>NW_006399867.1:3122836-3128300 GCF_000299155.1 Elephantulus edwardii | reverse complement strand
TGTGTGTGTGTGTGTGTGTGTGTGTGTACAGTCAATTCGGATCTAACTGGCACAGGAGATTGTCTCTCCTTCTCCAGCAGAGCATCTGGCGAACTTGAACTGCTCACCTCTGGGTCTTCTGTTTCTTTGAGCCTCTAGTTTTTCAAGCATGGTGTCTTTTTTCTAAGGATTGGAACCTCCTAATAATATGCTCAAAGTATGTGAGATCACCATTTTGGATGAGATCATCCTGTGTTAACCTTCTCTTGTAGCAAGTTTGCCTTCATTTCCTTCCTCTTTTAATTATAGATTATACAGAATTTACCTTATTTCAAAAGGATGACTCATACGGAGTCAATGCTCTCCTTAATGTCGTGTGTTGGAAGTTCTCTGGAGCTCCTGAAGAAGTAGTTTGCATTCCAAGAACATAAAGGAGTAAGTTCACTGGATGGATTCATTGAGGCAAAATGCTTCAAAACCATATTGGATGAGTTTATGTGCCAAATATTTATAGAATACTTAACTAAATAAAGCAAATGAATCAAAGAATGAAAAAACTGATTTCAGTGAGCTTATATTCTAGCAGTTTAACAAAGAGGCGGAACGTAAGAAATAAAAAAACAGGAAAAACAAATGAGTATTGCCCAAGGAGGTGTTAAGTGTATTAAAAAAGAACCAAAGTTGTGGAGAGATTGGAACTCTTAGTCACTGCTGATGGGAATATAAAATGACATGATCACTATGGAAGACGTTCTGGTGTTATCTCAAAAAGTTGGAAATAGAAATACCATTTGACCCAGCTAGTCCACTAATGGGAATATACCCTAAAGAAATCAGAGCTATGATGCAAACCCATGTTTATGCTGTGTTATCCCCAATAGTAAAGAGATGAAAGCAGCTCTACTGCCCATCAACAAATGGCTAGAAAAACCTGTGGTACATTCACACAATGGAATATTATGCGACACTGAAAACTTGTAAAACATTACACACGATGGGTGAACCTGGAAGACATTATGCTGAGTGAAATATCTCAGTCACAAAAGGACAAATATTGTATAACACTTGTGTTACAAAATAGGACTTACACAGGGGGTGGGGGAGGACAGGAAAAGAGTAGATAGACAATGAATAGTTATCTCCTCCTGCTCTGAAAAGTCTGAGCTGGGGCCAAGTCTGGGAGCAGAAGGCCAGGGCCTCAGTTATTGGTCCTCCAAAGATTTCTTTCTTATGCCTTTTGTAAGAGCCCTTGATTATGCATGGAATGTGATGTGAGATTGTGGGAGCTGAGATGACTAGCAAAGGAGAAAAAGGATTTTACAGGATAGAACAGGGTTCAGATCTCTTCATAGGGTGGCTATGAGATGTACTCGACTTGATGGCATCTAAGAACACCACTCATATAAGTCAGTTGTTTGATTAGTTATGATTCCTGGCAAGCTCAGGTTAGAATTGCACTCCATAAGGTCTCAAATGACTGGGATTTTTGGAAGTAGATTGCCAGATGCCTTCTTGTGGGCTTGAACCTTTAACCTTTTAGTTAGCAGCCAATCTGTAAACCATATGTACTATCTAAGGACTCCTTTACCCATATAAACCTCTTGAACAAACTTTGTAAGTTGTAAAGAATCCCATGACACTATTGCCAGAAAGCTGGTGTGTTTCCTGATGTCCACAAGGTTGTCTGAATCTTAGAGTCACGTTCATCTCTGACTTCGCTTCATACAAGTCTAGAAACTCATTGATACTAAGATAAAGCATGAGAAGGGAGATAGAGCAAGTGTAGATGGCATAGACTTTGGGACAAATTACCAAGATAGTGAATCTGGCATAAAGAATCGGACTCAAAACCACTTAGAAAAATGGTAGCCACCTCTTATGAAAGAGACTTCTATGCTCACTTCTACTCTAGTTCTGGGCATATTGAAAGGTGATGACACGGTGCCTCTCCCACCATGAAACTGGTCATGCAACAGGCTCTATCCATTCGGTTGGAGCAGAGGTGTTATATGTCACTTTTGAGACAAAGAGGATAATTTTTATATAGGTAGCTTTGCCCCTCTTTCTTCTGCTTCAGGGATCAAGGCAGAACTTCCAACATCTTGGGTGTGTTGGGGAGCAGAATCTTATATTGATCCTGCTGGATTTGCACACTGAGAAGGAAATAAAGCTTGTTGGGTCAAGCCACTGAGATTCTAGGCTTAATATTATCCCAGCAGAATTCTGAACTTTAAAAGATAGAGGAAAATTATGTCTTAGTATATTTCCTCTTTCATCTTATTCTTTCAAGGAGCACAAAAAAACTATTAACACTTTCCCAATGCTCAAGATGATACATCACAACTCCCACCTCTCCTCACAGAGCCAGCTCTGTGTGAATTCTCCCCACTCCCCACAGCCAAGCTGCGAGCCACAATGCCTCCACTCTGATGCCACAATTCTCTCGTCATGCCTCTATTAAAGCACTTACCACATTATATTGAAATAGTCTGTATATATCTGTCTCTCCTGATAGACTGTGAGTTACTGAAGCCTTCTCTATTTCCTTCTTAGGAATCAGGGAGGATATACACCACCAGAAGGGCAATTCAGGAGCAGGAAACTGCACAGACTCTTACTCTCAACTTCACCTGGCAGTATTTTAGTTTAAAGCTCTTTTAACCATAAGTAACAAAAAGATGCAGCCTATGGTATGGATTGCATCTAAGCGTCAAGAAAACAAAGATCTTACCACTGGACTGATTGGCAACAGCATGATGAATGGAGAAAAGACTGAAAACGTCAACAACTTCATCTTGTTTGAATCCACAATTAACACCCTGAGTACCAGCAGTCAGGAAGTAAGGAGACACATTGCAAGGGGAAAATTTACAGTTAGGGACTTCTCCAAATTATTGAGAAGTATTGATGCCAGTTTGAGGACTAAGGTGTATCTGATTTAGGCCGAGTCTTTCTGATCACTTGCTATTCATCTGAAAGCTGGACAGTGAATAAGGAGGACAGAAGAAGAATTAATGCCTTTGAGCTGTAGTGTTGGAGAAGAGCACTGAACATCCCATGAATGGTCAAGAGAACAAACAAGTATGTCTTGGAGAGGGTGCAGCCGGAGTGCTCTTTGGAGGTGAAACGACGAGGCTTTGCCTCACATGCTTTGGGTGTGTTGTTAAGACGAGCTATTCCTTGCAGAAGGACATGATGCTAGGAAGAGTGAAGGGTTGACAAAGGAGGAAATAACCCTCAACCAGGTGGACTGACACGGTGACTGCCGCAATGAGCTCTTGTGCGTCAGGAAAGGGTTCAGATCTTTTGTTCATAGGGTCGCTATGAGTCATACTCAGCTCGCCAGCACCTAACAACCACAAAGAAAAGTTAAATTGCTGGATTAAAGTGAAAAAGCAGAAACTTGGAGTCCAAGAGAAAGTTGACAATTGACAGAAAGAATAGTAGATTAGTCTTGAAGACCTCGGGGGCAGAGCTTTATCAACTTTTCCAATGGTCCTACACAGCTTCCAACTCCCAGACTCTGGGGCTATCACTTAAACTTTGTTTTTTGTTTTTTGTTTGTTTTTTTTAAAAATCCGCTCAGTATCTTTCTGTGATTCAATTACCAATGTTGTTGTTTTCTGCTACTGAGTCAAGTGTGACTCATAACGAGCCTATGAACAACAGATCTGAATCCTGTCCTATCGTGTACCATCCTCATCATCTCTGATGTACTTTGACCTCACTGCTGCAGTCACTGTGTCAATGCATCTCACTGAGGGTCTTCCTGCCTTCTGCCCATCTTCCACCTTTCCTAGCATGACGTTGCTTTCCAAGGTACGTGCCCAAAGTAAGTGAGATGACACTTTACCAGCCTTTCCTGTAAGGAGCACTCTGGCTGCGCTTTTCCCCAAGAACATGTCTTTGTGTTCTTTTGGCATTCCATGGGATATTCTGTATTCTTCTCTAACACCACAGCTCAAAGGCATCAATTCTTCTGACGTCCTTACTCATTGTCCAGCTCTCTGTTGCACAGAAAGTGATTGGAAAGACCATGGCCTGAGTCAGGCACATGTTAGTCTTCAAACTGATGACGCCTTGGTAATTTGGAGTGGCCCCTGACAGCAGGCTTGCTCAAGGCAATATGTCTCCAGTCTGCTCATACCACGAATGTTGATTGTGGATCCAAGTAAAATGAGGTCATTGACCATTTCAATCTTTTCTCCATCTATCATGATGTTGTCTTTAGGCCCAGTGGGGAGGATCGGTGCCTTCTTGATGTTGAGATGTCATCCGCATTGAAGGATGTCTTTCATCTTCTCTGGCAAGCACTTCACTTTCAGCAAGCAAGGTTGGGTCATCTGCAGGATACAGACTGTTAATGAGTCTCCCTCCTGACCTGATGCCACATTAGGGAGAAAGGAGAAAGCCCTGGAGCACACCTTTCTTGATTTTAAACCATTCAGTGTAGAAGTAGAAGCCTGGATTTGAGCAATATGGGCGTTTCTCAGAGGTAAAAATCCCCAAATGCACTGCCTTGGAGTCAATTGCAAGTCTCAGCAATCTTGTAGGACAGAATAGAACTTACCACAGGATTTCTAAGGCTGTAAAATTTTCAGAAGCTGACGGCTATACCTTTCTCCTTCTGGTGAATTGGATCCACTGATCTTTTTTTTTTTTTTTTAAGCAGCCACAGTCTATAGCCATTGCACCATCAGGGTTCCTTTCAGATATAACAAAAACCCAAACTTATCAAACATTGAGTCAATTCCAACTGATTGGATTTACAACATTATAAACCTTAATGAAAGGAACTTGGCCACCTTTCTCCCAACGAGAAGCTGATGGATTTGAACTGCTAAACTTTCAGTCAGCAGCACAACATATAACACACTACACCGCCCGAGCTCCTTTCTCAGAGATGAAAGGACTAGCAAATACTGGAAAGCTCAGTTGGCAAAACATTTAAGAACTGAGTTGCTAACTGAAAGATTTGCAGTTCCAACCTACTCAGTGGTTCCAAAGGAGAAAGACTTGGTAACCTGCTCTCATAGAGATGACAGCCCAGAAAACACTCCAGGGAAGGTCTATCTGTCACAAGGAGTTACTATGAGTCAGAATTGACTCAACAGCATCTAATAACAATGCCTACTCTACGGTGCTTGAGTCAGAAGGCATATCACTATCATCTACCTCTCTTTATTATCCAACGGCATTTACTTGCCTCATCACACTGTAGACTTTCTCTCAATCTCACACTTGGAAAATTCCAACCAAGCACCATTCCCAGAACCTATCTTCATGTCCAAAATCAGACTGAACTTCTACATTGAGTCTTTGTTGTTGTTAGGTGCCATCGAGTCAAGTATGACTCATAGCAACCCTATGAACAAAAGACCTCAACCCTGTTCTATCCTGTGCCAACCTCACACTTCCTGACTAGAACCCATTGCAGCAGTCACCATGTCAATTCACCTGATCGGGGGTCTTCTTCTCCAAACCA
>NW_006399867.1:3102610-3120757 GCF_000299155.1 Elephantulus edwardii | reverse complement strand
GATCTGGGTTTTCTTACTTGCTTTCATCTTCCAGTTCTGGTTTTGTCTATTGTGTCTTGTTGCTTCTCTCTATAATAGTTCTCAACATCTAGCTCACTGGGCTCCACTCATTAATTTCATCAGCCCCATCTCGGGCAGAAAGCCCAGGTCCCGAGGCTGTGTTGTGTATCAGGTGTCATCACAGTGGTCCTAGGTAGACGGAAATCTTGCCTGGCCTGTGCCATCCTCAAAATCTTCACTGTGCTTAATTGTTGCAGTCACTGCATCAATCCATCTTGTTGAGAGTCTTCCTATCTTTTGCTGATCCTCCACCCTTCCAAGCAAGGTGTTCTTTTACAGATAACACACTCAAAACATATAAGACAAAGTTTGTCATCACCTTTGCCTCTAAGTAACACCCTGGCTGCACATGGTACATGACAAAGTGGTGACTTTTGGGTTTTGTTCCTTTGGCAGTGCTTGCTATATTCAATATTTTTCACTAACAGCGGAATTCAAAAGAATAAATTGTTCTTTGGTCTTCCTTACTCATTGTCCAACTTTCAGATACATCGGAAGCAATTAAAAATACCCAAGCTTGGGTCCGGCCCAGCTTAGTCTGTAGACTGTTATCTTTGCTTTCCTTGACATTTTAAATAGGTCCTTAACAGCACATTTTAACAATGCATTATGTCTATTTGATTTCTTGATTGCTGCCTCCATGCTAGACTCTTAGAAAGTCGTTTTGAATCAAACTAAAATGAATTTAAAAGCTAGGTTGTGTCCTCTTTTACCAGTACTTTCCGGAATGGAAAACCAGAAATGTAATCACATTCCTGCAAGAAAGTGGTGCTCATCATGAACTTTGCAAATGGCTCATCGATGGATCCTGACCTTTCATTGTCAGAAGAAACCCTGATGGTGAAATTAGCTTTTCAGCCAAAGGTCAGTGGTTCAAATCCACCAGCAACTTTGAGTAGGGGGGAAAGACCTGGCAACTTGCTTCTGTAAAGATTGCAGCTTAAGAAACTCTTAAGTTATTGTTGTTGTTACAAACTGTTGGGTTGAGTACCGCTCACAGCGACCCTATGAAGACTAGATCTGAACTCTGTCTGATCCTGCGCTGTCCTTATCATCTCTGACACACTTGAGCCCACTTCTGGACACTGTATAAATCCGTCTCATTGAGGGTCTTCTGGTCCCTTTCCTTAATAACATGCCCAAAGTATGTGAGACATTTCCTCACAAGAAACATGATGGGACAGTTCATCTGAACTTGACAGTTCACAATAACAACAGCATTATATATTGAACATTTCCATAGGTCTAGGATAAAACTTGTTGTCACTATGTGAATTCTAACTCCTGCCAGAGTAGCACTGTGCTCCACAGGGCTTACAATCATGGACTTTCCCAGTGTGCATTGCCCGGGCTTTCTTGTGGTGCATCTCTGAGCTAAATCTCATAGTATCTTATTTCACATACAAAAATGAAACCCACTGTTATTGAGTCAATGCCAGCATTGAGAGTGAGCATTGGGGTTCTGAGACTTTAAGTAGTTGTTGTTATTATGTGCCTTTGAGTCGCTTGCGACTCATAGCGACCCTATGTACAACAGCCCAAAACCCTGCTCTGTCCTGTGCCAATTGCACTGCCTCTGACACACCCATCCTGATTACCCCAGTCACTGAATCAATCCACCTCATAGAGGGTCTTCCCCTCTTGCGCCTGCCCTCCACCCTCTCGAGCATGATGTCCCTCTCCAAGGACCTGTCCCTCCTTGCAACATGTCCAAAGTATGTCAGACGAAGCCCCAGAATCCTTGCCTCCAAGGAGCAGCCTGGTTTAACCCTCTCCAGGATGAATCTGTTTGTTTTCCTGGCAGTCCATGGTACATTCAGTACTCTTCTCCAGCACCACAGCTCAAAGGCATCAATTCTCCTTCTATCCTCCCTAGTCATTGTCCAACACTTTGATTCATAACAAGTGATTGCAAAGACCATAGCCTGTATTAGACGCACCTAAGTACAATGAATGAAATAACATAGCCCTTTTCAGGCATGACTTTCCATTTTGTGAATTCTAAACTCAAGACCTCATTCATAGAAGAAAAATAGAAATTTATTATATTGAGGAGACAAGGTTAGGAACAGATAAGACTCACCACTAGAAGGTATTACCTTAGTTCTCCTGGAAGCGTGATTTATAGCCCTGAGATACTGTATAAAGGAAACTCAACACCTTTTCTGGGTGGAACAATGCATTTAACCCGATCCAGCTTCACAGACAGCTTCCAATCACCACCCGTGGACCTCAGCCTGCAGGCTCGTGGCCCCCTGTTCACCCGTCTCTGTGATCATCTGCATTGGACCTGGGTCAAAAGATGAACTGCACTGTGAAAATCTGCTACCAGAGTACTGAGAAGCAACAATGTCAGTCTAGAGACTAAGGTGCACCTAACCCAAGCCATGGTCTTTGCAATTACTTGCTCTACATCAGAGGGCTGGACAACAGAAGAATCAATGCATTTGAGTTGTGGTTCTGGAGAAGAGTCTTGAACATACCATGGGCTGCCAAGAAAACAAGTCTATCTTGGGGAGAGTGAAAACAAGTTTCTCCTTGGAGGCTAAGTTTGTGAAGCTCAATCTCACATACTTTGGGCACATGGCCAAGAGAGACCGATTCTTGGAGAAGGACATCATGCTTGGAAGGGTGGAGGGACAGTGCAGGAAAGGAAGAGCCCAGATGAGATGGATTGGTACAGTATCTGGGGCACTGGGCGTAGGTGTGGCAGAGACAGTGAGACTCACTCAGGACAGGACAGGCTTTGTACATCGGGTCATTGTGAGTTGCAAGTGACTTGACGGCACATAACAACAACAACATCCACAGCCGTGTGAGCCCTTTCCCTGATACCTTTTTTGTTTCTTTTGTTTTGTTTCTGTGAGAAGTGTCAGTGAATCATAGAACCCCGAAGAACCAGGCAGCAGTGAGAGAGACTGAAGGGAGGAGGAAAAATTAATGTTCAAGATGACAGAGAGGTACAGCAGTTTGGACACTTGAAATATGCTTAACCTCCGCCTTATTGGAACTAGTCTTATACTAATAGCTGTAAAAGGAATTACTCATGCAAGGAAATTGCTCATCTTTCTCCTGGGGCCTGGTTGGTGAATTTGACCTGCTAGTCTTTTGTTAAGCAGTCCAACACAAAACAAATGGATTGTTATTATGTACTGTCGAGTTGGAACCAGCTAACACCTGACCCTCCAGTGGGTTTTCAGAGGCTATAATTTACACAGGAAGAGATTTTCAATCTTTCTTCAACTGGTAGATTTGAACCACCTGCCTTTGGGTTGGCAGTGCAATTCCTTACAACCAAACCACCAGAGCTTTCACTTGATGAGATAAATGGAGTAAGATGGAAAAGACCTTGTCATGCCACTAATTCATAGCCTGAAGGGGAAAGACTCAAATTCATTGCCATTGAGTCAGAATTGGATTTTCAGAGGCTATAAATTGCACAGGAGGAGATTGTGCACCTTTCCCACCAGTTTTTGGTGCATTAAAAATATCAGAGAGCTAGAGTTGGACAACCAAAAGAACATATGCACTATTTCTCAAGCTGAAAGAATTGAAGAGCAAATTCAACCTTGGACTGCAATACTGAAGAATTCTATGGGCAAATTATTGAATGATGCAAGATGCATCCAAAGAAATAGAAATACTATGCAGCACTCAGGAGCAACATTTTAAAAAAATAATACATAACTTGGGAGAGACTGGAGAGCATTATGCTGAGCAAACTAACTCAGTCACATAAGGACAAATACTGCACAAAAGCATTGTTTTAAAACTAGAAGGACAGCTGGTAAAACATGTGTGAGGACCCAGAGGGGGAAGGGGTGAGAGCAGATCGGTGAGGATGGGTAAGGGCAAAACAACAAGGTTGTACAGATTGGTGGGTGAAGGAAAAAGGAAGGATCTAAGAGAGACCTGATAAGATTGGGTAGTGATAGCAAGATCCCAGGGTGATTGGTTTTATAAAACATGGGAACAACTTTATGACACACAATATGAATGAAGAATAGTGTGAAACACAATTTATATGAACTTGGTGAGCAAACTAATATAAAAATAAAATAATAATAATAAAGACAAGTTGCACTGGGGAAATCTACTGTTCTAAGACCTTTCTAGAACACTAAAAAGTAGTAATGGGGGATGATATAGAAATAAGAAGAAAGAAATAGAACGAATACACAGAATCACCACACACACACACACACACACACAAATTGGTCAGCATTGAACAATTTCAAGGGAGATCTAGTGGCCTAGTAGATAAAGAGTTGTTCCGTCAGTCCAAAGGTTGAAAGTTTGACTCCACCAGTTGCTCTGAGGGAGATTACAATCTTTTCCTGTGTTATTTACAGGCTATGAAAACCCACTGGAAGACCAGCTTTGAGTCAGTACAACTGGATGGCAGCAATTGAGTGAATGAGCAAACCATTTCAGAAAGTGCGTCAAAAGAACCAACAATAACTAAGGAAGAAGTTCAAGCTGGACTGAAAGCATTGGCAAAGAATGAGGCTCAAGGAATTGATAGAATACCAAGTGAGGTGTTTCAACAAACAGATACAACCCTGAATGTGTTATGTTAGTTGTTAGGTCCTGTTGGGTCGAGTACGACCCATAGTGACCCTTTGAACAACAGGTCTGAACCTTGTTCTATCCTCTGCCGTCCTCACACATCCTGGCACTCTAGATACCATTGCAGCAGGCACTATGTATGGGAAGCCAATACTAAATATTTGTAATAAACTGAATGTTATTTCAGGAGGTGTGGGAGGCGTGGTTCAAGTTAGAGTTCACCCTGAGGTACTGAGGCAATCCTTAAGGGTTTACCGGATTCTTGTATTTGCCGACCCTTCACTCCTGAGTCTGGAGGAAGGTTTTCAGTGGAAAGAGCTTGGCTTCATTTGCATTGAATTCTCTTTGTGATTTACTTCCTGATAATTTTCAATAAAGATACAAGGAAGCTGGAATGGGGGTTTTCAGTGGAGAACTGCTGGCCCCTGTTTTTATGCTCTCTGTTCTATCTCATTCTTGGTCATCTGTTTCATTATTAATAATTATAAAAATACTTTATCCTTGGTCTGCAACAACTATGTCATTCCACCTGGTCAAGGTGTCATCTTCTTCACTGACTCTTTCTACTTCTCTGAGTTGCACGTCCCTCTCAAAGAAATATACTCTCCTAGCAACATACTCAAAGTATGTAGATGAAGCCTCACCACCATTGCCTCCAAAAAGCACTTTGACTGCACTTTCTTCAAGATATATTTATTCTTTTGGCAGTCCATAGAATGTTCAGTACTCTTCTCTAACACCACAGCTCAAAGGCATCAATTCTTCTGTCATCCTTGTTTATTGTCCAGCTCTCAGATGCATAGTAAGTGATTGAAAAGACAGTAGAGTTCAGCTTCTCGAATTATTTTCTCAGCCTACAGATTGAATAGGTATGGAGAGAGAATACAGCCCTGACACACTTTCTACTTCATTTTAATCTTAAATTTCCTTTGTTCTTTTGTCACAACAGTCTCCTGGTCTAAGTAATAGCTTTCACACTAGTACAAGTAAGTCCTCTGGGATTCCCATTCTTCTCAATATCAGCCATGACTTGTTATGATCCATAACAAGTCCTGCTAGGAGCTGAGGTTAGATCTCATCTCAGGGCTCAAATCTAAAGAGACTGTTGGTCTCTCTCAGACTCTTCCAATCTCTCTCAGTGTCTCTAGGTCTTTGCATTTCTCAATATCTGTCTATCTCCGTCTTCTTCCGCTTCTGGCAGTTCCCTATTTATGTACTGTTTTCGTCCTTTTTGAATGATTTTCAGCAGTATTTTGCTTGTATGTGATATTAATGATATTAGTTGATAGTTTCCACATTCTGTTGGAATGGGAAGACAGCCCTGAATATTATGACTAGTATATGACAAGAAATTTCGAATACAACTAGTTGGCCCAGTGACTGAAAGAGACTTATACTTGTTCCTATTCCCCAAAATGGTGATCCAACAGCATATAGACATTATTTAATAATATCATGTGTAATTAAAATCTTATTGACGATTATTAAACTGGATTCAGAAGAGGCTGTGGGAAGAGGGATATCATTATATACTAAGAGAGTAACTGGAGAATCAGTCTATATGATGAAGAATATGGAATCAGAATTGAAAGAACTCTCACTGCAAACCTATAGTTTGTAGCTGATACAATCTTCATTGCAGAAAGTAAAAAAAAAAAGTTGAAGTACTTACTGAAGATCAAAGACTGTAGTTGTCAACTTGGATCACATCTCAAAAATTAACGAAACAAGTGGGTGGAGGGTGGGAGTGAAGGAATTAGGGAAGATCCAGTGGGGATCTGAAAAGACAGAGCAATAGTGGGCATGTTCGGTGATGATCAATTTTATAAGGCCAATGTATGGGAAAGATAGTCAGAAAAACAATGTGAATAAGGGGGGAAAACCCCAGAAATAAATTTTTTTTAAAAAATTAATGAAATAAAAATCATTAGCACTGCACCAATAGGCAAAAGCATAATAAATGAAAAAAGATTGAAGTTGTTAATGATCTAATTTTATTTGGATCCACAATCAACATCAATAATAGCCCTAGTCAAAAAATCAAAATATTTGTTGCAATGGGTAAATCTCCTGCCAAGGACCTCTTGAAACTGCAAAAAACAGGAAAGATGCAAATTTCCTTGCTCTGTTCTGATGACTGCCTCTTGGTTCAAGTATAGATTTCGCATTAGCACCATCAAGTGTTCTGGGATTCCCATTCTTCTTAGAGTCAGACACAGTTTGCTATGATCCACACAGTCAAATGCCTTTGCATAATCAATGAAACACAGATATGCATTCTTCTGGTATTCTCTGCTTTCAGCTAAGAGTCATCTAACATTAGCTACAATATCCCTAGTACCACGACCCCTTCTAAACCCAGCCTGGACTTCTGGCAGTTCTCTGCTGATGTGCTGTTCCAGTCGTTTTTGTATAATCTTCAGTAGAATCTTGCTTGCATGTGAAATCGATAATATTCTTTTATAGTTTCCACACTCTGTATTAGTGTGGCAAAAATTTTGACATTTCACTGTTGTCTCAATCTCTGACATTCCCAAGTTCATTGTTACAAACTCTGTGTTGATTTATATCACTGAGGGCTGTCATCTCCTTCACTGACTCTCTACCTTTCTTGGGATGATATCTTTCTCTGAGGACTGATTCTTCTTGATAACCTGCCCAAAACATATGAGTTATAGTTTCACCTTCCTTGACTCTAAGGAGCACCCTGATTGCACTTCCCCCAGAAAAGTATGTTTGTAAATGATTAAATACTATTTAGTGAAAATTGTGTGTGTAAATGAATGTGTGCTGTGGGGTGTGGTATAAAAATGAATTCTAAAGACTGACCAAAAAATGTTCCTATTTGTACACAAGGATATAGAGGAAAGGGTGTTCGTTAATATTACTTGTGAAAACTGATGGCAGTCTAATTATCTACTCATGACATAATGGGAAAAAATCCATTGCTTAGTAAATACAGGGAGGAAATGGGAGGGGTGTAGTTACATTGTGAGGACTGCAATTAATGTCACAGAATGAAAGGTGTCTGAATTGTTGAGTGGAAAACCAATTTGTATTGTAAACTTTTGCTAAAATTACAATAAAGAGAGAAAAACTTTCTAATTTATCCATTGGTGCAACAACTGTAGTTAAAATAATCTAGACCTACCAGTATTGCGAGAATTGTAATGTTGTAGGTATGGATAGCATGGTTTCATTTCTATGTTTAAAAAGCACACCTATGTAACAAAAGAAGGGAAACGTTCTTGAGAAGGACACAGACCACCTCCAGGGTTGTGTTTGCATCTAAGGAAAAAGTTGAAAGGGCATTGGATCAAGCGTGTGTGTGTGTTTGTGTGTGTGTGTGTGTGTGTGTGTGTTGCTTTTACATTAAAACTTGCAGGAACCTACCTCTTGAACAAGAAAAGCTCAAGTACTTTCCACTGAGAGAGATTGATAGGAAAATGGTAAAAGTACAAAGGTGAAAAACTTGTGAAATTTGGAAAAACAAAACAGTCCCACTAAGTTCATCTCTCACAGGTCTCATGCATATGTTAAAAAAAAAAAAAAGAAAAGAAAAAATGAAGCCAGTATGGGAAAAGATGAATAGTTTTAAAATGTGAATGGTAAGTGTGGCATCCACTTCCTAAACAATGTGCCTCTGGAAACTCTATGAACTTTGATAAATGTCGATAGTTGTAGAGGGGCTTCAGGCCTTTTGTTCATAGGGTCGTTATGAGTTGTGCTCGACTCAATAGCAATCAACAACAACTAGTACATGGAAGACCCTTGATTGATACAAACACTTGGCTGCCACTGTAAAGTTGGTAGTTTGAATCTACCTACAGGCACCTCAGAAAAAAGGCCTGGCAACTTCTAAAAAAAGATCCACTATTGAGACCTCAATGGTACCTGTCAGCCTACCAGGAGTCAGAGCTGATTTGATAGTGACCAGGTGACGAGGTATACAGATGCCTATTATTTATTGTATATTGGGAACAGTTTATAAGTAAAAATTATAGTTATCACAATAAAAGCACCCTTTGAGCAGTCACCACCCAGCAGAGGCTTCCAAACCACAGGGCCAGCTGGAAGGTCAGTGCGCTTGGCAGTAAGGGGATGTTTGCTGGCATTTAAGCTTGGGGCAAAGAGTGTGGATGTAAATTTATGTCTCATGCGCTGACAAAATCAATAGAGGTAATTTCCTGATTCAAACCCATAGATGTGCACAGAACCTTCAAGCTCTGCAGACTGTCCGCACAGCCAGGCAGCCAGGAGGGTGACAAGGGGCCTGAATTATTCAGTGTCCGTCACTGTCCCTGTCACTTGAGCTTGTGTTGGGCGTGGTAAAGATGTCTGAGTTCAGCTGCTGGCCTCCGCTCATATGCTCTGACAATAACAGACCCGTGATGAATGATAATTGCATTTTCTCTACAACCGTCTATGGAAATCTCTGTATAGATTTAGATTACAAATTCTGGGAGGTTTATATTTTTAATGATTTTTTTTCACCAACCATAAAGGGCTCTGCACTATTTCAATTCTGCCGAAATTCTGGGCAGCACTGAATACATTCAGATCTTGCCTTGTGCAATCAAATGTTGTGATTGAAAACAACAACAAACCTAGAAATGCCTCTTCTCCCACATGCCAAGTTGCTCATTTTGCTCAGAAAATAAGTGATGAGGGTTGGGGGGCTGGGGAGGGAGGCCTAGTGGCAAGAAGGTGCACTGCAAACACGGTTCGAGGCCACCAGCTGCTCTGTGGGAATCTCCTCCCATGAGATTAACTGCCTCCGAAAACCCAGCAGAGGGTCAGCTATGCATCGGTTCCAACCCGATGGTAAACAACAACAGTGGCAAGAAGCTGTGCTGCAATCTTGAAGGCAGGTGGTTCAAGGCCACCAGCAGCTCTGCGGGAGAAGGAGGGACAGTCTCCTCCTGTGCAATTAACTGTCCCTGAAAACCTGCTGAAGGGTCAGCTGTGGCTTGGTTCTGACACAATGGTACACAACAACAATTTGGGATTAAAATGCAATGCTGGTAAACTAGTGGCAAGGAGTTGCACTGCAATCCCAAAGACATGCTGTTCGAGGCCACCAGCTGCTCTGCAGGAAAAGGATGGGCAATCTCCTCCAGTATTATTAACTGCCTCTGAAAACCCTCCGGAGGGTCAGCTACCGGTCAGTTCTGACTCTAGAGTACACAACAACAACAACCATCAAGTCACATATTGACCCCATAGAACAGAGTAGAACCTCCCCAAAGGGTTTCTGGAGTTATGGATCATTATGGGGGAACACTGTCCCATCTTTCTTCTGCAGAGCAACCCAGTGGGTTTGAACCACCAACCTTTCCATTAACCTGACATTATATCTACTATACTGCTCGATCAGAACTCCTTGGATTTGAGATAGACATTAGCAGATGGTTGCTTTTTCCTCTTGCTGTGACCCAGCAAGGGTCAGTTATTTGATTCCATGAGCCCCTGAAAGGGAGGAAGATGTGACAGTCTGTTTCTATTAAGATTTACAGCCTTGGAAACCTATGGGACAGTTCTGTTATGTCCTTCAACGTCTCTATGCATCAGAATCGACTTGATGGTAGTGAATTTGGTTTGGGTTTAGGCTCATAGGAGGACACTAATTCCAAATTTCATATCTGAAATCCCTTCCAGGTAAAGGGGAGCCGGCTGAGTCACATTTGTGTCTCTTAAAAACCTAAGCAACTGGCATGAAGTCCAGTTCTAACAGGATTAAAAAATACAACAGCAGGTGGATGGCTACAAAAATCAAAAGGTGCTGAGTGACATATGCATTAGAAAAAAGAAAATTGAATTAGCAGTGACATTTTTGGCCAGAGGCCTTTTTTAAAAAAAGGCTGTGGAAATAAAGACAAACTTTGATCTATTCTACTCAGAACCTGACAAAGACATCAAGGCCAGAATATTGCCTCTAATCTTATTTGTTATTTCCAGCCTGGGCACTTCTGGTTCCTCCGTGCCTTGAGGCTCGGAATGGACATTTTATGCTTCTGCTACAACAACCCCATAAGGGAAATCTTGTCGGGGACTCATAAGGGGTCCCTGTGATTTTTGTGGGAGCCAGCCTTTGGATTAACTGTGGCTATTTGATTCATGGGATCCCAGTGTTCTTCCTCTGTGTGCGAAAGCTGTAACCAGTGGAAGTGAAATACAAAAGGCGGCAGAGAGATGGCTAGGGGGAGAATATAGAGTCATAAGACAGAACAAAGTAAGAAGTCCCATGTTCTTAACTGAGAAACTTCATTATTTTTTATATCAGGCAACAATAATAGCAATGAAAAGAGATCTAGCACCAGACACAATTGAAAAATGACTTCTATGTTTTGAAGTTAGTATTACAAAACAAACACCCAAGCAGGAAAATAGTGTAAACAACAAACCAGTGCAAATGCAGAGCAAAACACGCCTGTTCAGAGAGGGTTCTGTGAGCTCCGGCCCTTATACTTTAGCAAAAGCTCTGTAAGACTTGAGAAAAAGCTGGTGCTCAAGTCTGAAGACGATAGAAAGCCTTGCCAGAGATGCAAGAAGGAGGAAGAGTATGCAAATATTTCAGCATGGGAAGACCTCACTCAACATGTTTTTGTTGTTGTTATGTGCCATCAAGTTGCCTGTGACCCACAGCAACCCTATGAACAGGAGCTCTGAAGCCTTCCTGTCCTGAGCCAGTCTCACTAATTCCAGCACACCAACGCCCATTGCCCAGTTACTGTATCAGTCCATCTCATCCAGGGTCTTCCGCTCCTGTGTTGTCCATCTACCCTTCCAAGCATGAAGTCCTTCTTCAAGGCCCAGTCTCTCCTGGTTATGTGCCCAAAATATGTGAGATGGAACATCAAAATCCTAGCCTCCAAGGAGAAATTTGATTTCACCGTCTCCAAGACAGACTAGTTTGTTTTCTTGGCCGTCCATGGTATGTTCAAGACTCTTCTCCAGCACTACAACTCAGAGGCATCGATTATTCTTCTGTCATCTTTAGTCATAGTCCAGCTCTCTGAAGCATAACAAGTAATACAGAACTTTAAAGCCTGCAATGAGTGTCTGAACTTTTCCCCCAAGATTTTAAGCAAGGGCGCGATGTGATTTGACAGATAAAAAAAAATTCTATTAATGTAGCATGTTATGTGAAATAACAGAAGAATAAGAGCAGGAGTGTGCATCAAGGACACATCCTATTTCCATGTCTTTCCAGTCTATATGCAGAACAGATTATTAAGAAGGCTGGATTTTTGAGGAGGGATGCGGCATCAGCACTGGAGGAAGGTTCATCAACAACCTGAGTTATGCAGATAAAACAAATTTGATTGCACAAACTGAAGAGGACATGAGGCATATGCCACAGAAGGTCAAGGACTGTAGTTGTCAATATGGATTGAAGCTCAACATCAAGAAAACAAAGATTCTCCTCACTGAGCCAATGGACAGCTTCATGATAGATGGAGAAGAGATTAGGATTGTTAACAGCTTCAGCTTGCATGTTTTCACAATCAACACTCTTGGCACCAACAGTCAGGAAATCAAAGGACGAATTGCATTGGAAAAGTCTGCTGTCTGGGACCTCTCTAGAATACTAAAGAGAAATGATGTCAGTCTGGAGACTAAGATGCTCCTGATACTGACCATGGTCTTTGCAATTACTTGCTTTGCGTCAGAGAGCTAGACGATGACTAAGGATATTAGAAGAAGAATCAATACCTTTGAGATGTGGTGCTGGA
Organism: Elephantulus edwardii; assembly: GCF_000299155.1. Lineage (NCBI taxonomy): Eukaryota > Metazoa > Chordata > Mammalia > Macroscelidea > Macroscelididae > Elephantulus > Elephantulus edwardii. The sequence goes on along the minus strand of NW_006399867.1, from coordinate 3,108,392 downwards.
GAAGAGTGTTGAATATATTGTGGACTGCCAGGAGAATAAACAAGTCAGTCCTAGAGAGGGTGAAACCAGCCTGTTCCCTGGAGGCAAAGATTTTTTTTAAATGAAATTGTTTGCTAACCAAGTTTGTATACATTGTTAATCACACTGGATCTTTCCCATTTCCTTTCCCCACCTCTCCCTCTACCCATCAAATTGTGTGACCCTATCATTATGCCCCTGCCCATCCTCACCCTGCTCCTACTCTCCCCCTGCTTGTATCTTCATACACATTTTACTAATTATCTTTTTATTTCTACAATAATGGACTTATACAGTTTAAGTCCCTTTTGGGACTGAGTTGGTTCATTTAGCATAATGCTCTCCAGTCCCTCCCAAATTATGTAATAATTTTTAAAATCATTGTTCCTGCATGTTGTGTAGTTTTCAATCATGTGAATGTACCACAATTTCTCAATCCATTCGATTGTGGTTAGACATTTGGGTTGTTTCCATGTTCTTGTAATGGTGGATAATGCTACTATGAACTGTGGTGTACAAATCTCCATTTGTGACTCAATTTGAATTTCCTCAGTGTATATTTCAAGCAAAAGGAATAGCTAGGTTATATGGCATTTCTTTGTTTTGCTTTTTTGAGGAATCACCAAACTAGAGACAAGGATTTTGAAGCTCCATCTCACATACTTTGGGCTCGTAGCCAGGAGGGACCAGTCCTTGTAGAAGAACATCATGTTTGAAAGGATGAAGGGACAGCGTTGGCAAGGAAGACTCAGGATGAGATGATTAACTCAATGACAGGAGAAGTGGGATTGGATCTTTTGGAGACAAGACTGGCTCAGGACAGGGCAGGATTCAGAGCTGTTGTACAAAGGGTTGCTGTGAGTCACAGGTGATTCAATGGCACATAGCAAAAACAACATGTAGCAAAATGCAATAAAACATTTGATTTCTTTTTTTATTGGTTTACTTACAATAATTCATGTATATTGAATTTTATTCATGTACATTGTGTTTTAGACAATCTCATTTACATTGTGTTACATTCATTTATATTGTGTATATGAATATAATAATTCATATACATTATATTAAAAAATTAATTACTATTGAGCCATGCCTACTATTACCTTGTTTTTCCAAGTCTCCGTTGAATCTTTCTTCTTCCTTCAACCCCAAACCTCCCACTAAACTCTACTATCCTAGTGATGTCCTCCCTTTCCTATTTCCCTCCTCCATCCCTTCTCCTCCGTCCCCTTTCAGACATTTATATACATCCTACTAGTTATCCTTTTTTCTTTTATTTTTACAATAATGTTCTTATGCGGTATTTGTCCTTTTGAGACAACTCAGTGTAATGCTCTCTAGATTCTCCATGTTATATAGGACTTTATGAAGTGATTGCTCCTTAGTGCTACATAGCATGTGAATGAACCACACACAATTTCTCAGTCCATTCATTTGCTGATGGCATTTAGGCTATTTTGATTTTCTTGTTTGTTTGATTTCTTGGCTGTTGTTTACATACACCTTGATTGCGAATCCAAGTAAATGAAATCCTTTACAACGTTGATGTTTTCCCTGTGTATATGTTGCTTATTGGCCCAGCTGTGAAGATTTTCGACTCTCTGCATCCATGCATATCCCATGTTGACCTTGTCCTAGCATCCTCTTAAATCTTTCTATAGATGATATAGAAATCTTATAATGTGATCTATTTTTTAAAAAACCAATTCATAGCCACGGCACAGTTCAGGGTGACACAGACTCCTCTGGGGCAGATACCTTCTGAATGGAAATGAAGAGCAAGCACAATATTTATGCCACTAGTCTTAAAGCCATTTTACTCGGCCATAAATGTGCCTCTTAAGACTATTTTGATCTTTGAATATGGTCTCAAAAAATCTTCTCTCATTTTTAAATTAAAGGCATATCTTGAGTACATAGGTAAAATGCTGAAATAAAACTATTTAAATATGAGATAAAAAAGAAACCAATTAAACCCAAAATCTCTGTAAATGTTCAGTAAAATTAATAAAATTTAATTTTAAAAAAAGAAACCAATTCATCGAGTCAGAATCAATTCATAGCTGACCCACCAGCAGGTTTTCTGAGACTGTAAATCACACAAGAGGAGACTGTCCATCTTTCTCCCCTAGAACAGCTGGTGTTTTCGAACTATCAACCTCTGGGTTGGATGTGTAACTCCCTACCCACTAGACCACCACAGCTGTGATCTATAACTGCCCCTATATTCTTAACATCCTATGCCCTCAATTTCACTTGCTCCTCTTCAGCTATAAATGGCGTGCCCATAATGACCTATTCCAAACCTGCTTTTTCCACAATCTTTCTCACCTCAATTAATGACATCTTCTGCCTTTCAGTTGCTTGTGTTCAAAATCTTTAATTCATCTTCTTTGTTGCCTTTAACATTCCACATTCAACTCTTCAGAAAATCCAGTTTTTCTGCATATAATTAAGCTAAAATCCAAGATCTGACACTATCTCGTAAGGTTCTACATGATCTAACCCCTCTGAGCTCATATTTTGCAACTCTCTTTCTTATTTGCTTTGTTCCAACAACATTGGCTTTCTTGCTGTTACTCAGACTCCAGCACATGCCTACGTCAGAGCTTCTGCGCTGGCTCTTCCCTCTGTTTGCAATGTTCTTTTCTCAGTCATTTATATGCCTCTCATTTCTTTTAAGTCCTCCAAATACCATTTCACTAATGCTGTAACACTATTTTGTTCAAAAGATACCCAAATGTGTGGCCATTGACTCAATTCTGACTCAACGTGACCCGTTGTATTTTTTTTGTGCCATTGAATAGAATATGACTCATAGCACCCCTGTGCACAACAGTTCTGAATCCTGCCCTATCCTGAGCCAATCTCACTGTCTCCGACACACCTACCTCCATTACCCCAGTCACTGTATCAACCCATCTCACCCAGGATTTTACCCTCTTGTGCTGTCCCTCTACCTTTCCAAGCATGATCTCCTTCTCCAAGGACCAGTACCTCCTTGCAACATGCTCAAAGTACATGGGATGGAGCTTCAACATCCTTGCCTCCAAGGAGCAACAATGGTTTCACCCTATCAAGGACAGACCTGTTTGTTCTCTTGGGGGGTCCATGGTATGTTCAGTATTCTTCTCCAGCACCACAACTCAAAGGCATAGATTCTTCTTCTGTCATCCTTAGTCATTGTCCAGCTCCCTGATGCATAGAATGCAATTGAGAAGAGCTTGGCCTGGATTAGGTGTACCTTAGTCTCCACAGACTGCCATCATTGCTCTTCAGCACTCTGAAGAGGTCTCTGACAGCAGACTTTCCCAATGCAATTCATCTTTTGATTTCTTGACTACTGGTGCCAAGAGTGTTGATTATGGATTTGAACAAGATGAAATTGTTAATAATGTCAATCTCTTCTCCATCTATCATGATGCAATAGAAACAGATTCATCCTGTAAAGGGTTAAACCGGGTGGCTCCTTGGAGGCAAGGATTCTGAGGCTCCGTCTAACATACTTTAGACATGTTGTGAGGGGAGACCGGTCCTTAGAGAGGGACATCATGCTTGGGAGGGTGGAGGCACAGCGCAGGAGGGGAAGGCCCTCTATGAGGTGGATTGATTTAGTGACTGGGATAATCAGGATGGGAGTATCAGAGACAGTGCGATTCGCACAGAACAGAGCAGAGTTTAGGGCTGTTGTACATAGGGTCGCCATGAGTCGCAAGCGACTTGACGGCACATAACAACAACATGAGATTTCTAAGACTGTAGTATTTATGGAAGCAAACTACCCCATTTTTCTCCTGTAGTAAGGCTAGTTGTTTCAAAGTGCCCACCTTTCACCAACAGCCAAATGTTTTAACTGCTGTGCTAATGGGGATCTTCCCTGGTACCACCCTTCATTTTCTTATCACCATCACACATATAGTGCATATTTGTTGTTGTTGTAGTGTACTATAGAGTCAGAACCAACCCATAACTGACCCTCTGGTGAGTTTTCAGAGGCAGTTAATCACACAGGACAAGACTGCCCATCTTTCTCCTGTGGAGCAGCTGGTGGCCTTGAACTATGTGCCTTCAGGATTGCATCATAGCTCCTTGCCACTAGGCCACGCAGAGATCCCTATGTATATTTCCTTGCTTGTTTTTACAGTTTGTTGTCTCTCCCACTTAAATTTTTTTTGTCTGTTCATGAAAGTATAAATCTCAAGAGAGCCAGTCTAGCTATGTTGTTGTTGTTGTTGTTGTTGTTGTTGTTAGGTGCTGGTAAGTGTTGAGTATGACTCATTGCAACCCTGTGAACAAAAGATCTGAGCCCTGTTCTATCCTGATCCATCCTAACCCTTGACACACAAGAGCCCATTGCAGCAGTCACCGTGTCAGTCCACCTGGTTAAGGGTCTTCCTTTCCTTTGCTGACCCTCCACTCTTCCCAACATCATGTTCCTCTCCAAAGAATAGCACCTCCTAGCATCATGCCCAAAATATGGGACTGTGAGGTGCTGGTGTTTGTTATGTGCCGTCCAGTCAGAACCAAGCCAGAGCTGAACCTCCAGTGAATTTTCTGAGACAATAAATTGCACAGAAGGAGACTGCCACAGAGCAACTGGTGAATTCAAACCTTGTGCCTTTGGGATTGCTGTTGCTCAGTTTCTTACTGTTAGGCCAGCTATGAGGTAGGGACATTAATATCTGCCTTGCCTAGCTCATGGGGCCACTGTGAGGATTAAATAAATTATTGCATCCAGCGGCTTAACTCTTAGGAAGATTTCTGACATTTTCATAGGCCCCACATCCAAAAAATGTGATGCAGAATTTATGGAACTTGGAAGAGAAACGTTTGATAATTTATCATGTAAAATTTCCATGGAAAAGCAAAGACTGAGGGTTCACGGGAACTACTGGACTCAGAGAGTTCTCTGGTGAGCTCTGGCCTTAAAATGATTCATACATGAACGATGGGAAAAGAGGCACTAAACTATAGATGAGTATAAAAGAGTGTTGAGTACGGTCTCAGAGAGGCAAAAAAAGAGCTAAGGCTTGCAAAAAAAATGTGCAAGATGAGGAAAATTGATTTGGGGGCCTATCCGAAGCAGGAAGATAAATGACAGGATGTGCCAACAGATGACAGATTAAAAGCAGAACTCGGATTATGGCTTGTTTTCAGCAAAGAAAATGGTCTTCAGATTTGTACGAAGAAATCCTTAAAAATGAAATTGAAAGAGCGAGAGAGGCACTAAAAGAGGAAGATAGGATTCTGCCTCATTAAATGAAGTTAAGCCCCCCGATAAAATGTAATTGTGAACCCAGCCCCCACTTCATTCCCAGGGTATTTTTCTCGCAAGCTCGGCGCCCAGATGTTCTGGGCACGTTCCTATCTCGTTTTCAGCTCAGTCTGATGGAAGGCATGATTAAGGAAGCTGGTCAGGAGGGGCTCGGAGAAGGAGGTAATTGTTTTGTGAGTGAGTCTGTCCTTCTGCTCAGATTAATCAGGGAGTGTGTGAGTGTGTATATGTGTGCACGTGGTTGTGTATCTGTCTGTGTATACGCATATTTCTCTAAAAGAGAAGTCAAGTGAGAGTGGTGTGGCATGGGTTCTAATAACGGTGAACTAGAGTTTAGTGCCATTGTACATCTTTTTCTCCTTTTCCCAGAGATTGGAGAGTTTGGGGCAGCAGATGGCTATGATACCAACTATTTTACAATTTTCTATTAAGTAATCCTATCATGTCCTGCTTGCTGAAACTGAGGAGGACCTGAAGCGCTTGCTG
>NW_006399867.1:3092375-3101764 GCF_000299155.1 Elephantulus edwardii | reverse complement strand
AGAATCTCAACCAGATGGATTGCCACAGTGATTGCCACAACGTGTTCTAGTGTGTCAGGAAGAGTGAAGATGGCACAGGATTGGACGAGGTTCAGATCCGCTGTTCATAGGATAGCTATGAGTCATACTCAACTCAATGGCACCTAACAACAACAGCAACAACAAGACAATCCTGTGCCTAAGACAGTGGTGGCTGGCTTTCTAGCAATCCTTGGGCAGAGGTGCTAAATGTGACTTTCTCACTAGAAAGTTGTACTCCAATGTGATGTCCTTTGCATCAAGCTGGTTGGATCGCAATGTTGACCATCTCAGATCATAACTCTGTCCAAATACAATGGAGTGTTTTTTGATCCTTAGCAAATTATTCCTAATCTTGATCTCCTAAACATCCTTTCTCTCATTAATTGTACGTTCACTGTTGGAAATGATCTTTCTGTGAATTGTAGGAAGGGCTCATAATACAGGTATCATGCCTTGACTATGTGAAGACACTTGACTGTAACTATGTGAAGAACAGAAATTACACTTAATGGTTCTCATTTGGAACCAGTATACAGATCAAGAGACAATCATTCCAACAAAATAAAGAAATACTGTGTTAAAGCCAGGAAAGTTATGCAGCAAAGTTGTAGCCTTTTACCATACTTATTCTAGCTATATGCTGAGCAAATAGTTTGAGAAGCTGAACTATATAAGAAGAATGCAGTATGAGGAAGGCGAGATTTTGTTTCCTGTACTTTGGACATGTTATCAGGAAGGTCTTGTCCTTGAAAAAGAGCATCTTGCTTGGTAGAGTAGAGGGTGAATGAAAAAGAAGAATCCCTTCCGTGGATGGATGACGCAGAGGCTACAGGAATGGCTTAAGAACGACTAATGTGAGGATGGATCAGGGTTAAAGAGTGTTTTATTCTATTATACATAAGGTATCTCTAAGTTGGAAACATCTCAATGGCCCCTAATAACAAAAGCTATTCACTCATAAATTCTTTCTTCTAGAATTCAACATCCTTTCCCCCCACCATATCTGCCATTAGCATGCATTTCTTCACATCTCTTCTTCATAAAACAAACTCATAATTCCATAATAGTCTTCTTGATTTACAGACCCTGCTTGACTCGTACTTTGGGTCAACACTAGGTCTCCATGTGATCCATCTGACCAATTTGGATCCTACTTTGTTTTCCTAGTTCACCAAAGCGGGGCTTCCATTTTTATTTCCTTTTTTTTTCTTAAAAATTGTCTATGACTTTTATCACCTATAGAAATTGCCATCCTTATTCTGTCTGGGGACAGCAACCTGCCACCCATGAGGATATTTCCCAGAAGCTTCTTTTCCATCTACGTGGACTTCTGTGCCTTGCTCTTCTGGGGCTGTCCCCAGTTATGTGCCATTTACTCTTTGAAGCAGCCATTGTGATGATCATTGGCTTAACCATGACCATGGAAGGCCAGATTCCATGTAAACCAAACCTTCCTCAGTTGATTGAAACTAGGGAGTCAGTGCCCTTTCTACTACTAGGAAAGTTTTTATCTTTTTAAAAAGGACAATCTAGTAGTAGATTCTGATCTGGCTCCCCAGCCAACTGCATCTTGCTGCAAATTCCATCCTTGATCTTGAAATATATTTCATATAAAGAATATTAAGATAGAGTTCCCAAATGGCTGCCAAAAACCATATGACTTCTTGAGGGTCAGAAATGGAATTTTACTCAGTTTTGTAACCTGGTACAGTAAGCAGACAAAGCTTATGGAGGGGAAAATTATTATATATATATATATATATAGTATGTGTGTGTGTGTATCTAGTAAAGACTCTAATCTGTTTACAAACAAGATAGAATGCAAGGAGCTAAAGAGAGTTAAGTGGTAAGACCCTGAAATTAACCCTACATCTTGCTTTGCGAGCATTTGGAAAACAAGGATATGATCTCAAGAAAAATCATCTAAAGTGATCTTATTTCCTGATTTTTTGAGAATATGTATTTTTAGCAAAGTAAAACAGAAGTTGTGTATTTCAATTTTATCAAGTCAAATTTTCTCTTGCTATCTGGTGGGTAAACTAGGAATATAGACAGGGATGTTGTTGATGTTGTTATGTGCTGTCAAGTCACCTGCGACTCATAGCAACCCTATGTACAACAGCTCTAAACTCTCTGCTCTGTTCTGTGCCAATCGCACTGTCTCTGACACACCCACCCCCATTACCCCACTCACTGAATCAATCCATCTCATCGAGGGTCTGCCTCTCCTGCACTGTCCCTCCACCCTCCCAAGTATGGCATCCCTCTCCAAGGACCCGTCCCTCCTTGCAACATGGGATAGCAAAATACTGATGAATCCTTGTTTTCTGGAAGAAGCTTACGAAGAAAGTTCTGTAATATAGTTGTCCAGATTCTGCCCTGCACAACATTTCTGATGATGGCTTAAATGAGGATGAAGGATATCTGTCAAGCTAATAATTTGTGAATGACATGAAACTAGATAGAATAGCTACTCTGTTGAATGATAAATATGAGCTCAAAATATTTAATATGCCAGAATGATATACTGAAACCATGGAGTTGAAATTGAATAGCAATAAAGGTAGCATATTAATACTAAAATTAGAGTAAAGTTCACTTGTGCAGGTATGAACACACGCATATGTACCCACACGCATGCACACACTCTCAAAACAGAAGAAAGACAGGATGGGGTAAAGCTGGTCTAACAGCAGCATGACCAAGAGCTGTGGGTTTTAATTGACCACAAATACAGTCTGAGTCAAAAGTGGGATGTGGTTGCCAAGAAAACAAACTAATGTGATCCAAAGGTGCATTAACAGAAGCCAGGCAGGAAATAGCTCCTCTGCAGGCCTTGCTGGTTAAGCCACGCCTGGAATGTTGTGTTCAGTTCTGGGTACCGCAGTTTATGAGGGATATCAGAAAACTGGAGGACGTTTGGCAGAGGGCAAATGGTCTGGAAAACGTGCTATATGAGAAAGAGGAAATAAGTTAGGACATTTTGCAGATGGAAGACTTTGCAGGGACATAGAAACTGACTTTAAAATTTGGAAGGCCCATATCTGTATACATGACGTAAGTTATACAAGTGTTCAGGTATTTCCTTCAGAGTCACTATTATCAGTGGTCAACACTTAACAACAACAACAACAACAAAGAGAGAGCCCTGTGGGCCTGGTGGGTAGAAAGTTATGTTACCAAATCAAAGGTGAGTTCTTTTAATCTGTGGCCCTCAGGCCTGGTTTTAATTGCTTTTGGTCAAACATTCTTCTAAGTGGTATAGCACTGGTCTGTCCATTTGCTATAACTTGTGGTTGCTATGATGCTGAACACAGTGACATTGATGTGTCAAATGTGATAGTGGTTACCCATGGTGGACAGTGTTTGGTGGAGCTCCCCGATTAAAACAAGCTGGGAAACAAGAGTGGCATCCACTTCTGAAATAGCTTGCCTCCAGAACTTGGAGAAATGATGGCAGTTATATAGGTGTTCAGGTCTGTTGTTCATAAGGTTGCTAGGGGTCATATTCGACTCAATAGCACCTAGTAGCAATAATCTCTTTTTGAGATATAAAAGGGATTAAACAAAAAGAGACAGAAATTCTATTACCATCAAGAAAGAATAGCTAGAAGCAGAGCACTTACATCAGGCCAGATGAGTATTGATGCCAACACACATTGTTGTTCACCATGGAGTCACACTGACTCACACTTGATCCTCCAGTGGGTTTTCAGGGACAATAAATCACATGGGAGAAGACTGCCTATCTTTCTTCAAAGGATTCGAACCACATGTCTTTGAGTTGGCAGCGCATTTCCAGACCACTAGGCCATCAGAGCTCCCTAATACACATGAAGACCGCAAAAAAGAAACACCAGGTCTTCAGGTGCTGTAAGGAGACAAAGACCTTCTTCCTAAACTGTGAGTTACTACAGATAGAAAATCTTCTCTAAGACTTAGCACCTTTAATTCAGACTTTAAGGCCCCTAAACTATAAAATAATGAGTTTCTATTTGTTAAAAAAAAATCTGCTTGTGGTATTTATATCTTAGCAGCAGTAAAGAAGTAAGAAAGAGTGATTTCTACTCAGAAAAATAATTTCCTCATAGATGTTGCTAGGTATGGATGAGTTGAATTGAGTAGGACCCATAATGACTCTGAGAACAACAGATCAGAACCCTATTCTGTCCTGTGCCATCAACATGTTTCCTGACACCCTAGAGCTCATTGCAGCCGTCATTGTGTTAAGCCACCCGGTTGAGGGTCTTCCTCTCTTTCACTGATACTCTGCCTTTCCAACCATGATGTCCCTTTTCCAAGAAATAACCTCTTCTAACAACATGCCCATAGTCTGTGAGGTGAAGCTTTATCATCCTTGCCTCCAAGGAGCACTCTGGCTGCACGTTCTCCAAGACATATCTCTTTGTTCTTTTGGCCGTCCATGAGATGTTCAGTGTTCTTCTCCAACATCCCAACTCAAAGGCATCCATTTGTCTTCTGTCATCCTTACTCATTGTCCAGCTCTCAGATACACGGCAAGTGATCGGAAAGACTATGACCTGAATCAGGCGCACCTCATAGTTGAACCCATCAAATAACTCAATAGAATGCTCTGGAAGTGAGTTCCTCATTGTTGGGGACAATTCATCAGAGCATGTTCCTGTACAGCGGTGGTTCTCAACTAGGGGCAAGCTGGATCACAGAGGAACATCTGGCAATATTTGGAGACTTTCTTTGGTTGCCACATCATGCTTAGGGTGAGAGGTGGTACAGGCAAATCGTGATAGAGGTCAAGGATGCTCCTGAAGATACAGTAATGCACCAAGTTGTACCTTCAACAAAAATTATTCAGCTTAAAATGTCAATTGTGGTGAAGTAAGAAACTTATCTTTAGAGCACTCTCAAACTCACACTTACTGCCATTAAGTTGGTCCTAACGTGTGCTAACCTTCCATTGAGTTTCCAAGGCTTAAGTCACAATGAGAGGAGTCTGCCAGTCTTACTCTGTAGTAGATTCAGACCACTGGAAACACGAGGCTTCTGGGTTAGCAATACATCTTGCTATAGACTAGATCACCAGATCTCCCTCGGGCTTAGAAGGAATTCCTTTATTACAACATCTTAGATGAGATACAAAAGTCCCTTGGCTGGATTGGACTAGATGGTTTTTAAAATAATTTGCACCATTTAAAAATCCCAAGATTTCCCATAAAGATCTAGAATCTGAGACTCCCTGAAGAACAGACAAACTCATAGTTGGCAACACTGAACCTCCCTTTCTGCACGGCAGTGATTAGCTGGGGCTAAGTTGCTGACAGCCCTTTGGATGAAACAAGAGCTTTTTAGTTCAGCACACTTCTCACCTGATTACCTTCTTGATCTCTGCGAGCATTTGGATTTATGATCCTGTGTGCTGTTAATGCAGTGCCTTTCAATTTTGTCTCTGTGTTACAATTACCTGGGGACTTTAAAAAAAGAATTCCAGCATCCAGCCTGAGCTCTAAACCCGTTACATCAAACTCTCGGGTGATGGGACCCAGGTAGCAGCAGTTTTCACAACACCCTCAAATCATTCTACCAGTGAGCGTGTCATATTGTGGTGGCTGAGATGGTGCTACGGTGCTAGAAGGTATGTGGTAGTATTTTTGTTGTTGTTGTTTTTCTGATATTTTCAAATATCAACAGGGGCACCCAGGCCAACAGTTTTCAGGAGAGCTTCCAGACAAAGAAAGAGTAGTGGGGTGGGGGCGGTGGGGGGGAGAAGGGGGAAAGGCCTGATAGACCTACTGAAAATCTGTCCATGGAAAATTTGTGGCTCAAAACAGAACCTCATCCAACTAGCTTTCAATGGACACATCATTAGTAGAGATCAATCACTAAAGGAGAATATTGGTTTTGGAGAACTATAGAGCCAACTAGGAAGGAGGAGGAGACCTTAAGTGAAATGAATTAATATGATAGGCACAACTGCGGATTGAAAGGCCAGCAATAATGTTGGTGTTAGGTGCCATTAAGTCGAATCTGACCATAGTGACCCCATAAACATCAGATCTAAGCCCTATCCTATCTTGCACCATCTTACAAGTTCCTGTCACACATCTAGAACCCCTTGCAGTAGTCACTGTGTCAGTCTGTTTAAGGGTCTTCCTCTCCGGCTGACCTTCCACTTTTCTAAGCATGATGTTCCTCTGCGAGGAATAGCCTCACCTAGCAAGATGCTTGAACATCTTGAACATGAAGGTTTATCATTTTTCCTCCAAGGAGCATTGTGGATGCACTTTCTCCAAGACATATTTGTTCTCTTGGAAGTCCATAGTATATTCAGTGCTCTTCTTCAACTCCACAGCTAAAAGGCTTCAATTCTTCTGTAATCCTTATTCAATGCCCAGTTCTCAATTACACAACAAGTGATTAAAAAGGCCATGGCCTGAATCAGATGCACTTTAATCCTCAAGCTGACATTACTGTTTCTCAATAATTTGGAGAGGTCCTCGACTGCAGACTTCCTTAGTGCGATACATCTCCTGATCTGTTGCTGGTACCAAGGATATTGGTTTTGTAAGTAAGATGAAGTCATTGACAACTGCAATCTTTTCTCCATCTATCACGATGTTATCTATCGGTCCAGTGCTAAGAAATTTTGTTTTCTTGATGTTGAGATGTAATCCATAGTCAAGGCTGTATTCCTTGATCTTCTGGAGCAAGTGCTTTAAGTCCTCCTCAGTTTCGGCAAGCAAGGTTGTGTCATCTGGATAACACAGGTTATTGATGAGCAGTAATGAGGATGACACAAAACCAGGCAACACTGTGTTCTATTGTCCACTAGGTCATCATAAGTCAGAATCTAGCTGATGGCAGCTACCAGCAAGAAATTATTCCAAGGTGCACCTGAGAGTGAGAATGTCGGCACCAGAGACTAGGAACGTAGAGCCCGTTTGAGGAAGGTCTAAGGCAAAAAAAAAAAAAAATCAATCATACCAAATAGAACATTTTAGCAAAAAAATTAGTTAAAATTATTAGTTTTTATTCAGATGATTTACTGAACGAGCTGCTTCAGAAGTGAGCTCCATACTGCTGGGTGTAATCACTCAAGATTATTTTCAAAGAGAAATCTCTGCTTCAAAATTTTTGAGAGAGAAAGACTGAATCATAGTAGAGTCTCTTTGCCCTGAGTAGGGACCGAAATTGCCTGGGGAGTTTTTCTAAATGTATATATCCTCTTCTGGAAAATTCTAACTCAAGAAAGGTCTTTAAAACAAAATCTATGTAAATCTTCAAACACACTGAAATTGAAACAAATAAATTGATCACCATGGATTGTGGAGAATTTAATATACACGAAGACAAGATGAAATTTGAAGTTGTAGGATTCTCTGATTCAACTTAGCAGTGAGGTCTAAAGAAATACCTGTTTTCTAAGGTTCTAATTCTTGAAATGCTTGCTGCAGAAGATCAAAGAATATAGCCTTCAGTATGGATTGCATCTCAATGTCAAGAATTGTTGTTTGTTGTTATGTGCCGTTGAGTCTCTTGCGACTCATAGTGACCCTATGTACAATAGCCCTAAACCCTGCTCTGTCCTGCGCCAACTGCACTGCCTCTGACACACCCATCCCAAGTACCCCAGTCACCAAATCAATCCATCTCACAGAGGTTCTTCCCCTCCTGCACCGTCCCTCCACCCTCCCAAGCATGATGTCCCTCTCCAAGAATAGTAGACCTAATATCTCTCATAATAGATAAAGAATAGATTAACGTTGTCAATACTCTTCTCCAGCACCACAGCTCAAAGACATCAATTCTCCTTCTATCATCCCTAGTCATTGTCCAGCATTCAAACACATAGCATGTAATTGTGAAGACTATGGCCTGGATCAGGTGTACCTTAGTCTCCAGACTGACATTATTGCTCTTGAGTACTCTGGAGAGATACATGACAACAGACTCTCCCAATGCAGTTCGTCTTTTGATTTCCTGGCTGCTGGTACCAAGAGTGTTGACTGTGGAGCCAAGCAAACTAAAGCTGTTAACAATCTCAATCTTCTCACCATCTGTCATGATGCTGCCAATTGGACCAGTGTTGAGAATCTTTGTTTTCTTGATGTTGAGCTTCTGTGCTTTTGTTGTTGTTGTTGTTATGTGCCGTTGAGTCGCTTGCGACTCATAGCGACCCTATGTACAACAGCTCTAAACTCTGCTCTGTCCTGTGCCAATCTCACTGTCTCCAACACATTCATCCTGATTGTCCCAGTCACCGAATCAATCCATCTCCCAGAGGGCCTTCCCCACAGTGGGAGATAGGTGATGAAGGGAGTGGGTAGAAGTGGAGGGGTATCTTGATGGATGGCGGAGCAAAGAAATAAGTAGGTCAGGGCACTTGAATCCAGGGCAGGGGCAACACCGAAACTAATGGTTAATTCCACAATAAGGGATATATTTTCACTTTTTCTGTAAAATGCTAATCTGTTGGATACTTCTCTAGAGCTGAACATTCAGATTGACATACACTAGGAAGAAGGATTGACCCTCCACTTCCAAAATAGCAGGCCTCTGAAAACCCTATGTCAGTGCTTTCAGTCATTTGTAAATCAAAGGAGAATCACAATAAGGTATCTGTATATACCTGATGATGTTGTTTTTCAGTGTCGTAAGGCTGACCATGACTGCTAGTGACCCTGTAAACACCAGATCTGAGCCTGTTCCTGGCCTGCATTGTCCTCGCAATCTCTATCACACTCAAACCCATTGTGGTAATTGCTGTGTCAGCTCATCTTGTTGAGGAACTTGCTCTCTTTCTTTAACCGGCAACCTTTTGCAGTGAGGTGTCTCTCTCCAAGGACGAGTTCCTCCTCTAAATATGTCCAACAGAAAATGAAGTTTCACCATCCTTGCCTCTGGCTACACTTCCTTCAAGTGACACTTGTTGGCTCTTATGATAATTCTTGATATATTCAATACTCTTCACCAACACTACAGTTCAAAGGCCTCAATTCTTCTTCAATCTTCCTTATTCATCGTTGTTAGGCCAGTGGAGCTGCTCTCCCTCCCTTTTCATGAACAGCCACAGAAATGATCAAAGCAGCAGCTGCAACTCTGTTTATCTCTGTTAGAGCTACAAAACTATTGCATCTCCTTTTCCCAGGAATAACTATCCACGACCCCCAACTTTTCCCCTTATCTTGTACCAAGCCACTGAGAACATCCTAACTCCCAATTACCTTGTAAGACAGTATAAAATCCCACTCTGAGCAGCTACTGTTCTCTACTTTTTTTTTAAAATATTTTTTAATTGGGAAAAACATATTGGGGGTACAAGGAGGTGAGGGTTGGGGGCAGAAGGGTGAGGATGGGCCAGGATGCAGTTGCAGAGCTGCACAGTTTGGTCG
>NW_006399867.1:3089203-3091605 GCF_000299155.1 Elephantulus edwardii | reverse complement strand
TTTTCCCCCCCCAGGTGCCTGTTGGGGCCTGGGTTTCAGCTGTCCACACCACAGCAGTGGGCAACGAGCTTAAAGCCCCTGATGGCTCTGGGCGCTGACTCTCACCAGTGTACTGTTCTCTACTTTAAAGTCAGCCTGGCAGTTTCTCCTCCATAAACTGTCTTTCTTGGCCTGAACTGGGTTCTGTCCTTCATCAGTAACCTTACAATCATTCAACTTTAAGATGCACAGAAAGCAACTAAGGACACCATGGCTTGTATCAGACATTTTAATCTTTAAACTGACACTCTTTTTCTATAGAATTTTGGTGGAAGGTCCTTACACCAGTTATGTAACTATTTTATAAGTTGATATCAATTGTTGTTCTTGGGTGTCATCAAGTAAACCGTGACTCATAGAGACCCTATGAACAACAGATCTGAACTTTACCTTATCTGGCACCATCCTCACAAACTCTGTCATGTTCAAGCCCATTGTGGTAATCACTGAGCCAATACATCTCATGGAAAGTCTTTCTTTCTCTGACCCTCCACTGTTCCAAGCATGATGTCTCTCTCCAAGAACTGCTTCTGCCTGAGTCTATGCCCAAAGTAAATGAGATAAAGTGTCCCCATCTTTGCCTCTAAGGAGCACTCTGGTTCCACTTCCTTAAAAACAGATTTGTCTATTCTTTTGGCAGTCCATGGGATATGCAGTACTCTTTGCCCCAACACAATTCAAAGACATTGATTCATCTTCTGTCATCCTAATTCAGTGGCCAATTTTCTGAATGATTCAAACAACAGCAACAACAGAAAAGTAGTGATATCACCAAATGGTAATAAGGATATAGAGAGATTGAATATGCTGTAAAATGGTACAGTTACTCTGGAAAAATATAGTTTGAAAGTTTTACAGTTCAAAAGTTTTTTATAAACTAAATATGCAATTACCACTTGACCCAGAAATTGAGCTCCTGGGTATTAATCCCAGGGAAATGAAAACATATGTCCACACAAACATCTGTACACAAATATTCATAATAGCTTTTTAAAAATTTTTAAATGTTTTTCTTTTTTTAGGATTATATCAGGCATAATAGCTTTACATATTTGTTCTAGTAAAAAAAGCAAAATAAAACAAAACTGGAAACAGTCCAGATGTCCTTCAACAGGTGAATGTTTAATTAATGAACAGATTTTTTAAAGTTCATATCATAAAAATATTACTTAGCAATAAAGAGGAATGAACTATCACAGCTTGAATGAATCTCAAGGGAAAGAAACTGAGCAAAAAAGTCAAAAGTTTGCATACTGGATAATTCCATTGTATATTATATTTTTAATAGATTAAATCTTAGAAATATAGCAAGTAATTGATTGTCAGAGGTTAGGGACAGCACTGAAGGGCAAGAAGAAAGTCAGTGTGTTATAAAAGGACAACTTGAAGGATTCGTATGATAATGGACCTGTGATCATTGATTGTCATGAAAGAAAGGAAGATCATCAATGAGATGGATTGACACAGTGACTGCAGCAATGGGTTTAAGTATGTCAGAGATGAGGAGGTTGGCACAGGACAGGACAAGGTTCAGATCTGTTGTTCTTATGGTCACTACGAGTTTTACTCTACAGTACTTAACAATAACAATGACAACAATACTTGTGCTAAAATGGCATAGAACTTAACACACACACAAGCCTGTATACACAATAGTACATGTAATACGGAGGAAAACAAAATAATATTGATAGATTTGGTGAGTGTTGAAATCCTCATTGTGATGTTATACTGTACTTTTGCAAGATGTTACTAAGGGAAAACTATAGAAAGTACATGGGAATCTCTCTGTAATAATTCTCACATAGGAGTGCACAATTATCTTAAAAATGTAATTTTAAAAAGGATAGTGGCATGTAAAGATGTCCACAATAAAAGATATGTGAGAAAATTAGATTACAGAACAGAATGTAATCTAGATACAACTTACTTTTATGATTTCATATGTTTACATTAACAGCCACATATAAAATCTAGAAGAATGCAGGACAAAATAGTTACAGTGAATTATTCTGGGTGGAGGAATTTTGGGTAATAATTTCAAATTTCTCTCATTTCTGTGCATGTTACATTTTTTCCCTTGGAGGCAAGGATTCTGAGGCTCCGTCTAACATACTTTGGACATGTTGTAAGGAGAGACCGATCCTTGGAGAGGGACATAATGCTTGGGAGGGTGGAGGGACGGCGCAGGAGGGGAAGGCCCTCTATAAGGTGGATTGATTCAGTGACTGGGATAATCAGAATGGGAGTGTCAGAGACAGTGTGATTGGCACAGGAGCACAGGATAGAGCAGGGTTTAGGGCTGTTGTACATAGGGTCGCTATGAGTCGCAAGCGACTCGACGGCACATAACAACAACAACA
>NW_006399867.1:3085457-3087618 GCF_000299155.1 Elephantulus edwardii | reverse complement strand
AGGATATTCAGTACTCTTCTTCATCACCACAATTCAAAGGCATCGATCGATTCTTCTTCTGTCTTCTGTAGTCACTGTCCAAACTTTCAGTTGTATACAAGTAATTGAAAAGACTGTGTCTTGAATCAGATGCATCTTAGTCTTTAAAATGGCATCGTTGTTTCTCAGGTGAAGCTAAACAAACCAACAAGAAGGGACAACTGAGGGTGAGTGCTTTGAAAGTGAATCATATGCCCTCTTGGTGGTCAAGAAAGGTGGGCCATTCTCTTGACTCTTCCCTTTCTCCTCTACTGGAAGTGGGAGGTTTTCAGGGAGGATGAATAAGGAAAAAATAATGATTCTTGGTGAAACAGTGACTGAGGTTTTGGCTGCTAACTCAAACATTAGTTCAAGTCCACCAGCTGCTTCACAGGAGCGAGATATAGCACTCTACTTTTGTAAAGATCATGGAAACTCTTTGGGGATCTGTTCTGGACTGCGATGAGTTGGAATCATCTCAGTGGTAATGGTTTTACTAATAAGGAAAAGATACTTCAAATGTTTTGTTTTGTTTGGTTTGTTTTGTTTGTTTTGTTTTGTTTGGAAAGGAGTGATAAGAGATGGGTCCCTTTTTTTTTTGTTTTGTTTTGTTTTGTTTTTTTTTGGGTCCCTTTTTGATCAAAGGGCTGTAAAGGATTTTGTAACTTTTGAGCTGAGTGATGGGAACAAAAATCAGGTAATCCTTCATACTTCTGAGACTATTACAGGTGTCTTGATACACAGTTTCTTTAGGTTAGAAAGTCCTAAACTTTTCTTGCCATCAATACCATCTGGGCACTTTTTAGAAATACAGCTTTTGAGCCAAAACTAAGACCTACTGAATTTAGAATCTCTCAGAGAGATTTATTATCTAATAAATAGCTGGCCAGGGTTAAAGGAAAAGATCCAAATCATGTTCTGGCTTATTTCTAGGTTTAGCTAAAGAAAGGAAAAGTGGTAGGTAGAGACTCTAACCAGAAGTACAGGAAAAAAGTAAGCATATAGGCTTGAGCAGTGTCTTATGTAGAGTTATCTAAAGAAGTAAAACAAACAAAATACATATGTGTATGTCTGTATGTATGTATACATGCACACACATATTTTGTTCCAAAGATTATTTTTAAAATGGCCGGAACAGTACATGAATAGGAGACTTAAGCCAAAAACTGAAGCTGGATTCAAAAGTGGCCATGCCACAAGGGATATTATTGCTGGTGTCAGATCTTGGCTGAAAGCAGAGAATACCAAAAGACTAACCATTTGCATTTTATTGATTATTGAAAGGCATTTGATTGTGCAGATAGTAAAAAGAATATTGATAACATTGAGAAAAATGGGAATTCCACTACACTTAGCTGTACTCATGAAAAACTTGTGCATAGAGCAAAAATCTATTGCCTGAACAGAACAAAGGAATTTTAGCACGATTTTAGCGTGGACTAAAATCAGGAAAAATACGTGTCAGGGTTATATCCTTTCTCCGTAACTATTCAATCTGCATGCTCAGCAAATCATTGGAGAAGCTGGACTTTGTGAAGGAGAATGTGGATCAGGATTAGAGGAAGACTCATCAACAACCTGTATTATGAAGATGACACAACCTTGCTTGCTGAAAGTGAAGTGAATTTGAAACGCTATAAAGTCTACAACCTTTAAGATGGATTATAGCTCTTCATCAAGAAAATAAAAACCTTCTTCACTGGACCAGTAAGCACCACCATGATAAATAGAGGAAATATTTAATTTGTTCACACTTTCATTTTATTTGGATCCATAATCAACAACCATGATAGCAGCAGGTAGGAAATCAAAAGACATATTGTATTGACAAAACTTACTGTCAAAGATCTCTTCAAAGTGCTAAAATAATGATGTCAACTTCATTTTCAACATCAAGTAAACAAAAATATTCACCACTGGGATGATGTTGTTGTTGTTATGTGCCGTCGAGTCGTTTCCGACTCATACCGACTCTATTCATAACAGCCCTAAACCCTGCTCTATCCTGCGCCAACCGCACCGCCTCTGACACACCTATCCCGATTACCCCAGTCACCAAATCAATCCATCTCATGGAGGGTCTTCCCCTCCTGCGTTGTCCCTCAACTCTCCCAAGCATGATGTCCCTCTCCAAGGACCCGTC
>NW_006399867.1:3057016-3084442 GCF_000299155.1 Elephantulus edwardii | reverse complement strand
CTTTGGAATGGGAACAAATATAGATCTCTTCCAGTCAGTTGGCCAAGTGGTTGTTCTCCATATTTCTTGGCACAACTTGGTGAGCACATCCAGGGCAAGAAAAGAATGAAATAGTCAATACTTTGGTCTTGCTTGGATTCACAATCAACATTCTGGGTACCAGTAGTCAAGGGAGCAAAAGATGCATTGCTCTGGGAAAATCTACTGTCAAGGACCTCTCCAAAATATACTAAGGAGCAATGATGCCAGTTTAAACATTAAGGTGCATCAGATTTAAGCCATGATCTTTTCAAGCACTTGTCATGCATCTGAGAGTTAGACAATCAATAAATATGGCAGGAAAAAATTGATATCTTTGAGTTATGGTGTTGGAAAAGAGTTCTGAGTATGCTATGGACTATAAAAAAAACAAATCTGTCTTGGAGGAAGTGCAACCAGAGTGCTCCTTAGAGGAAGGATGGCAAAATTTCATCTCATATATATTCTGAGCACGCTGTTAGAAGGGGGCATTCTTTGGAAAGGGACACAATGCTGGGAAAAGTGGAGGGTCAGTAAAAGAGAAGAGGACCCTCAGTGAGATAGATTGACAAAACAATGGGCTCAAGCATGTCAGAGATGATAAGGATGACATAAGATAGGATAGAACAGGGTTCAGATTCATTGTTTACAGGATCTTTGTGATTTGTAATCAGCTCAACAGAACTGAACAACAACAACATATTGAACAATTTTAGATCAAGGATGCAACCCTGACACACAACTTTCCTGATTTTAAACCAAGCAGTATTCTCTATTCTGTTTGGCCAAGTACTTCTTGGACTATGTACAGATTTTACATGAACACAATTAAGTGTTCTTGGATTCCCATTCTTCTCAGTGTTATCTGTAGTTTATCATGATCCACACGGTTGAATGACTTTGTATAGTCAATAAAACATGAATAAACTTCTTTCAACCACAGTGAGTAGAAGTCTGTGTTGTCAAGACCGTGCATAACCTCCGTACTCCCACCAGGGTCACTTTGTCAATGACCCTATTGGGCAATGATGAGAGTAGTTGGCAAAAGAGGCTGGCTGGTTTCCACAGAGTGTGTCATCCTATTCATTTGATTCTTAAAATCTTTCTCTACTTTGTTCATCCTTTGGTGAGCAGTTACACGAAACACAAATATCTTCACTTCTTTAACCTTTTCAGAGAGCTTTATTTACATACCTCCTTGCACTAATTTATTAATCATCTTATTTTCAAGTCCCTGTTGGCCAAACCATTGGGCACTGTGGTGGTAGGAGTTTTGAAATTGGCTTTCACAGTCATCGCTTTAGCTTGGGGCATGGTCTCCAGCTGTCTCAATTGTAGACACACGACTCAGTGTTTGATCACCTTCTTCTACATCCTCAAAAGCTGTGGGAACAACATAAGAGGGTGAACAAGCCAGACTGTGGTAAGATGAAGCCAGAAGAGATGACTTGGGTCTGTTATGAGATGAGGCTTGCTAGACAATTGAGGAAACCAGAGGTTTATTTGTATTGCTGGACTGAACTTGAACTTTCAGTGTGTGATATCCTTTGCCTTTCCCTGCCATTCATCCATAATGAACTTTCTGTAAGGCTGTGGGTACCAATTTGGAAGAATTATATAATGTGATAGAAGTGGAGACTATGGGCATTTGAGTTACTTTCTCATTTAACTTACAGATCCTGCTGATCTCATATATACCACTTCTTTTTTGAAAAAAAATTATATTGGTTTACATTCGTATACACCATTTGCTTAATGGCAAATTGCTGCTATGCATGTCAAACTTTATGACTCTGTGAGCCAGACAACATCTAATTAGTGATAGACAGTTCAGGTTGGATGGTGATTTGGTGATCAGTATTTAGGCATTCAGTCTCTATACTAAAACCCAATTGCAAGCGGCAACACCATTCCTCAAAAGAATAGTTAAACGCAAAGGATAATAGGACTTTGTCTTTCTAAGAGTCTGCACTACAGTTTAGCCCTAAAGACTTGCTGAAGACTCCAAACAGTATCTCTGTCTTCCTCTTCTTCAAGCAGCATTTGATCATTCAGGTCATATGGCCCAACTCGCATAGTGGCTTGTACAACAGCCTGAAGCTCAAGCAATGTAGCTAGCAATTCCCCACATGTGGAGTGTTTATTACTGATGCCACTGATGCTGAAGAGCAACGACATCAGGCTGGAGACTAAGGTGCGCCTGATCCATGCTACAGTCTTCGCAATTACATGCTATGCATCAGAGAGTTGGACAATGAATAGGGTTGATAGAAAGAGAATTGATGCCTTTGAGCTGTGGTGCTGAAGAAGAGTGTTGACTATACTATGGACTGCTAGGAGAACAAACAGGTTTGTCCTGGAGAAGGTGAAGCCGGAATGCTCCTTGGGGTCAAGGATTCTGAAGCTTCATCTGACATACTTTGGGCATGTTGCAAGGAGGGACTGACTGGTCCTTGGAGAGGGACATCATGTTTAGGAGAGTGGAGGGATGGCGCAGGAGAGGAAGACCTTTGATGAGATGGATCGATTCTGTGACTGGAGTGGAAGGAATAAGTGCGTTTGAGATGGCTAGGTTGGCACAGGATAGAACAGCGTTTAGAGCTCTTGTACATAGGGTCACTACGAATCACAAATGACTCGATGGCACATAACAACAACAACCACTGATGCTTTCAAGTGCCATAGAGTCATTAACTCACAAAGAAAGAAAACAAATCTTTTGAAAACACTTTTTACTCCTGTTCATATCAATGAGAAGTATCAGTGTAGTGTAAATTCTTGAGGAAGTCTCAAACTTAATGTCTGGCTTGGAACTTTAAATAAAACTTTAATAACACTTTTGCTTTTATTGTATATATTTGGAAGGATACCTACATTTGGGAAATGATAAGGTCTATTTTATTTTGAGTAGTGACTAAAATGAATTTAAAATACACATTTAATTAAAACATGAGAGAATATAAACTATTACAGAAATAATTGTGTTCTTGGTGCATAGTTGTTGTTTGTTATTGTGTGCCAATAAGTCAGAAGAGACTCATAGATGACCTGTTGGAAAAACTGATGTATTAGAATCACATGCCTTTAGGATTTCGGCACATGAATAGTGCAGAAACCATGAAAGCTCAGTGTGACCCAAATTTAGAAAATGCTTCTGAGAGCTGTGGATTCATTCTCTCTCTCTCTCTCTCTCTCTCTCTCATCTGAGGGCTGTGTATTGAATTGTTGTTGTTGTTATGTGCCATCGAGTTACCTGTGACTCAGTGACCCTAAACCCTGCTCTATCCTGTGCTATTCTCATTGTCTCTTGACACACCTACTTTTATTACCCCAGTCATTGAATCAATCCATCTAATTGAAGATCTTCCTCTCCTGTGCTGTCCCTCCACCCTCCTAAGGATGACATCCCTCTCCAAGGACTAGTTCCTCCTTGCAACATGTCCAAAGTATGTCAGATGAAGCTTCAGAATCCTTGCCTCCAAGGAGCAGCCCAGCTTCACCCTCTCTGGGATGAACTTGTTTATTCTCCTAGCAGCCCATGGTATATTCAATACTCTTTGCTTGCACCACAGATCAAAGGTGTCAATTTTCATTCTATCATTTCTAGTTATTGTCCAGCTTTCTGATACATAGCAAGTAATTGCAAAGACTATGGCCTGTATCAGGTGCACCTTAGTCTTCAGACTGACATCATTGCTCATCAGTACTTTGGAAAGGTCTCTGACAGCAGACTTTGCCAATGCAATTTATCTTTTTAAATTTCCTGGCTTCTGGTACCAAGAGTGTTGATTGTGTAGCCAAGCAAACTAACAATCTCAGTCTCTTCACTATATATCATGATACTGCCAGTTGGCCCAGTGGTGAGAATCTTTGTTTTCTTGATGTCTGTTGGGCCAAAACAAAGGCAAGGTGGGGGTGGCAGGACAAGGAATCAAAAGAATGCTACACAAAAGAATGAACAGCCACCTGGCTGAACCAAAAACCACAATGGAATGTCCCTACCATTCCCCCTTTCTCAAGACCTTGTTATAAAAACTCACCTGAATATACCCTGGGCTCAACTTCCTTGGTGTCCTTTTTCAGCCCAAAGAACCTTGTCTAGAAGCTCACTAATAAAGCTGCCTTTTAGCTTTCCTATATCCTGGTCCCTTTCTTGAGTCTGAACCCTTACATCTGGTGCAGAAGACCCAGTACACAAGTTAAGTTGTGCTGTGCCCCTGTCCTCCTTTAGGGTGAGTCTGGCACCCCCTAACTCTCTCAAATCTACCAATCCGTATGATGTCAAGATGCTCAAACAGTAATGTACCACTCCTTTCCTTCCTCTCCCATCTTGTGTGTGTGTCTGCTGACTGAATGACTTGAGTTCTTGTGAAGAGACTCCACTGCTGCCGATCCTCTGAAGCCATGGAGTTTGACTGGGTGCCCAGCCATGGTTCCAAGGTGTTGTCATCTGGTTTACTGGTGATTTGGAGGATCCCTTAGGGACTCCAACTGGGCCTCAGATTTAAATGGGTACTCCAATGCTAAGACACACTCAACCCTACAAGGGACATGACCGGAGGGATCCCAGCATGGACTGAGGAGACAGATCCTCTATTGTCTATTTCTATCTATTTTGTGTTTATGTCCGATCGTCTGTAGCGTCCCCTTCCTTTAACCTGTTCCTTCTTCCTTTCCACTCTCAGGCTTCTCTTCTGACTTCTCTCTTCTCTCCCTCTGAAGACCAGAAACCATTTGCTAAAAAAATCTCTCAGGCACTGTTCAGAACAGTCCCTGGGTATTGTACCCCCAGGCATTTTTAAGCTCCCTTGGGATTCAGGTCTGTTACTAGACTCCTTTCTGTGCATACACAGAACAATCACAGATGTACATCGGGAGGTCCACCTGTACGAAGTAGCACCAGGCACTTCTTCCTAGGCTATTGATTGTGCTAGGGGATGCCAACTCCATCCTTAGCCTCTCTCAGTATCTGAGACTCCCAGGTTCCAGGGGACATCCTAAATGTCGGTTGCCTTACCCATGGACCTGCCATGGACCTCACCATGGGTGAGACGCCAAATGTTTAATCCCCAAAGAGACAGTCCCTTGGGCTGCCTCCTTTTGAATCTTTCAAACATTGGCCTGGCCTTGGACCTCCAGCCCAGGAGACTGTTTATTGTTTGGTTTTTTTGTTCTGGTTTTGTTTTGTTTTTGTTTGTTTGTTTTTTTAAACCAGGCATACCACAATACCCGTTAGATAAGATAATGACTCTTGATGGCCTGAGAACAGAACCTTTGATTTCAATATCCATCAAGATCCTGACAATTTCTGCAGGCAGACTCAGAAATGGCCTGAAATCCCATATGTCCAGGATTTCTTTTGCTTATGCTCCCATCCCTCTCTCTGCAAGGCCTGCCAAGTGATGCAGGTTCTCTTAGACCTAACCCCTTCACCAATTAAGTCTCTTGATAGCAAATCATCCCCATCCCTTACTCCCTCTCAGGACTCATCCTCATCCCCTCCAGGAGACTCTGCCTTTTCAGACCCTGTAAACTTCCTTGCCCAGCCTTCCCCTCCCCCATCTCTGGTACCAGCTCTGGAACCCGCCCTGGTCCTGCCAAACTGAGTCTTTCCTTTGTCTCCTTCAGGAAGTTGCAGACATTGAGGGTCCCATTCATGTCCATGCACCTTTCTCCCTAACCAATCTTTCCCAAATTGAAAAATGTTTAGGCTCATTCTCCAAAGACCTGACAACCTATATCAAAGAGTTTAGGTACCTGACCCAGACCTACAGTCTCACTTGGCATGATTTGTTGTTGTTGTTGTACTGTCCTCTACTTTGACACCAGACAAGACAGATGGAAACTTACTGGTTGGCCCCCAAGCCATCCCCTGACAAGAGCCGGATTAGACATACCAGGTTGATACAATTGCAGAAAGAGTTGGTCGAGCCAGGTGTGACCATATGATTCAGTGTCTTTCAGCTGGCCTACATGCTATCTCCCATAAATCAGTCAATTTTTATAAACTCAAGGAAATAACTCAAAGGATGAGAACACAACTGCCTTCCTTAACCATATAACTAAAGCCCCAACTCAGTATACCCACTTAGACCTACTTCTCTAGTAAGAGTCACCATCCTAGCTACTAATTTTATTACCCAATCAGCCCCTGACATCAAAAAGAAACTAAAAAAGGCTGAGGATGGCCCTCAAACACCCATTTGAGACCTAGTAAACATGGCCTTTAAAGTTTTCAATGCCTAAGAGAAACCCATAGAATCTGGTATGGAGACTTGGGCAAGACAGAAAGCGAATTTGTAGGCCCAAACCCTAACAGATGCCTTACGGCTGGCAGTGGTGAGGGGTCAGATAGTCCCCATCCTGGCCAACCTCTTAGGCCTGGCTAAGATTGAAGATGATCCTTGCCGAGTGCAGCATAACCCTTCAGGTGGCAGGGAAGCCAGTTTCCTTTTTGGTTGACAGGAGGGCTACCTTTTCAGTGTTCCCTTCCTTCTCAGGTCCTATTGTTCCTTCCCAGGTCTCAGAAATGGGGATTTATTGTCTTCCTTCCAAGGCTTTTAGCACTCAACCCCTCATCATTACCTTCAACAAATTCCTTTCTAATTATCCTTATAAGCCCAACTCTGTTGCTAGGTAGAGACCTCCTGTCTAAACTTGGGGCTGTGTTTCAAGTGGACCCAGTTCACCTGACCAGGCTTTAGTTCTGTCCCTCTTAGAGCTCCTTCCCTCCAAGTCCCCTTAAACACTACCTCTATCACCAGATGTTGTCAGCTCCAATGAATGGGATCTCTCCACTCCATTTGTAGCCTCTCACCACCAACCTATTCTTGTCACCCTGAAAGACCCTTCTCTTTTCCTGCTAGACCCCAATTCCCTATCTCTGCACAACTCCACAGGGGCTTGAAACTCATTATTGCTTGCCTACTTTCCAATAAGCTTCTTTCTCCACAAATTTTCCTTGTAATATACCAATCCTACCAGTTAAAAAAGCTGATGGATCATACTGCCTAGTTCAGGAATTGTGGCTAATTAATGCATCTGTTGTCTCCTTCCACCCAGTTGTCCTGAACCCCTATACTCTATTAACAAATATCCCTCCATATACCACTCTCTATACTCCATTCTGGATCTTCTAGATGCTTTCCTCACTTTTCTGTTAGACCTTGGTTGGTATTATATAAATGAATCAGGACTAGTAGAAGAAAATGTCTCTAAATGGACAAAATTAGCTGAAGAATTAAAAAACAGACAAAAACTCAAGCTTTCTTCCCAATTGACTGGAGAACCAATTTCTAGCCTGGGTTCCTCCTTTTCTAATAGTCATAAGCATATTGTTACTAATTGCTCCCTACTTTTTAAAATTCTTACTTTGTAGGATAAAAGAAGTGACCAACTTAACTGTGAACCATCTATTACTACATACATATTCTCCCCTTGTGACTGATCCTGGACCAACTCAATCCCACCTCTGAGCCCCAGATTTCTGCCCCTGTTCAGCAGGAAGTAGCTGGAACGAAGATATGTCACCCTTTATCACTAAAGAGTCTGGAATATTGGGCCAAAACAAAGACGGGGGGTGGGATGGGGATGGGAGGGCTGTTAAGGAATAAAAAATGCCACATGTAAGAATGAATGGCCCCGTCCACCTGGCTGAACCACAAACCACAATGGAATGTCCCTATCCTTTCCCCTTTCTCGAGACCTTGCTATAAAAACCTGCCTGAATATACCCTGGGCATGACTTCCTTTGCTGCCATCTTCAGACCAAGGAACCTCACCCAGGACCTCCCTAATAAAGCTGCCTTTAAGCTTTTCTATATCCTGGTTCCTTTCTTGAGTCCGCAACCTTACAATGTTGAGCTTCAATCCATATTGAAGGCTGAAGTCCTTGACCTTCTGCAGCAAGCCCTTCAGGTACTCCTCAGTTTCAGCAAGCAGGATTATACCATGTGCATAACACAGATTGTTGATGAGTCTACCTCCGATCCTAATTCCACATTTCTCCTCATAGAGCCTAGCCTCCTGGATAACCAGTTCCTCATATAGATTGAAACAGTATGAAGAAAGGACACATTCTTGGCATAAACCCTTTCCAATTCTGAACCATACAGTGTTTCCTTGCTCTGTTCTGACAACTGTGTCCATGATCCAACTATAAGCTTCACATAAGCACAATCAAGTATTCTGGGATTCCCATTGCAGATCTGGGAGGGTGGAGAGAATCTTCTCAAAAACTGCGTCTCCCTCTGGGAGTGGTCATTTTTATACTTGGGTTAGACTTTTGTTAGTTAAAGTTACAGGATGTCTACATTTAAAAGTAACAGTTTACAAATAGTTACTAGTAAACAGAAAACATATCAAATAGTTAACATATGACTGAGTAAAACAGTTTTGAAACTGTAAATGCTAATCCAGGAAAGATGCATTTCCTTTCCTGGTAAATGGGCAGTTTAAAGTACTTTACATGACTAAAGAAAAGGAGGGGGAAGAATTCTAAGGCAAAGCAACTGGTTTTTTAGGCTGGAGAAAACGGATGTCAGTTTTATAACTATATGAACTGACATGTTTGGATAATTCTGAATTTATTCATACCACCCCATCACACACACACACACATACACACTGAAGTAGGGAGACAGACAGCAAGTGACGATTCATCTACAAGCAAGAGAATGGTGAAGACTCCCAGTATACACACTAGGAGAATCTTTTTGATCTTTTAGCTCCTGTTGTTTTTGTTGTGTACTGTCAGGTCAGAACCAACTCATAGCAGACCCTCTGGTGGGTTTTCAGAGGCAGTTAAATCACATGGAAGAAGACTGCCCATCTTTATTCCATGGAGCAGCTGGTGGATTCAAAACATGTGTCTTTGGGATTGCTGCGCAGCTTCTTACCACTAGGCCATCAAAGCTCCCTTGAGCTGAGTAAATAAATCTCTGTTCTTTAAAGCCCCTCAATTGTAATATTTATGTCACATTTGTCCTATATTACTAAGACAGTGAGCGTCCTAAGTAACTAAGGCAGTAAGCATGTTGAAAAGAATAGAAGATGAAGGACCCCTCAAAAACACTCTTTCCTTCTTTAGTTGTTTATCTTAAACTTAGAAAGGAGACTTGTAGGTCTTAATATATCACTTGCTTTAATATAAGAAACCTTGATGGCACTGTGGGAAAGTGCTTGGCTGAGAACTGAAAAGTTAGTTCTTTGAATCTACTAACCACTTTGTAGGAGAAACGTCTGCTTCTGTAAAAACTAAACCCTATGGGGCAGTGCTGCTGGTCTAGTATCTCTGAGTCAAAATCAACAATGGGTTTGTTTGATCTGTCAGTATATTGATAAATTATACGAAATGAGCTCTGTTCCTCTCAGCTCATAATTTCATTAGACAGGAGTCAAGGAGAGCGGGAGGCAGAGGTGTAGTGAAAAGGATTAGAAAAGAGGCAGTGGCTGATGCAAATGGAGATGCATTTTCAAGGTCTGCAGCAAAGCCTCAAGTCATTGTGTGAGCAAGGAAGTGCTAGAAAGCTGTTTGTGTGAAATGGAGTGTAAACTGTAAATGTGTTATTGAGGTGGAGGAGAAGGGAGTAGAGAATGAGGGGGTAGGGGGAGAATGCATGGACAGGAGGAAGGGCCCACTTATGAAGCATTATTCCATCTCTAAGTGGGAGACTGTAGGAGTTTGGCTGCCCTTATTTATACAATACCAGATAACACCTCAGCTCACCCTCCCTGTGTTTGCTGCTGCATCTCCATCAACAGATGGAGGTAATAAAGACGCTAAAAATGGAAACACAAACTGGTGTGTTGCTTTGTTGTGGCAGTTTGTCATAGAAGAGTCAAGAATCCTTCACTGGTAAGTGTGTTTGTCAAGGTCATGCATGACCCCGTTGGCCTTAAATCTAATAAACACTTTGCCTGCACTCCGGAATGGCCAGGGAGGCTGCTCTCTTGGGGCATGAGGTTGGCCGCTGCCCACTTGTGATCAGCCGGGCTCAAGCAATGGTTTGGCTTCCCCGGGGCTTCTTGAGAGCTGTTAGTTCCAGCTTTGGTCAATAGCCTATGTAATTAATCAACTTAAAGGGAGTGCTGGTTAGCAATGGTTCTTGACCCGGACTGCACATTAAAATCACCTAGGGAGATTTAAAAAACAAAGCCAATGCCAAGATCTCACCAGGACCAATTGATTCAGGATCTTGGGAGGAGACTAGGCCTCAGATAACAGCATCTTTTTTAAAAGCTCTCCAGGTGATTATAATGTGTAGCCAGGGCTGAGAATCATTAGGCTGGATAATTGTGGGAAGAAGTTCAGACATACATGCTGATTCCAATCTGTTTCTTCTCTAATATGTGATATCACGCTTCTTACCAGTAAACTCTGAGCTTGGTGGGAATGGGCGATTGACACTGAAGAAACCATAATTTATTTAAACAGCAGTCATTTGATGCCATTTTAAGCTTGCTTTTAATACAAATAGCGCTGTGATGAAAAGCTTGCTTATAATACAAATACTGCTGTAATGAACCAACCTCCATATGCACAAATGCACCTTATGTACAGCTTCAGTATATCCATCCTTAAATGTAAGTGGAGTATACAAAATTGGCTTGAGCAGGTCCTGAAGGCACCAGTAAGTTTCATGAGGAAGATTACCAAGTGTTCAAGATTTCTAAACCTATCACTTCATTTCGCACCCCCCCCCCAAAGTCTGCATATGACTTCCTTGAGAGTCCACGTGGTCAAATGCTTGATTTATAGACAATTCTTTATGAAAAGCAGACACCACTAGTGAGTGAACAGTAGCAACACTGCACACCCTTTTTGGGATCTCCTTGAAGGACAGTGGTGAAAAGTAATCCTCTCAATGGTCAGAACGTGGAGCAGGGCACCTGGTCGTCCACTCTGTTTGAGAGGGTAAATGGTCATATATTTGATTGTACATGGATTCATGGACTGTGGTTTGACTGGATGGTCAGGAGCTATGAAGGAACATGATTGGAAAACTGAGGACAAGAACGTATAAGGGAGAGGTATGTGGATAGATCTCCCTGAATGGGAAAAGGAAGTGAAAATATTTTGTGTAAATACTCACCAACAGTGACTTTACACAATGTAAACAAATTACTGCATGAAAAGCAATTAACAGAGATAAGTAAAAAGAAAAAGTATTTTTAAAATAAAACAAGAACAACAGCAAAGAGTTATTTTAGTAGAGGATTTCAACAAACAAATGTAGATAGAGGGGATGTTTTATGGAAGCTAGAAACTGAGTGGCTGAATTTTCTAATCTGGTTTTCAAATTTGACTAGTCTCAAAGGTTCTGGTGTCTCTGCCTCTCTCAGTAAAGAGTGCTCTACTAATGCAGTATTTTCAATAGGTTTTTTTAGAGGCCAAACAGGTGAGCTAAATTGGGATGTGGTGGGAATCACTTCCGGAAATCTTCAAGCCCTTGTGGATGGCACAAAACTCTACAATTCCTCCAGAAATGCAGTTAGGGTTTTGATTTACATTTTTTCCTAGGTAGGGGCAATTCTGATGGCTCCCATTTGGTTTTTCTTAGTATAATATCCCTTACTCCAAACATCAGGAATCCAATGTGAGGGTTCTGTGAGTTGTTGAGTATGTTTGCTCCATCGTGGAATTTGGGAAATCACAAGAGAGAACCCACTGTGAGATGGACCTTTTTAAGACTCCATAAAAAATTGACCTTCATATATATACACCTATTCTGACTAGTGGACCACATTATCATTTATGATCTTTTGGAATTAATGTCAATTCAGTGTCAATGTTCAATAATCTCTGAAAAGTCTCATTTTCCCCCCAAAACAGTAACTCTCGTAAAGTTCATTAAATCCCTTTGTGGAAGGTTGAGAGAAAGAGGAATATAATTTTTTAAAATTTATTATTAATTTCAATGAAAATTTACAGACTTTGGATTTCTATTCATTCATTGTTTGTTGCACTTTTCTTCCCTCCTAACCCTCCCCCGTAGTACACTACCCTCTTGGAAAATTAAAAGAAAAATTCTTTCATTGTTTTACAATCCCTCCCCCAAGACGAGTATAAATTTTGGCAGCGTGTGAGGATCCTTCCTCAAGGACAACCAGTCTCCTCTTCATTCGAGGTGTTGGGAGTCTGTACACTCGATCAAGTCTGGGAATTGATTGAGGGGTCTTATCTCTATAAAGATAGTTAAGGTTAGACTGTCATTCACTTGACCTAGAATTCTTCTGTTTATACAGATCAAGAAATTGTTTATTATATTTCCCATCTCTTTCACTCCTGGAGATATCAAACATAAGTAGGGAACATCTTGGATCCATAAAAATCAGACTACTCTGTTTATTACTTTGACTTTCTTGACCATTACTGTAACCTACCTTGTCATGGTTAATTCATGAAGTGCTGCCACTTGGCCCCTACCATTATAGAGTCCAATCATCCCCAATTAAGGCAGATCCTACTGTCAAATCTCACTTTCACAAAACAGCAGCCTCAGCAGTCTTTGTGAACACTGGCAGTCGCTTCCCAAATTTGTTCTTTACTATTGTGGCAAAAGGTATATTCTCTGGACATTCCATGCAGACCTAATCTAATAAAGCCTCTCTAACATACAAGTTTCTCTAAACCGTTGGATACTTTCTTCTACAGTAGTATTCCAAGAGAGATATGGTACTTCAGCTCAATTTAGTCACAACATAATCCATGCTTCAGCAAACTAACAATAACATATTAATTTTTTTCCCTAAGCCATAGGGAAACTGAGGAGGACCTCAAGCACTTGCTGCAGAGGGTCAAGGACTGCAGCCTTCAGTAAGGACTGAGGCTCAATGTCAAGAAGACAAAGATTCTCACCACTGGACCAATCGGCAGCATCAGGATGGATGGCAAAGAGATTGAGATTGTTCACAGCTTCAGTTTGCTCGGCTCCACGGTCAACACTCTTGGCACCAGCAGCCAGGAAATAAAAAAACGTATTGCGATGGGAAAGTCTGCTGTTAGGGACCTCTCTAAAGTACTCAAGAGCAACGGTGTCTCTCTGGAGACTAAGGTGCATCTGATACAGGCCATGGTCTTTGCAATCACTTGTTATGCATCAGAGAGTTGGAGGGAGGATAGAAGGAGAATTGGTGCCTTTGAGCTGTGGTGCTAGAGAAGAGTATTGAATGTACTCTGGACTGCCAAGAAAACAAACAGATTCATCCTGGAGACGGTTAAACCAGACTACTCCTTGGAGGCAAGGATTCTGGGGCTTCATCTGACATACTTTGGACATGTTGTAAGGAGGGACAGGTCCTTGGAGAGGGACATCATGCTTGGGAGGGTGGAGGGACAGAGCAGGAGGGGAAGACCTTCTATGAGGTGGATTGATTCAGTGACTGGGGTAACTGGGATGGGTGTGTCAGAGTCAGTGTGATTGGCACAGGATAGAGCAAGGTTTAAGGCTGTTGTACATAGGGTCGCTATGAGTCGCATGACTCGACGGCACATAACAACAACATGGTGGACAGTGTTTGGTGGAGTTCCCTGATTAAAACAAGCTTGGAAAGCAGGAGTGGCATCTGCTTCCAAAATAGCTTGCCTCCAGAAATCCTATGAACCTGATGAAAGTTATAGAAGGCTTCAGGTCTTTTGTTCATAGGGTCCCTTTGAGTCGCCTATGACTTCACGGCACCTAACAACAACAACAAACTCTCAGGCTGAAACACTGAAAAATCTGTGCTTAGTGGGCCCAAATCAATAAGCAGATAAATATAACATTATCTCACAGCCTTAGCAACCATTCTAATTCATATTCCCTAAGTTTCTGTTTATACATATTGGAAAAATCAAGCAGTTCTGTTGGAGTGTACCATGCAATTTATATTTTAACTTTTGTGAGTCTTTGGGACTAGGTGCAAAAATGGGTTGCTGAGTGGTTCCTGGAGAGATTCAACAATATTATGTAAAGCATCTGCCTCAGCTAACACTGCGGACAATGTCCAGGAGCCTCCCCAGGAGCTACCTTACACAAAGGCTCATCAAGCACAGCTGAATTAAACTAACCAGATTGGAGAGGGGGTTGATTCTGCTGGCAGGGGTGATTAGATGGAATTTTGAGGTTCAGTATCCTCAGCTTCCTGATTATCTGTCCCGGTGCCTGGCCCAAGTTTCAAGATCCTATTTCTTCCCAATTAATGTTCTCATTTTATATATGATTTGAGGTTTTTATGTTAGTTCTTTTTATTTAATTATTCTTATAAGATTCTGAATTTTGTTTTCAGCAGTACCAACTATTACTACAATAAGCATGACTTTCACTGTCTTCCCCAGTCCTCCCTAAAGCCCTTAGGAAATGAAATCACCCTTCACAGCCTTCACATCATTTTGAACTTCTCTGCTCCTGGTCACTTGACATTCCTCTCAGACCACACAATAAATGTCTGTTCACTTTGGGGGGGGGGAGGGGTGAATAAGTATGACTTTCAGTTTAAAATTAATAATTTGGAGGATGTTATGCAGTGTTTGAGCTATGAATGCATTTATTACTTTGTCTAACCTAAGTAGGGCCAAACAATCAACTTCCCTATACTTCTTATTCTACAAACTTGTAAAAAATATATCAGATATGTGATCATTCCAATCCTCACTTTTCACCAAAATTTTACTTATGGTGGTGCTACTTTACGTATTAATTTTGTTGCCTGACCTCTTGGGCTAACAGAGCCGTTTTTACTACTGGAGACATCAGCATCTTTAAGACTAGTCCAATTTGAGAACCAATTGTATTACGCTGGATTCTGTAAAAAAGCAAAAACAATAAGCACACACACCCACACACAAACACACACAGAGCAAGGGAGAGAAATCTTTTTCTTAAATAAATGGATTTCTCAGTTGTTGTTATTGTTGTTGTTGTTATGTGCCGTCAAGTCACTTGTGACTCATAGTGAGCCTACTCAGTTGTAGATACTTAAAATCCACAGGTCAGATGTCAGGCTGAAGGCTTCTCCTGACACATGTACATGCAGATGAAAACAAAACCAAGGTTGGCAGATAAAATGGCAATCCATCAGTCGGTAGATGATGAACCAGAAGAAAGATCCAGAATGAGCAAAAAATGTCAGAATATCTTTATATATCTATGCAGGCCACACCCTTGACTCCCTTTCAACTAATTGACTTCTCACCATGGAAATGATTCCATTATATTAGATTTCCTCATGAGGATGGCTTCACTATAATCACTAAAGCACTAAGAACTATAGTCTAACCAAGTTGACACACATCTTGACCATCATAACTCTTTACCATCATAAATGCTTTTCAAGATTCATAATATAAACTTTGTCAAATTTCCTTCTCTTTCTAATTTATACACTTAAGTATTCATCTCTGTATATTTGATAGCATGGAGCTTAAGCTTAAAAATATAATTCAACATTTTAGTTTGTATTATTTTATTTTACACTTCTTTAATCTTAAATTTTTTTATTTGTAGATTGCTGTTCATTGATGTTGAGCCAACTTTGACTCATGATGACCTCATGTGTTCAAAATAGAACTGCTCCATAGAGTTTTCAGAGCTATAAAATTTAGGACGCAGAACCCCAAGCCTATCTTCCAAAGTGCCTCTGGGTGGATTTGAACCACTATTCTTAGTATCAAAAGTGTTAGGCTGCATTCAACTAGTGATAAAACATGT
Source organism: Elephantulus edwardii (assembly GCF_000299155.1). Lineage (NCBI taxonomy): Eukaryota > Metazoa > Chordata > Mammalia > Macroscelidea > Macroscelididae > Elephantulus > Elephantulus edwardii. Next base: position 3,068,735 of record NW_006399867.1, on the reverse strand, counting down.
AACAGTTTGAGCTACGCAGGAAAGACCTCTACCATTTACATACTGCCGGTGATATTGTTAAATGTCACTGAGTCAACTACAACCCATACTGAGCCCGTGAACAACAGATCTGAACCCCACCTTATCCTGCTCAATCCTCATGATCTGTCATGCACAAGCCCATTGTTTCAGTAACTATGTTAATCCATCTTTGTGAGGGCTGTAAAAAGAGCAAGGGCCACTTGGAGACAGCCATATCTGACCTTTATCAACTTCACAAAGAGAAACTGTCACTGACAACAGCATCAGTAACAGAAAACCAATTCCCATGAGGTCAGACATTTCCCCCATGCTCCTGTACCTATTTTTCTCATCTCAACACCAATCTTACTGCTTTGCTGGGTTCAGAATCTGATGAGATAGATCACAGACCACACAGAGCCATAAAGGGGAAGTCAAAAGGTTATAATACAGATTAATAACAGAATACAGTCAAGACAGGTCCAAAAATGTGCATGAAGGCATCTCAGCTTTGAGCCTTGGTGTGCTCAAGTTCTCAGTCCTGCCAATATTGGCAACCCCCACCCCGCAACATGAAATATTCAACAAAGTTCTCAGTCTTGCAAATATTGACTCTTCCCTGGCCACATACCTCCACACCCCCACCAATGTCCTGTCTTGTGGCAAATAGTGAAATTCTAAACACTCAGCCAAAGTTTAGAGACCAACAAAGCTTTTATTGCATGTGACCAGAATGTCAGTTAGTGCTTAAACCATTCCGGCCTCGAGGGAAAGCAAAGATCAAATTTATAAACAGAGATTGGACATGGGAATTTACACAAAGTTTGTTGAGGTTGACAATTGAGATTTCTTTATATTCAGGAGTTGTTCTTGTTTCTGACATTTCAGGAATGTCCAGTCTCTGGGCCAGATGCCACACGTGGTCAGGGAGTGGTAACCAAGCTAGGTCAGCATGAACTAGAACACAAAGCTCAGCAAAACATGTTATTGCCAAAATCATTGAGGCAAAATTTCTTAAAATGGCTGTTAGAACAAAATGGTTTTCCTACAGGAGGTCTGGTGGTCTAGTGGCAAGAAGATGTGCTGAAATCCCAAAGGCACACAGTTCAAGGCCACTAGCTGTTCTGTGGGAGAAGAATGGGCCTTCTCCTCTAAAAACCCACCAGAGGGTCATCTATGGGTTGGCTCCAACTTTACAGTACACAACAGCAACAGTGCTAACATATAAAATGGTTTCTCTAATGTTCAGCGTATAAGCTGCTACTACAGTCTCATGTTATGTCTCCAGTTTGGCCATAGATATTGCTGCTGCCAATGTAGCTAGAGAAGGAACAGCATCCTACATTGTCTTGTTTTCTCTTCAATATGGCCAGAGGATCTGTCTCTGCAACTAGAGCTGTCCAATATATTAGTCAGACAAACCAATTCCCTTGTAGATTGTTGAGACTAGCCAATCTCCTTGTAGAATGGTAGATAGCGAGTCCCGCTATGGATAGGCTAACACACTCCATTCATATATTCCCACCCATCTACAAAGCACCCTCTCTCCTTAATACAGTAATTACTTCAGCTTAAAACAGTTAATTTTCTAGCTTGGAAAGAGAATTTTGAATGATAAACCGTACACAGAACAATCTTCTTCACTTTCACTTACTCTACACCTTTCCTACCATAATGGGTTTTTTACCAAATATGCGGGGGGGGGGAATAAACTTTTTAAAAAAGTATTTTTTTCCCCATCAACAAACAAATGGATAAAGAACTCTGGTATATTCACACAATGGAATACTATGCAGCATTGAAAAACAAGGAACTCATGAAATATTATGCAAAGTGGATGACCCTGGAGGACATTATGCTGTGTGAAATATCACAAAAATTTGTCACAAAAGGACAAATATTGCATAGGGCCACTGTTGTAAAACAAGACTGACATCAGAGTTGAGGAAAGATAGAAAAGGAGGGGAGGAATGATATAGTATTGAAACAGATGAGGGAAAGAACTGTTTAAAAGGGACATATGAATGGTTAGTCTTGTCATTCCCAAAGTTCAGAATGAAGGCTGCATAGTGGAGTGGACTTGGGGTGGGGGGGAGGGATTGCATAACAATGAAAGAGTTTTTCTTTTTCTTTAGAAGGAGAAGAGTGAATTGGGAGAGGGGTAGGGGCATAAGGAAAAAATTACAGCAATGAATGACTGGAAACCCTAAGTCTCTGGAAACTTTCATTAAAATTAATTTTAAGAAAGTATTTTTTTTTAAATATACTTTTTATGCTCAATATATGTGAGATGTTCCTCCAAAACAGCTTTGTTTGCTCTTTTTTCAGTCCAGGGGATATTCAGCACTCTTTGCCAATACAACAATTCAAAGACATTGTTTCTTCCTTTATCATCCTTAATCACTATTCAACTTTCATAATCATAGTTTTTGTTGTTGTTGATTGCCTTCAAGTCGAGCATGACTCATAAAGACGCTATGAACAAAAGGCTTGAAGCCCCTCTACAACTATTGACATTTACCAAAGTTCGAGGCATGGATGCCACTCTTGCTCCCAACACAATCATAGTAAACAACTGAAAATACTATGTCTTGGATTAGGTGCACCTTAGTCTTTAACCTTACATCCTTACTCTACAGCACTTTGGAGAGGTCCTTGACAGCAGATTTCCCCAATGTAACAAGCCTTGATTTCTTGACTGTTATTACCGTGGATGTTGATTGTGGATCCAAGTGAAATGAAACTGTTGATAACTTTAATCTTTTCTCCATCTGTCATGATATTGTTTACATCATGACAATTGTTCTATAAAAGAGAATTTCTATTTAATTGTTGTTGAGATTTAATTCATATTGAAGTCTACAGTCTTTGAACTTCAAACAGCAGTGCTTCCAGTTCTCTTCACTTTCTGTAAACAAGGTTGTAACATCAGCATAATACAGACTATTGCCACAGGTCTCCTTATGGTTCAGTTTCTTAAATTATTTGCTTAGCATACAGATTGAATAGATATGGAAAAAGGACACAACCCCTAACACTCTTCTCCTAATTTTAAACTATGTAGTCTCTCATTTTCCTGCTCATACAATTGTTCTTTGTCTATTTGTAAATTGTTGTTATTGTATGCTATCAGCTCATAGATGATCCTCAGTTAGTTTTCAGAGGCTGTAAATTATATAGGTGGAGGTTGTTTCTCTTTCTCCTACAGAACAACCAGGGACTTAAATTTCCTGCCTTTGGATTTGCAGTGCAACTCCTTACTAGCATAGTGACAAGGGTTCCCTATTTGTACACTAGTCATTTGTATTTCTTCCTTTATGAAACCGCTAGTCATGGTCTTTGACCACTTTTTACATTTGATGTTGAATTCTTACTGTTCTTTTAAAGCTCTTTACTAAATCTTATGTGTCATATGTTGTTGTTGTACACTAATTTATTTGAATTTTTTTTGCAAATAAAATACTTCATCTCTAACACTTGAGTGGCAGCTTCATCACCTACTGCATATAATGGCCTGTACATTTCTCTTTGGTGCCACAATCAATCTGTCATCTCTTGAGCTAATACCACATTGTTTTGGTTATTGTAACTTCATGATTTATGATATGGCAAGAAACTATATCACTCTTAGTTTTCTTTTCAAAAGAATTTTGTTTATGTTTTATCAGTCCTTCTGACTTGAATTTTAGCTTAGGAGGGGAGAAAAATCTTTTTGGCAATTGTTTACTCAATTGGGGGGAAAAATAGAGCACTACCTCAGGTTATATAAAGAAACAGAAACAGATTCTAAGAAAATTGGCAAAGTTCAAAACCAGCTAATTTACACAGAAGGAATCCTGAGTGGCTAAGAAAAATATAAAAACTCTCACCCTCAATAATAATCAGAGAAATGCAATAAAAGCAACATATGTCATTTCCCCCTTCTATATGATTGGCAAACGTATTTAAAAATATAGAGTTGATATGGTTGAGAAGAAATTTCTGAAGGAATGTAATTTAGCAGAGCCCCTTTGGAAGGAAATTTGAAAGAATCTAGTTGCAGGAAGCTGTGCTGCAATCCTGAAGGCACTCAGTTCAAGGCCACCAGCTGCTCTGTAAGAGAAGGATGAGCAATCGTTCCCTGTGTGATTAGTTGCCTCTGAAAATGTGCCAGAGGCTCAGCTTTCAGTCATCTCTGCCTTTAAACAACAATAACAACATGGCTATTTTTAAAGACTTTAAAGACATATTAGCATATTTACCCTGGAAGGGCAATTATAATATGATGCAGTTAATACTCTTGATTACTAACTTAAAAAGAGGGTATTTGAGTCTTCCCAGAGATGTCGTAGTAGAAAGGCAATCTACTTTTCAAAAACCCCAAACAGGGAGGGAGTCTTTCTTTTACTTTTGAAAGAGAGGAGTGAACTAGGGGGCGGGGGGTAGGGCTGGGCCGGTAGAGAAGTGCAGCAATGAATGAATGGAAATCCAAATGCTCTGTAAATGTTCATTAAAATTATTTTTTTAAAAAAACATAAAACAAAACAAAACAAAAAAAAACCCACAAAACCCCAACCACTGGAAATCCTCATTGAGCACAATTCTGCTCTGACATAATAGATTGTTCTAACCTTGAGTTTTACAAATGCCTCCCCCTATTCCATGCCTCATGCATTTCTTCCTTTGGCTCCATGCTGTGCACTACAATACAAAAGTTTATGACTGGCTCAGAAGAGGACTTCAGACACTTCTCTGGTCCTGACCATCAGAGCCAGCATCTGTTCTAATTGGCTGGTGATATTTTGATTATAATTTCTGTGTTAAAAAATAGTTCAGGGAACAGTTGAAAGAAAAAAAAATTGGAAACTACTGGAGTTAATTTTGATCTCCCACAAAATGTCTATTATATTTTTAAAAAACACATTTAATCAAAAACATCAAAAGGAAATTGAGGGAATACACAGAATGTCTGTATCAAAAAGAACTGACTGACACTGAAAAAATTTAAGGAAATATCATATGATCAGGAGCCAATGGTAATGAAGGAGAAAGTTGAAGCTGCACTGAAGGCATTGGCAAAAAAAAAATAAGACCCCAGGAATCAATGGGATACCAATTGACTTGTTTCAATTAATAGATGCAGCCTTGTATGTGGTCACCAGTCTATGCTAGGAAATTTGGAGGATAGCTGTCTGGGCAATGGATTGGAAGAGGTCCATATTTGTTCCCATTTCCAAGAAAGATGATCCAACAGAGTGTATTAACTATCGAACAATAGCATTAATATCACATGCAAGCATAATAACTGCTGAAGTAATTGAAAACCGGTTAGAACAGTACATAGATAGGAACTGCCAGGGCTTCAAGCAGGATATAGAAGAGGCTGTGGCACCAGAAATATCACTGCTGATGTCAAATGGATCCTGGCTGAAAGTAAAGAATACCAGAAGAATGTCTATTTATGCTTTATTGACTATGCAAAGACATTTAGCTATGTGGATCATAACAAGTTATGGCTAACATTGAGAAGAATGTGAATCTCAGAGCACTTATTTAATTGTGCTCATGCAAAATCTATACCTAGACCAGAAGGTTGTTGTGAGAACAGAGCAAGGGAACACTACATGGTTTAAAAAATTAAGAAGAGAGTGCAACAGGGTTGTATTCTCTCTCCATACCTATTCAATTTGTATGCTGATCAAATTATTCAAGAAGCCTGACACTGGAAAGAGGAATGTGGCATCAAGATTGGAGGGAGACTCATCAATAACCTGCATTATGTAGATGACACAACCTTGCTTGCTGAAAGTGAGTAGGACCTGAAGCACTTGTTGCAGAAGATCAAGGAACTCAGCCTTCAGTATGGATTGCATCTCATTGTCAAGAAAACAAAGATTCTTAGTACTGGACGGATAGACAGCATTGTGATAGAGAAAAGATTGAAACTGTCAACAACTTCATCTTACTTTGAACCACAGTTACCCTTGGTACTAGCAGACAGGAAATCAGGAGAAGCACTGTACTAGAAAAGTCTGCAGTTAAGAACCTCTCTAAACTATTAAAGAATAATGAAGTCACTTTAAAAATTAAGGTGCATCTGATTCAGGCCATGATCTTTCCAATCATTTGCTATGCATGAGAGCTGGAAAATGAATAAGGATAACAAGAAAAATCAATGCCTTTGCATTTGACAAACATCCAACACCCCTTCTTAATTAAGGCACTCAACAAAATTTGAATAGAAGAGAATTTCAACAGCATCGTGAAAAGTATACATGCAAAACCAAGAGTCAACATCATTCTGAATGGAGAAAGACTAAAAGCCTTTTCCTTGCGAACAGGGACCAGACAAGGTACCTGTCAACACTTCTATTCAATATAGTATTGGAAGTGCTTGCTAGGGCAATACGAAAAGAGAAGAAAATAAAAGCCATCCAGGTCAGCAAAGAGATGGTTAAACTATCGTTATATACAGATGATATGATTGTATACACAGAAAACCCCAGACTCAACAACAAAAACAGCAACAACAAAACTATCAGAGCTACTAGACAAATTTAGTCAAGTGGCAAGATATAAGATCAATATCCAAAAATCAGTGGGATTCCTCTACAGTAACAAAGAGAACGAGGAGAAGAAAGTCAAGAAAGCAATACCATTTACAATACCCAGCTACAAATTGAGATACTTTGTTATGAAACTAATTAGAAATACAAAGGACCTATACAAAGAAAACTACGGAGCATTTCTGCAAGACACAATAAAAGACCTAAAAAATGGAACAATGTACCCTGTTCATTGATAGGAAGTCTCAATAAAATGAAAATGACAATCCTACCAAAGCAATTTCCATGTTCAACACAATCTCAATCTAGATACCAAGTTCATTTTTCAAGGAGACCAAAAGAGAAATTGTCAAGTTTATTTGGAGAGGCAAGAGACCCTGAATAAGCTAAATACTTCTGAGAAACAAAAATGAAGTGGGAGGCAGAACTTACTACACAGTGGTAGTAACTAAAACAGCATGGTACTGGTACAATGACAGGCATATAGACCAATAGAACAAAATAGAGAACCCAGAAATAGACTCAACTTTCTATGGTCAACTGATATTCGACAGGAAATAAAACCTATCAAATGGGGAAATGACAACCTCTTCAACAAATGGTGCTGGCAAAACTGGACTTCCACCTGTAGAAAGCTGAAACAGAATCCACATCATACATTACATCTCACATGATACACAAAAATCAACTCAAGGCGAATCAGAGACCTGGGAGTAAAGACCAAAACTATAAAGTTCATAAGAGACAAGCATATGGGATAAAGCTTAAAGGCCTACTCTATGGTATAAAGAGACTCCCAAATACAGCCAGAAATACACAATCAGAATAGGGTAAAATTGAGAAATGGGATCTTCTAAAGATTAAATCCCTGTAAGCATCAAAAACTATTTCCAACAGGGTGAAAAGAAAACCTACTGACTGGGGGGAACAAGCATTTGATAATGCCAGCCCAGACAAGAGTCTTATAATGAAAGGTTATAGAATACTCCCAGCCCTCCACAAGAAAAAGACTGATAACTCAATTACAAAATGGACAAAGACATGGAAAGAATTTTCACAGAGAAAGATAATTGAATGGCCAACAGATACATGAAGAAATACTCAAAATTACTGGCAATAAGAGAGACGCAAATCAAAACCACAATGACATACCATCTCACTTCAGTAGGAGTGGCAAAGTTTAACAGGACAGAAGTAATAAATGTTGGAGAGTATGTTGCAAGATAGAAACTCTTATACCTGGTTGGTGGGATTGTACAATGGTACAACCATTCTGGAAGGCAGTTTGGCACTTCTTAAAAAAGCTGAACATAGAAATTCCATATGACCGGCTATTGCACTGCTTGGAATATACCCTGAGAAAATGAGAACTGAGGCACAAATGGAGACATGTACACTAATGTTCATAGCAGTGTTATTCACCACCACAAGAACATGTAAACAGTTCAGATGTCCAACCACAATCGAATGGATTGAGACGTTATGGTACTACACAGCATGCAGGAGCAATGCTTTTGTAAATTATTACCTAATGTGGGAGAGTATTATGCTGAGTAAACTAACTCAGCCACATAAGGGCAAATACTGTATAAAACCATCACTGTAGAATGAGCATAAGGATCCAAGGGGTGAAGAGGGTGGAAACAGAGGGGTGAGGATGAGGGTGGAGAATTAATCATGGGGTTGCATAATTCAATGGTGAGGAGGTTAGAGAAATGGGAAGGAACTGGTATGAGAAAAAATGTATGTATAATTAAAAAAATGATGCCTTTGAAGTGTGGTGTTGGAGAAGAATGCTGAACATCCCATGAACTGCCAAAAGAACAAACAAATGTGTCTTAGAGGCAAAGGTGATGAGGCTTTCTTTGTCTCACATCCACAGGCATGTTGCTAGGAGGGGCTAATCCTTGGAGAGTGACATGTTGATCAGAAAGGTCGTTTAGTCCATGAAAGGTAAGTAGACATTAGGTGAGAAATCTGAAAAATCTTAAGAAGATACCCTTTTCCTCCTCCTCCATCTAGTCATGTATATTGAGGTTATCATTTGGAAGTCTTAGCATTCATAGTCAACCCTAAGGAGGTAGGGAGCATTCAAGTTTAAAGGAACCTGAGTCCTGGTAACTTCACGTACCTGCTGTATAGAAAGAAATACATTTATATGACATTCTGACCCCTGTTGTTTTGGAATCTTAATGACACAGAACTAAATTTCTTTTAAGAGATATCTTGTTGGTGTAGTAGGTTAACTGAGCTGCGAAGCAAAATGCGAAGCTTCACTCCATGAGAGAGTAGGGAAGCAATCTGCTCGTATTATGACTATAGCCTCAGAAACTCAGTGGAAAGCTGCCATGAATTGGAAATGATTCGATGGCAGTGAGTTTATACGTGGAAATAAGTAAGGAGCCCTGTTGTTATGCGCTATTGGGTGGCCTGCAACTCATAGCAACCCTATGTACAACTCTGAAGCTGGCCCTGTCCTGAGCCAGTCTCACTGACTCCCACACATCTGCTTTCATTGTACTAGTTACTGTATCAATCCATCTCATCCAGGGTCCTCCTTTCCTGTGCTGTCCCTCTACCCTTCTGGGCATGAGATTCTTCTCCAAGGATTGGTCCCTCCTGGCCACATGCCCCAAAGTATGTGAGACAGAGCTTCAAAATCCTAGACTCCATGGAGAAACTTAGTTTCACTCTCTTCAACACAGACCTATTTATTTTCTTGGCGGTCTATGATATGCTCAAGACTCTTCTCCGGAAACACAATTTAAAGGTATAGATTCTTCTTCTGTCATCCTTATTCATTGTCCAGTCTCTGATGCACAGCAAGTAATTGCAAAGATCATGGCTTGGATTAGGCACACCTTAGTCTCCAGACTGGCATCATTGTTTATCAGTACTTTGGATAGGTGCCTGACAGCAGATTTACCTAATGCAATCTGTCTTTTGATTTCCTGACTGCTGGTGCCAAGAGTGTTGATTGTGGAGCCAAGCAAGCAGAAACTGTGAACAAACTCAATCTTTTCTCCTTCCATCAAGTTTTAACTGCCTTTGAAAACTCATTGGAGGGTCACCTTTGGGTGGGTTCTGGCTCAATGATACACAATGACAACGGATGATGAGTAATGCCATTGTTGAAGCACTTGACAAAGAACTGGAAGGTTGGCAGTTTGAGCCCACCAGCCGCATTGTGGGTGAAAATGTGTTAATCTATTTCCATAAAGATATACAACCTTAGCAGCTCTACAGGGCAGTTATACTTGTCCCCATGGGTCACTATGACTTAGATTTAAGTTAACAGTTTGATTTTAGTGTTCAATTCCTCAATCCTATTCTCGAGATGATTTTTAAATTTAAGTGGGATAGGCTAAAGTTCTATTTTGGTTCTTGTGGGCTTTAAAAAATTATCTTCAGCTTCAATTTAAACTTACACATAAGTAATTAATTGTCTTTTCCATAGTCAGCACCTGACCTGGTTTTGACTGCTTATATTGAACTCTTCCAAGAATTATTTCCATAAATGTAGTCAATTTTATTTTTTTTCAGTCTCTGAAATGAGGTCCATGTGTAAAGTTATTTTTTGTAATTTTTTTAAAAAGGTATTTGCAACGAATAAGTCATTGAACGTATAAAATTCAATCATTCTATGTTCAGCCTCACTTTTGTCACTAAGCCCGTACTTTCTGACTACCATTTCTTCCTCATTGTTTCTAGCTTTTGCATTCCAGTCACCAATAATTAATAATGCATCTTTATTGTATGTTTGGTCAATTTTGGACTATAAAAATTGGTAGAAATTCTCAATCTCCCCCTCTTTGACTTTAGTTATTGGTGCTTACATTTGAATAATAGCCACTTTAACTGTAGTGATGATATCAGCTTGAAGACTAAGGTGCACCTGATTCAAGCCATAATTTGCTATGCTTCTGAAAGCAGGATAATGAATAAAGATGACAGAACTGATGCCTTTGAACTGTGATGTTGGAGAAGAATATTGGATATATCATGGAACTGTCAAAAGAGCAAACCAATAAATCTTGGAGAAAGAAGAAATAGAATGCTCCTTGGAGGCAAAAATGACAAAGCTTCCCTTCACATATTCAGTCATGTTGCTAGGAGAGGCTATTCCTTGGAGAGAGACAGCATGCTTAGAAAGTGTGAAGCTCTGGTGGTATAGTGGCAAGAAGCTGTGCTGAAATCCCAAAGGCACAGGGTTTGAGGTCACCAGCTGCTTCACATTAACCCAGAAGAAAGATAGGCAATCTCCTGTGTAATGAACTGCCTCTGAAAACCCATCAGAGGGTCAGCTATGGGTTGGTTCTAATTCGATTGTTACACAACAACAACACAGCCAGCAATGTGTGAGAGTGTCTATCTCTCCACATCCTCACCAGCATTTGTTGTTCACTGTCCTGTTGAATTTTGCTATTATTGTTGCTGGGGTGAGATGATATCTCATTGCTGTTTTGATCTGCATCTCTCTAATAACTAGTGGACCAAATTAGAGCTAACCCTCCAGTGGATTCTCGTAGGCAGTAAATCTGGAGAGTTGACTCCCCATCTTCCTCCTCTGGAGCGGTTGGCAGATTTGAACTGTAAATCTGCAGGGTGACAGTGCAATTCCTTACCACTGGGCCGTCAGAGCCCCAACAAAAATAGCAGCAGCAAAAACTAGTAAGTTTGAGCATTTTTTTTCCATATATTTGCTCATCTTCTTCTTTGGTGAAGCTTCTAATCATCTTTTCTGCCCATTTTGTGATTGGGTTCTTTGTCTTTTTCTTGTTGCTGGGATAGTCTATAAGTTTTAGTTATGAGTCCTTTATTAGGTATGTCATTGTCAAATAATATTTCCCAGTCTGTGCTGATGGAAATGATCCAGTAGACAATGGAAAATTGATAGTTCAGGAGACAATGGGAAGGATTTCTGGAGCTTTGTCCTCAAGTTTGGATTGGATCCAATCACAAATGGTGGGAGCTTTTTTAAAAGAAATGCATATGATAAGATCATATTAACAGAGGAGAAAACACACAAACACAAATATTGGTTTAGATGTGAAGAGGTAATAAACATTCTTTTCTGGTTGCTACTACATTTTCAGTGAAGGAGGAAGCAAGGGCATAAGTTAGAGAGGGAAGTGCCAGATGTTTGAGGACAGGAAAGGAGAAGGTAGGGAAGG
>NW_006399867.1:3054829-3056763 GCF_000299155.1 Elephantulus edwardii | reverse complement strand
AGAGGAGAAGAGAGAAGAGAAGAGAAGAGAAGAGAAGAGAAGAGAAGAGAAGAGAAGAGAAGAGAAGAGAAGAGAAGAGAAGAGAAGAGAAGAGAAGAGGAGAAATGATACTAAGTCTTGGTATAGGAGAAAAGGAAGATGAATGGACCAGGAAATGTAAATGTAATGATTGTGATTGCTAGGAAGGAAAGGTCAAGATTCATTGAGGTTATAAATGATGAGTTTTAAGTGAGACAAGTCATCATGCTTATGAGTTCATTGTGCTCAGCTCTGTGGGTGCAGGCAGAGTGTGGGTACAAGGCTGATGTTAAGCAGGAAATACAGCCCAGTGAGAAGGCCAAGGAAGTTGACCTTATAAACAAGAGCAATTATCATGAGTATTTCAGGAATTTAAACAAAATAAAGACAGAAAAGAGGATATGGCAGAAATGTTATATCAATAAGCAGAGAAATTAGTTCTTTAGGATTAAGTGTACCAAGTAGGTATGGCCAAAGTTGTCCTCCAGGTTTGCCTGGGGGGTGTTTGAGAGTATCACATATATATTTAACTAAGAAGGAATTATTGACTATCTGCCTTAAACTTTGACAAAGAAGATATTTTATTACCCCTTCAAAATATTTAAAATATCAGGGAGATGATTCGAATCTAAAACAGGAAGGGGTTTAGGAGATTACTTAGAACAAAGATTTTATTGTCAATTAAGTATTGTTGTGGGTTTTTTTTTTTTTTACTTAATTAAAAGATGCATACCAATAAGAGAAGTACATATTGTATAAATTAGGTTGGTTTAAGCAAAATGTGGTGTTAGCCTAAAAGTTGGCTTTCACCCCCCCTAGCCATCAGTTAGTTGTCTTTGGTCTCCAGCTCACTTAACTGCAGACACATGGTCTTGCAAATTACCAACACCTGTGGGACTAGGATAAGAGAAAGAGTGCTTCCCACACTGGGCAGTAAGACTTGAGGTGAGCAAGGCTTGTGGTGGCAAGAGTCTGGTGAGAGCAAGACTCTGGTTACGGAGAGACTGTGGCATTGCTGTGGCAAGGTATGACCTTAAAGATTTTACATTTGTGCGGATAACAGTTAAAAGTTTAGCTGTTCTTGCCAGATGTTTGAAGGAAAGGCTGACTTATAATTGTTCTGAAGCAAACTTTGATGGATGATTTGGTTATAACTATTTTGAGGCAAACCTGGCTAGATGATTTAGAATTGACTGCTGAACTGAAACTGGGGCCTGGACTTACTGAGGAATTGCGGCCTTGGGCTAAAACTTGGATTTGCATTGGGTAGCATTCTTTGCCTCCCTCATTTACTCCTCTAATATACCTTATTCTCAGTACCACAACTGTGAGTCTGTGAGTCAACAATGAGTAAACAAACCTCTCGCTGCTGGTATGGCTCTAGAGGCATCCTGGGGCTGGGATATGGGATCTTTATCTGTTTTCTGCTCTATGTCAGTGAGGGACTGTGCTATTCTTACTCCCTCAGGCCCTTTCAGAGAGATGCTCTTGGCCCTGTGCCTCTATGGCCCATTTAATCCTCTTCAGACACAAAACAAAATTATTGTGAATATAATTGAAAAGTTCTCTAGGGGCCTAATTGTAAGGAATTGTGCTGACAACCTAAAAGCAGGCCGTTTGAATTTACCAGCTGCTCCATGAACAGCAGGTGAACAGTCTCAATCTGTGCAATTTATAGCCTGGGAAAACCCACTGAAGGATGAGCTATGAGTCAGTTCAAAGTTGATGGCACACCACAACAACAACTTTTTTTTTAAAATTAAATTTTATTAGTATTAATGAACATTTACAAGGATTTTGGGTTTTCATTCCTTCATTGCTGTACCATTCTCTCTACCCTCTTCCCAAGTTTGTTCTTCTTGCCCTGCCCTCCGAATGTCTGTTTTAATTGTCCAATTGCCAGAGTGCTTGTCAAA
>NW_006399867.1:3027356-3052999 GCF_000299155.1 Elephantulus edwardii | reverse complement strand
TTGAAGAATGGGATTGGTATTTGTATTGGGATTGCATTAAATACAACAACAACTAACATAATATTGGTTAATGTTTATTGAGGCTGTATCACTATATTGTTTAGTCAGGTTCTTTTCTAAGTACTGTGTACATGAAGAGAATGCAGAGTCACTGTACCAAAAAGAATTGGTCAACACTAAGGAGTAGCATATGAATGAGACCCAGTGGTATTGAAGAAAAAAGTTCAAGCTGTAATGAATGCATTGACAACAAGTAAGGTCTCAGGAATCAGTGGGATATCAATTAACATGTTTCAACTAAAAGAGATAGCCCTAGATGTGCCCACTAGTGTATGCCAGGAAATTTGAAAGATAGCTACTTTGTCAACTGACTGTTGCTGTTGTAGTTATGTGCCATTGAGTCACATGAGACTCATAGCAACCCTATTTACAAGAGCCCTAAACCCTGCTTTATCCTATGCCACCTTATTGTCTCTAACACACCTACCCCATGACCCCAATGACTGAATCAATCCATCTCATTGAGGGTCTTACTCTCTTGTGCTGTCCCTCCACACTCCCAAACCTGATGTCCCTCTCCAAGGACCAATCCCTCCTTGTAACATGTCCAAAGTATGTCAGACAAAGCTTCAAAATCCTTGCCTCCAAGGAGCAGGCAGGTTTCACTGGTTTCACCCTCTCCAGGACAAACCTGTTTGTTCTCCTAGCAATCCATGGTATATTCAATACTCTTCTCCGGCACCACAGCTCAAAGGCATTGATTCTCCTTTGGTCATCCCTACTCATTGTCCAGCTCTTTGATGCATAGAAGCAATTGCAAAGACTATGTTCTGGATCAGGTGCACCTTAGTCTCCAGACTGACATCACTACTCTCCAGTATTCTGGAGAGGTCCCTGACAGCTGACTTTACCAATGCAATTTGTCTCTTGATTTCCTGGCTGCTGGTACAGAGAGTGTTGATTGTGGAGCCAAGCAAACTAAAACTATTAACAATCTCAATCTCTCAACCATCCATAATGATGCTGCCAGTTTGCCCAGTGGTGAGAATCTTTGTTTTCTTGATATTGAGTTTCAATTCATATTGAAGATTGCGGTCCTTGACCTTCTGCAGCGAGTGCTTCACGTCCTCCTCAGTTTCTGTAGAGATCCATATTTCCCTCTATTCACAAGAAAGGAGGTGATCCAACAGAATGTGGAAGTTATGGAGCAATATCATTTTTATCACATGCAAGCAAAATACTGCTTAAAATCATCCAAGATCAGCTAGGGTAGTACATTAACAGAAAAATTACAGAAGTTCAAGCTGAGTTTAGAAGAGGCCATGGCACTAGGGATATCACTGGTCATGTCAGACGGATCTTGGCAGAAAGTAGGGAATACTAAAAGAATGTCTCTGTTATTATTGGCTATGTAAAGGCATTTGACTCTATGGATCATAACAAAATATGACTAAAATTGAGAAGAATGGAAATCCCAGAACATTTAATTGTGCTCATATGAAACCAATACACAGACCAAGAAGCTGCTGTCTGAACACAACAAAGGAACACTACCTGGTTTAAAATTTAAAAAAAAAGATGTGTGTCAAGGCTGTGTCCTTTCTTCAGACCTATTCAATCTGTTTGTTGAGCTAATAATTTGGAAGCTGAACTCTATGAAAAAGAGCATGGCATCAGTGTTGGACAAAAACTCATCAACAACCTAAATTATACAGATGATAAAATTTTGTTTGCTGAAAGTGAGGAGGACTTGAAATGCTTGTTGCAAAAGATCAAAGAGTATGCATCCTAACATCAAGAAAACAAAAATTTTCTCTACTGGGCCAATCGGCAACATTATGATAGATGGAGAGAAGATTGAAATTGTTAGTCATTTCATCTTGCTTGGATTCACGATCAATACTATTGGCACCAGTGGTCAAGAAACCAAAAGACCTATTGGACACATTGGCTGTAAGGACCTCTCCAAGATACTAAAGAGTGATGTTGTCAGTTTGAAAACTATGTTGAACCTTATTCAGGCCATGATATTTTTCAGTGTGTTGCTATGCATCTGAGAGATGGATGGTGAGTAAGCATGCCAGAAAAAGAATCAATGCTTTTGAAATGTGATATTGGGGAAGAGTAGTGAATAGCCATAGTGTGACAAAAGAACAGATTTCTCTTTCCTCCCTGCCCTTTTTTTATTAGTTTGCAATAAATAATTCATTTATATTGTGTTTTGTTCACATACATTGTTTTATTTCATTTACATTGTATTTTGTGCAATCACTCCTATATATTGTAGTTTATATAATTCATTACTATTGATGTATGCCTATTATTACCCCATCTTTTTGAGTCCCCATTGAGTCTTTCCTTCATCCCCTCCATCCACCCACTAAGCTCTACCATGCTGGTGATTTCCACCTTTCCCCTTTTCCAGTCTCATTCTTCCTTTCCTCTTAACCCTTCAAGACATTTATACACGTCTTACGAGTTGTCCTCCTATTTTACAATATGATCTTATGCAGTATTTGTTCTTATGAGGCTGAATTAGTTCACTCAGCTTCATTCTCTGTAGACTCTCCCCTATTACATAGTATCTTACAAAACTGTTGTTCCTTAGTTTTTCAAAGCATTCCACTGTGTGAATGTACCACATTCAGTTTCCACATCCATTAATTTTTTTGCCTTTTCAAGTTTTTATTTTTATACATTTTTTGGTATTAAAAAGAAAAGTTTTATTACCGCACATTACAAAGAACTAAAGAAGGACTAGAATAATGAACTAATAACTTCAACCTGGAAATCAGAAACTCTCAAATCATTATTAATGTTATAATTCAAGCTCATTCAAGTCATCTGACCTGTTTCCATGTTCTTGCTATTGTGAACAATGCTGCTATGAATAAAGGTGTTCATATATTTCTTTGTGTCTCAGTTCTAATATCCTTGACATATATTCCTACCAGTGCAACAGCAAGATGATATGGGATTTTTGTTAAGCTTTTTTTTTTCTATTTATAAAAATTTTATATTTGTTTTCATACAAAATTCATATACATTGTTTCACACTATCCTTTAATCACATTGTCTTTCATAATCATTCTCATTGATTGTGTTACATAAAATTAATCATTGTTGAACTAGGCCCAGCTTTCTGAAGAAACATCAAAATTTCTTCCAGAGTGGTTGCACCATTTTACAATCCCATCAGCAATGCATGAGAGTTCCAATCTCTCCACATCCTCTCCAACATTTCTTTCTTGCAGTTCTGTTAAAATTTGCTACTGATACTGGAATATGATAGTATCTCATTATTGTTTTGATTTGCATCTCTTTGATTGCCAGTGATTTTGAGCATTTCTTCATATGTCTGTTGGCCATCAAAATGTCTTCCTTTGTGAAAAGTCTTTTCATGTCTTTTACCCATTTTGTTATTGGGTCTTTTTCTAGTGAAGACCCAGTAGTATTCTGTAAACTTTTTGTTATGAGACCCTTGACAGATAAGTCATCACCATTTTTTTCCTAGTCTGTAGTTTTTCTTTTTAACCTATTGCAAAAAGTTTTTTGATGCACCAGACTCTCAATCGTTAGAAGGTCCCATTCAATGACATTATCCTCTCTTGTTTGTGCATTTCTGGCTGTGTTTGGAAGCCTTTTTATACCATAGGCTAGGCCTTCTAAATTTGGTCCCATTTTTGTCTTTTAAGATATTTATGCTTTTGAAAAAAAGATATATTTATGATTTTGAGCTTTACTCTTAGGTCTCAGATCCACCTTGAGTTGATTTTTTGTGTTTGGTGTGAGATGTGGATCCTGTTTCAGGTTTATGCACACAGAAACAGTTTTTCCAGCACAATTTGTTGAAAAGGTTGTTGTTTCTCCAGTTGGTAGGTTTTGATTCTTTGTTCAATATCAAGTCACTGTAGGTAGATAGGTAAATTTCTGTTTTCTAAATTCTATTCCTTCAGTCTATGTGTCTGTCATTGTACCAGTGCAATGCTGTTTTGGTTATTACGGCTGTGTATAGTAAGTAGGTTTTGAGATCAAAGGGTGCTGTGCCTGCTACTTAATTTTTATTTTTCAGAAGTGCTTCACTTATTCAGGATCTCTTTCCTTTCCAAATAAACATGCCAATTGCCTTTTCTATCTCTTTGAAAAATGAGTTTGGTTTCTATATTGGGATTGCATTGAGCATATAAATTTCTTTTGGTAGGATTATCATTTTTACTATGCTGAGTCTTCCAATGCATAAACAGGGAATACTTAGTTAGGTCTCTTTTTGTTTCTTGTAGTAGTATTTTTTAGTTTTCCTTATAAAGGTATTTTGTGTTTCTAGTTATGTTATTATGTTGTTGTTATGTGTCATTGAGCCACTTGTGACTCATACTGACCCTATTATGCACATTAGCGCTAAAACCTGCTCTATCCTGTGCCATCTTTATTGTCTTGAACACATCTATCCTCATTACCCCAGTCATTGAATCAATCCATCTCATCAAGTATCTTCCTCTCTTGTGCTGTCCCTCCAATCTTCCAAGCATGATGTCCCTCTCCAAGGACTGGTCCCTCCTTGCAACATGCCCAAAGTTTGTTAGACAAAGCTTCAGAATCCTTGCCTCCAAGGAGCAGGCTGGTTTCACCCTCTCTAGGGTGAACCAGTTTGTTCTCCTTGCAGTCCATGGCATAGTCAATACTCTTCTCCAGCACCACAGCTCAAAGGCATCAATTCTCTTTCATTCATCCCTAGTTATTGTACAGCTTTCTGATGTATAGCAGTAATTACAAAGACTACGACCTGGATCAGGTGTACCTTAGTCTCCAGACAGATATTGTTACTCCTCAGTACTCTGGAGAAGGCCCTGATAACAGACTTTCACAACGCAATTCATCTATTGATTTCTTGGCTGCTGCTATCAAGAGTGATGATTGTGGAGTCAAACAAACTAAAGCTATTAACAATCTCCAGCTCTTCACCATCTATCATGATGCTGCCAATAAGCCCAGTGATAAGAATCTTTGTTTTCTTGATGTTATGCTTCAAGCCATATTGAAGGGTGCAGTAATTGACTTTCTGCAGCAAGCACTTCAGGCCCTCCTCAGTTTCAGCAGGCAGGGTTGTGTCATCTGCATAATGCAGGTTGTTGATGAGTCTTCCTCCAATCCTGAAGCCACATTTCTCCTCATAGAGTCAAGCCTCCTGGATAATTTGTTCTCCATATAGATTGAAAAGGTATGGAGATAGGACACATTCCTGGCATACACACTTCTTGATTTTGAACCATGCAGTATTTCCTTGCTCTGTTCTGACGACTGCCTCCTGGTCCAAGTATAGGTGTTGCATAATCACAATCAAATGTTCTGGGATTCCCATTCTCTCAGGGTTAACCAGTTTATTGTAATATATGCAAGTATTTAGTCTTGTGGTTGGCTATTGTACATGGCATTGCTGTCTTAACTTTCCTTTTCCTTCTCTTCTTTGTTGCTTTAAAGAAGAAACAAATATGTCTTGGAGAATGTGCAGCCATGTTGCTTCTTGGAGGCAAGAATAGCAAAGCTTCATCTCACATATTTAAGGCATATTGTTTGAAGGGGTTATTCCTTGTAAGAGGATCTCATGCTTGGAAAGATAAAGGGTCAGGGAAAGAGAAGATGACCCTCAGTGAGATGGATTGACACAGTGACTGTGGCAATGGGCTCAAGTATAACAGAGATGAGGAGGATGGCACATGATAGGATAGGGTTCAGAGGTGTTGTTCATAGGGTTGCTATGAATCTTATTTTACTTGATTGTGCATTACAATGGCAAAAACAACAATGGCTGTGCCAGGATTTGAACCTAGCCATCTAGTTAGTGCCAGAGACCATCTCCACTGCTTCTTGACGCTTTAAGCAAGGATGGATTCAGTTACTTAAATGTTACCATCCTTCACTTCACTTTGATTCCTTTTACCTCTGTGCTGCTGAATTAGTTCACAGTCAGGTCAGGTTCCCTCTGTTCATAATAACTGCAGTCTTACAACATTCTTACGGCTAGCATGTCTAGTAGATTGTTATTTTTTTTCCTTTCTGAAACTATTAGACCTATTACATAGGTCTGTATCGAGGATAAAAAGTAGATTTATAATAGTTTTGAATTGGAAAAACTACTTCAAAAGCAGTAGCTATGGAGTGACACATAAACAAACAAACAAACAAACAAACAAACAAACAAATCTATATATAAGTGGAAAAATTAAAGTCAAATATTAACAATCATCATATCTGGGTATTGTGGCTTGAGTTGTTTGTTGTTTGGATTTTTGCTTCTCAGAATTTTCATTTATTTTTACAGTAGGATATAGCATCTGTATAACAAAAACGTTAAAGGGAAACAAAAAACCTCAGTACAAGCCAATTAAAATGTTTCTCCATGGTGTTCTCTGTAGTTAGGTACTGCTTTTCTTCTTCTCTTCACCTGGAGGGTCAGCTATGAGTTGATTCCAATTCAATGGTCCAAAATGACAACAAACTGAGATAGTAAATTCTCTCTGTTAAACTAATCCACTTGGGATATTTCTGTTGTACCATATAATTAAAGATGGTGGACATGGGATTGTGGATGGACAAAGCGTCTTAAACTAAATGGTGGAAAACACCATTAAAATAGAGGAAACCCATATTAAAGTAGCAAAATATAAGGAACATAGGTCTCTAGCATTCTGTAAAGACCATAGGTCTCTAACACCATAGAATCCCCAGACCAGCCCTGGGAATCATCTTTTCTGGACTTTCACATGAAGGAAAAATAAGCCTATATTGATAGTATTCTCACAAGCATATAACCTAATATGATCCAAGCTGACACTTCAACAAGATAATCAAGGTGCCACTACCATGAGACAGAGCTGGGCCTTCGGGTCAGGCTTGTCTCACTCGCAGAGAAATGTTACCCGCAATCATGGTTATTACTCTGAATGGAAAATTTAAGAGGAGGAAAAGCTAACTGTATCCAAAATGCTCATGAATGTAGTTTATGGATTAAAAGATAAAAATAATAAAAACTGTGCTAAGCAGAGAGTGATGGAAAATAACTGTAAACACATTTGTTTAGGAAAAGAATGCTTGTCAGAGTGGATTACTCCATGTTCGTCTAACTTTATAATTTTAACAACAAAGTTTAGAAATCACAGGCTCCCAGTGTGAAAATGACTTATAGAACTCCTTGTAAAATTGGCTTGATGTTTTTATTAATAATTTATATGAGGAATTGATTAAATAGTAATCAAACATGGAGATAAATAGTGAAAAGAGAATAGTTTCTGTATCGAATACTGTTGTTGTTGTTGTGTGCCATAGGGTTAGAACCCTCCAGCAGGTAGGTATTCAGAGGCAGGAAATCACAGGGGACTGCATCCATCCTTCTACAGTGGAGCAGCTGGTGGACTTGAAACGCATGCCTTAGGGCTGGCCGTGCAACTTCTACCGCTAAGCAACCAGGGCTGCCTACTGGACTCAATAGCACCTAACAACAACAATAACAATCTGATATAGCAAGCAAACAGGAAACAAAATGAGACAAGAAATAAATAAAATATTAAATAAGGGGGAGGAAGAGGGAATGGAGAAAACACAAACAAGGATAAATAGAAATTAGTTGTTGTTGTTGTGTACTGTAGACTTAGAACAGACACAAAGCTGACTCTCTGGCAGATTTTCAGGGGCAATTAACTGTACAGGAGGAGAGTGCCCATCCTTCTCACAGGAAGCAGCTGGTGGCCTCGAACCATATGCCTTCGGGATTGCAGGGCAGCTTCTTGCCACTAGACCACCAGAGCAATAAATGAGGGCTGGAAAAAGGTAGAGAGAAAAAAACCAAAGTAGCAGGATTGAAGCAAAAAAGAGAAAAAGAACAGTGAAGAGATCAAAGAAGAAACCAGAAAAGAAGTGGGTGAAGTAGTAAGGAAGAAAAAGGAGGGAAAGGAAACAAGAGAAAGAAAAGACAAAAAAAAAATGAAAAGAAATCAAAAGCAATGGGGGAGAAAACTTAGTAAGTAGGGTGCAGGGTGCAGGGTGCTGGGTCCCGGGAGTAGTGCTGCCAGCCTGTAAATTATCTGCAAGCAGGATTCTGGTCCCCTTAGAGAATGTTCCTGCTTGCCTACATGGTGGCCAGCAGTGGGACACCTGAATGTAGAAGGAAGTCTTGTTGGCAGTGTGCCCTGGTCTGCCACTGTGTGCTCTGATGGCCCCTGGAGCCAGGGGACATATGCCTCCCAATGTGGGGTGAGGCAATGACTTAATGCTGATTCACCTCCAGCAGAGCAGGGCCTGGCTACAGTGGGTGTGTCACTGGATGAGTGATGGTGGGGGATGGCCACACCTTGGTTCACTGCAAAGGTGCAGGTGTTAAGTGGAGGACAGACAGTGCCTTTCAGGTTGCCCACCTCTGGTGTGCATGCTTATCCAGTCTTGAATGATCAGAATCAATTACCTGGTTGTTATGATGATGATAAGAACACCGCCTGCAAAATTAAAAATGTCCTTGCTGTGCCTGGTCAACTTATGACTCACTGTTTTACTTCTCCCTGTTGGCGGCTTTCATTTCATTTTTGCCTGCAGTCACTATTTTCTATATTACTTTACTGGAAGGCTAGAATTTTGAAGCTCTGTCTCACATACTTTGGGCACATGGCCAGGAGAGGCGGATCCTAGGAGAAGGACATCATGCTCAGAAGGGTGAAGGGTCAGTGCAGGTGAGGAAGATTCTGGATGGGGGTTGGTGTGTCAGAATTAGTGAGACTGGCTCAGGACAGGGCAGGCTTCAGAGCTGCTGTGCAGGGTCACTATGGGTTGCAGATGACTCGGCAGCACATAACAACAACTAAAGCTCAGAGTTTCTGGGTTACCATATCCAGTTCAGTTTGTTTCTCATGTGTTTGTGGCTGCTGGTTTGCCTTATTTGGAACCTTTTGGGAGTGGCAAGAGATGTTTTTGAAGCACTTAATAATGTTGTTGTTGTTGCTGCTGCCAAGTCCATTCGGACTCACAATGACTGTGTAAAACAGACTGAAACCTCGGCTAAAGCTGCACCGTCCTCACTCTGTCCATTGCACAAGCCCATGGTTGCAATCACTGTGTCAATCTAGCCTGTCAAGAGGCTTCCTCTCCTTCACTGAACCCTCTACCAATCACAATGCCCTTTTCCAAAGACATGTCCCTCTTGACAACACATCCAAAGGATGTGAGATGAAATCTTTGCCTCTAAGAAGCAACCTGTCAGTACTTCTTCCAAAACAGATTCCCTGGGTTTTTGGCCGTTTGTGGGCTATTTCATTCTCTTTATCAACACTACAATTCATAGGTGTCTTCAGTCTTCCTTATTCATTGTCTACCTTTCACATGCGTAGGATGCAATTGAAAATGCCATTGTTTGAGGACGGTGCATGTTAGTATTTGAACTGGTTTCCTTGCTCGTTAACGCTTCGCCAGGAGTCTGCCCAATGCAACACATCTGTGGGTTTCCTGACGGCTACTCCCAGGGGTGTTGACTTGCCACTTCACAGGTGAAGAAACTGGGACCCAGGGAGGTCACCTTACTTGCCTGAGGTACATCTGGGAGCAAGACTAAAGCTTAAATTCAATCTTGCTCCTTTTTCTTTAATCAGATGAAAGTTACAGCATGACTCAAGATTCAAATAGGCATTAAAAAAAAACAACCCAAGACTGGAGCAGGGAGCTGATGAGACAAGATGAAATCTAATCAGGTCAAACATGTAAGGACTGATATGTTGGGTCCAAAAAAAGCCTACTGTACAAGCACAACATGGGATGAGTGCGTCTTAATCAGCAGCAATTGTAAGAAACGCTTAGAAATATTACTTGGCTGAAAGCTTGAGCTATCAGAAGGGTGAGATAAAGAGAACAGAGTCTCAGGTGGAATTACTAGAAATAGATTTCTCAGAAGGGAGGTTACAGTCCTGTTAAACTTTCAATCTGCACCTAGAATTCATTATTTAGTCTTGGGTACCACTTTAGGAGAAACATAGACAAATTAGTTCATGCCTGCAAGAAAAGCCTAGGATGTTGTCGTTGTTGTGTGCCATTGAGTCGCCTGTGACTCATAGTGAACCTATGTACAACAGGTCTAAAGCCTGCCCTATCCTGAGTCATTCTCACTGACTCTGACACATCTACCCCCATTACCTCAGTTACTGTGTCAATCCATCTCCTCCAGGGTCTTCCTCTCCTGTGCTGTCCCTCCACCCTCTTAAGCATGATGTCTTTCTCCAAGTATCAGCCCTCCTGGCCACATGCCCAAAATCCTAGCCTCCAAGGAGAAACTTGATTTCACCCTCTCCAAGACAAACCTGTTTATTCTCCTGGCTGCCCATGTTATGTTCAAGACTCTTCTCCAGCACCACAACTGAAAGGCATCAATTTTTCTGTCTTTATTCATTTGTCCAGCTCTCTGATGCATAGCAAGTAATTGCGAAGAGTATGGCCTGGATCAGGTACATCTTAGTCTCTAGACTGACATAATTGTTTCTCAATATCCTAGAGAGGTTATAAAAATAAGGAGTTACCAAACCCCAAACCTATTTCTCTTCATTCTGGCTTCAAATGGTCTAGTGGTAAGAAGCTGTGCTACAATCCAGAAAGCGTGTGATGAAAAATCCATAGACTAACCCTTTGGATGCAGAAAGACGGGCAATCTCCTTCCATGCTGCCTCTGGAAAACCTGCTGGAGGGTCAGCTTTGGGTTGGTTCTGACTTGATGGCACACAACCATAACAACATATGACTCTAAAACGAGTCCTGGTGGCATATTGCACTGCAAATAGCAAGGCTGGTAATTAGAATCTACCAGCCACCTGATTTGATGGCAGAGAATATTGGCCCAATAGCATAGAATAGAACTTCCCTGTCATTTTCTGTACAGAAGCAGACTGACACATTTTTCTCCTGCTGAGCAGCTGGTGGGTTTGAACCACTTACCTTTATGTTAATAGTCAAGGGCTTTACCAGAGGCCGCCAAATCTCCTCCAAAAACGAAATTCATCTCTCTTGTGGGTTTTCCTATGTTTTATTGACCCACTACCTTACCAAACATAATATCCTTCTCCAGAAATTGGCCTCTTCTAATAGCATCCTCTAAGTATGATGGAATTTCACCATCTTTGCTCCAAGGAACATTCTGTCTATACTTCTTTCAAGTCAGATTTGTTTAAAATTTTGGCAGCTCATGGTATAATCAATATTCTTTGACAACATCTCAATTCAAATGCCTCAGGTCTTCAGTCTCCCTTACTTAACATTGTCCAAATTTTACATACATAAAAGGGATTGAAAGGTGCACCTTAGTCATCAAAGAAACATCCTTATCCTTGCTCTCACAGGTTTTAGAAGTACTTAGCAACATATTTGTCCAATGTAATACATCAGTCACTTGGTTTCTTGATTCTATAGCCATTGGTTGTGGATCCAAGTAAAATGAAATCCTTGGTAGTATCAATTTCTACCAGTCTACCATAATATTGTTTCTTGTTTTAGTCTTGAGAATTTTTGTTTTATGTTTATGTATTATAACCCATACTGAATGCTATAGTCTTTAAGATCCATCAATAAGGGTTTCAAGTATAATTTGTTTTCTGTAAGCAAAGTTCTGTCATCTGCTTATTGCATTTTAGTAATGATTCTTCCTCCAATCCTGATGCTGTACTCTTCATATAGTTCAATTTCTTGGATTACTTACTCTGCATGCAGATTGAATAGGTATTATTAAAAAGCTGCAATGCTGGCTCACACATTTCCTGATTTTAAACTCTGCAGTATCCCCTTGTTCTGTTCAAACGACTACTTCTTGGACTGTATAAAGATTTTGAAGTAGCATAATGAACTGTGCTGGAATTCCCATTCTTTTCAGTGTGGACACACTTTCTTATGATGCACACAGCCTTTACAGAGTCAATTAAGATCTTTCTGACATTTTCTGTTTTCATCAAGGTCCTCCATCTGATTTCAGCAATAACATACCTCATTCCACATCTTCTGACTTGAGCTTAAACCTCTGCTATTTATTTCCCTTTCAACATATTATCCTAGGTGTTTTAAATTAATCTTCTTTTACTTGCATGTGATATTTAAGAATGTTTTTTGATGATGGCTATATTTTGTTTGAGCATCTTTTCCTGGAGTGGCACAAATATACATTTCTCTTAGTTGTTTGTCCAGGTTGTTCTTCCAAATTTTTTGGCATAATTCAATGAACATGTCTTGGGTTGTATCACTTTGCTGAAACATTTCAATTGATATTCCATCAGCTTCTGGAAGTTTCCCCTCCCCACATCTTCAGTGCAATTTAGAATGTTTGATGCGATACTTTGGCTCTTCATTATATGCTACTTTCTGATGTGACTGGGCACTGGTCATTTTTTTTTCCTTTTGTATAAAGACTGTGTATTCCTTCCATCTTCTTTTTGATATTTGCTGCATTGCTCAGTATTTTTCCCATAGAATCCTTCATGATTGCAACTCAAGGCCTGAATTTCTTTTCTTCAATTCTTTCAGCTTGAGAAATGCTGAATGTGTTCTTCCCTTTTGGTTTTCTAACTCCAGGGCTTTGCATATCCTATTATAATACTGTACTTTGTCTTCTGGAGTCACCTTTTGAAATCTTTTGTTCAGCTCTCTTCATAATTTCTTTCATTTGCTTTAGCTTCTCTACATTCTAAAAACAAACCCCAAACATTCTCTTTTCTGGCATTCTTTTCCCACCCTTTCCTGTATTTTTAATGTATGTCAGGGATGTGTCCTATCTCAATACCTTTTCAATCTATATGTAGAACTGATTATGTTGGAGGTTGAACTCTATGAGAAGAAATGTGGCATTGGGATTGGAGGAAGACTCATCAACAACCTGCATTATGCAGATGGCACAACTCTGCTTGCTGAAACTGAGGAGGACCTGAAGCGCTTGCTGTAGAAGGTCAAGGACTGCAGCCTTCAATATGGATTGAAGTTCAATATCAAGAAAACAAAAATTCTCACCACTGGGCTGATTGGCAGCATCATGATAGATGGTGAAGAGATTGAGATTGTTAACAGTTTTAGTTTGCTTGACTCCACAATCAACACCAGCAAGCAGGAAATCAAAAGACATATTGCATTGGGAAAGTCTCTTGTCAGAGACTGAAAGAGCAATGATGTCAGTCTGGAGACTAAGGTGCGCTTGATACAGGGCATGGTCTTTGCAATCAATTGTTATGCATCAGAGAGCTGGACAATGACTAGGGATGATTGACAGAAGAAGAATTGATGCCTTTGAGTTGTGGTACTGGAGAAGATTATTGAATATACATCATGAACTGCTAAGAGAATGAACAGGCTAGTCCTGGAGAGGGTTAAATCAGGCTGCTCTTTGGAGGCAAGGATTCTGAAGCTTCTTCTGACATAATTTGGACATGTTGCAAGGAGGGAACAGACCTTGGAGAGGGATGTCATGCTTGGGAGGGTGGAGGGACAGCGCAGGAGAGGAAGACCCTCAATGTGATGGATTGATTCAGTGACTGGGGTAATGGGGGTAGGTGTATCAGAGACAGTGAGATTGGCACAGGATAGAGCAGGGTTTAGGAGGTAGTACATAGGGTCACTGTGAGTCACAGGTAATTGACGGCACATGACAACAACAACAACATATTTTAATGACCTTTTTCTTTCTTCATGTATGATGTCTTTAATGACATTCCACAACTTCTTCTCTTTAGTCATTAGTATTTAATTTATCAAGTCTATTATTTTGTTTAAAGTTGATAATGAATGCTGTTGTTGTCGTTTGTCCATAGAATCAGAACTGACCCACAGCTGACCTTCCAGTGGGTTTTCAGAGGCAGTTGATTGCACAGGAGAAGATTGCTCATCCTTCTCCCACGGAGCTGCTGGTGGTCTCGAACTGCTTGCCTTCAGGATTGCAGCACAGCTTCTTGCCACTAAGCCACCAGAGCCTCCTTAACAAATGATACCTTTCTGTTTTTATTGTTGTTGTGTTGTGCTGTTGAGTCAACTGTGACTCCTAGCAACCCCATGTACAATAGACCTGAACCATGCTCTATCCTGAGCCAATCTCACTGTCTCTGACATACCTACTCCCCATTACTCCAGTCATGGAGTCAATCTATCTCATCCAGGGTCTTCCTCTCCTGCGCTGTCCTTCCACCCTCCCAAGCATGAATTCTTTCTCCAAGGACTAGTCCCTCCTTGCAATATGCCCAAAGTATGTCAGTTTCCCCCTCTCCAGGACGAACCTATCTCCTAGCAGTCCATGGTATATTCAATACTCTTCTCCTTCTATCATCCCTAGTCATGGTCCAGCTTTCTGACACATAGCATTTACATGGCCCGGACAAGGTGCACCTTAGTCTCCAGACTGACATGGTTGTTCTTCAGTACTCTGGAAATGTCTCTGACTGCAGACTTTCCCAATGCAATTAATTCATCTTTTGATTTTCTGGCTGCTGGTACCAAGAATGTTGATTGTGGAGCAAACAAACTAAAGCTGTTTACAATCCCAATCTCTTCTTTGTCTGTCATGGTGCTGCCAGTCAGCCCAGTAGTGCGAATCTTTGTTTTCTTGATGTTGAGCTTCAAATGTATACAATTGTTTATATACATCAAGTTTCTTTCATTTACCTTATGCTTTATACTATCACTCACATTTATACAATCATTTGTATACTTGTTTTATTCACATACATTTTTATACAATTTCCATGTACTGTTTTACATAATTAATTACTATTGATTTATGACTTCCATCATCCTCTCTCATCAAGTCCCAATTGAACCTTGCCTATTCCTTTACACTCCCCCATCTACCCACTAAAGTCTGCGGTCCCAGTGATTTCCTCTTCCTTCTTCCTCATGCCTTTTCCCCTACCCCTTTTAAACAGTTCTGGTTTCATAGGTACATATCTTGTCATTAAGAGGAATATAACTTGTTCCTTTTTGCTAAAAGCAATAGCTATCTTGTCCTGATCTTGATTCTTCTCAAGTTGATCCTCCCTTGTCCTGGACTTTACAGAGCTCATTGTCTTCACTTTCTACTTCTTTTCTCTCCCTCACCCCCTCAATTCCCAAGTTACACCCTCCTATTTTCACAGTAATGGTCTTATGCAGTATTTGTCCTTTTGTGACTGAGTTATTTCACCTCACATAATGTCCTCTAGACTCTCCCATGTTCTTTACTGCTGTATAGTATTCCACTGAGTAAGTATACCACAGTTTATCTATGCATTTGTTGACAGGCATTTGGCTTGTTTCTATTTTATTGCTGCTGTGAATAATGCTCCTAGGAACATAGGGGTACTTATCTCCATTCATGTCTCAGCCCTGATTTTTCTTTGGGTATATTCCTAGCATGAATAGCTGGGTCATATGGGACTAAGGTATGCCTCATTCAGACCATGGTCTTTTCAGTCATTTGCTATATCTATTAGAGCTGGACAATGAATAAGGATGACAGAAGAAGAATTGATGTCCTAGAGTTGTGGTGTTGAAGAGGAGCCCTAAATATCCTATGGACTTCCAAAAGAACAGACAAATATGTCTTGGAAAAACTGCAGCCAGAGTGCTCATTGGAGGCAAGGATGGTGCACTTCATCTCACATATTTTGGAAATGTTAGTAGGGGAGGCTATTCCTTGGAAAGGTGCATGGTCAGTGAAAGAGAAGAAGATCCTCAATGAGATAGATTGACATGGTGAGTGTAGCAATGGGCTTAAGTGAGTAGGAAATGGTGAGGATGGCACAGAATAGGACCGAGTTCAGATCTGTTGTTCATAGATTGAGAATTCTATATAAGTCGTACTCCACCTGACAGCACCTAGCTACAATGGGGTTTCTGTGTTCACCTTTTTGAGGAATCACCAAATTGCCTTCCATAATGGTTAAACCATTTTACAATTCCACCAGCAGTGGATGAAAGTTCTAATCTCTCCGCATCTTCTCCAACATGTGCTTGCATGCCTGTTCAATTTTGCTCCTGCTGCTAGGATGCGATGGTATATCTCATTGTTTTGATTTTTATTTCTCTGATTGTTAGTGATTTTAAACATCTCCTCATGTATTTGTTGACCATCTGGATGTCCTCCTCTGTGAAGAGTCTTTTCATATATTTTTCCCATTTCATAACTGAGTTATCAATCTTTTTCTTGTGGAGGGCCTAGTCTTATTATGTGCCATCACAGCAGCCCTATGTAAAACACCTCTGAACCCTGCTCTATCTTGAGCCAATTTCATATGTGTCTCTCACACACCCACCCATATTACCCTAGTCACAGAGTCAATCCATCTCATCCAGAGTCTTCTTCGCTTGTGCTGCCCCTCCACCCTTCCAAGCATAACGTTCTTCTCTAAGGACTGGTTCCTCCCAGCAACATTTTATATATGAGACCTTTGTCTAAAATGTTATTACCAAACATTCAAGACATAGTCAAGGTTGTATTTTGGCTCTTATGGACTTGTTTTGATTTTCTTTTGTTTCCACTTGAGTTGCAAATGGCCAACAGCATTAGTCAGAACAAGCCCAGCAGTCAGCTGCAAAACAGACCATCAATTACTCATGTGTAAGTTCTAACTGAAGCCGAAGATAATTAAAATCAAGTCCACAAAAGATCAAAATATGACCTTGAGTATATCCCACCTGAATTTAGAGCTCATCTCAATGAGTTAGGGAGCTATTCAGTATTATAGTTAAGAGCTTGAATCTTGGAGTCTCTTATGTACGGAATTATGTCCCCTCGTAATTATGTGCTGTAAATTCTAACCTGATTGTGGTTACAGTCCCATTTGGGAATGGGCTGCCTTTGTTATGTTAATAAGACATTATTAGTATAGGATGTGTCTTGAGTCAATGTCTTTTGATAAATGAGAGATTAAACAAGTAACTGAGAAAAACAGTGATGAGGGGGAAAGAGATGTCAAGAGACATGAAGATCACCCAGCGGTAGGAACTCAGAAGAGACGAGAACCTTCCCTCAGAGCTGACAGAGATAAACCCTCTAGTAGAGCTGGCATGCTGAATTTGAACGTCGAGCTTCCTAAACTTTGAGAAAATAAAATTGCTGTTTGTCAAAACCAGCCGCTTGTGATATTTCTGTTATAGCAGCACTAGAGAGCCAAGACTCAGACATTCTGGGTCTTATTCCAGAATGCTGATTATGGAATGTGTGGTCTCTCCGTTAACTGTCAGTAAGTTAGGAATTTTAATAGAAATGATCTCGGAAGAAAGATGAAGGCATGGATATCAATGGATTAGCACATTACCTGCATGCAACAAGCATACAATAGATGTTAGAGTCTGTGAATGAAGAAAATGAAGTGAAGCTATTTGAGGATAAAGGTAACAGTCTCATGGGGTGTGGTGTACAGAAAATGCACTAACACATGGCAGGGGCTTGACATCAAGTTGGAAACTACTATTATCTGCAGCAGAGAAATTAGTCTACAATTTCTAGGCATGGGCCTTGAGCTAAGAGTCTGAGGTTACATCCTGGTTAAAGACGATCAGTTATGCCCCTGACAGGGATGCTCAGTTTGCTCTGCCTGTGTGTATAGAGGGGAGTTGTAAAGGATTAAAACTCTGGTGGCCTAGTGGCAAGAAGCTGCGCTGCAAATGCAGTTTGAGGCCAACAGCTGCTCAAGTGGGAGAAGGATAGGCAATCTCCTCCCTTGCAATTAATTGCCTCTGAAAACTCTCTGGAGGCTCAGCTATGAGTAGTTTCCAACTCGACAGTACACAAAAACAACAATGAAGTTTCGAATCCACCACCAGCTCCGAGGGAGAAGGATGAGCAATCTCCTCCGGTGCAATTCATAGCTTTTAAAAAACCTTTGCGAAGGACACTTTGAGTCTCTTACCACTGGGTGGTAATGAGTTTGAGGAGGATTTTTTTTTTTTTGGTTTGTTGGCTTTTTGTTTTGTTTAGACTTAGTAAGGTTGGTAGTTCGAACTCACCCAGAGTCACCTCAGAAGAATGGTTTAGTGTCTGTTTCTTAAACGTCACAGCCTTGAATACTCAACGTTCCACTCCACAGCCTGGAGGGGAGGAGGGGGGAGGCATGGGCTACAATCCAAAGCACATAACGAGTTATTTTGGAGGCTGGGAGGTAGCTGATGGTGCTCACTCAGACACTTTATGGGGCACTCATTTGGTGAAAATCCAGCACTGTGAAGGGGTTATTGCTGTGGAGAGGAAGTTATCTTTTCTAAGCAAGGTTCTGATCACATAGGTCATGCATAGGAGAGAGAGACACAGAGAGAGAGAGAGAGAGAGAGAGAGAGAGAGTGAGTTTTTTGATCACACAGGTCATGAAGAGAGAGAGAGAGTGTGTGTGTGTGTTCTGATCACAGGTCATGCACAGGAGAGAGTGTGTGTGTTCTGATCACAAGTCATGCATAGGAGAGAGAGGGAGACAGAAAGAGAGAGAGAGAGAGAGAGAGAGAGAGAGAGAATATGAATGAGTGTGTGTGTTCAGTGCATGGTCATTAAAATTGTACCGTGTTGACTCATGTAGGGGGGTGTCCCTCTAAGTGGAATTCCGCTTGGATAAGCCTTCAGTGCTGCGGCAGAGCAACCCAGGTACCCCAGACCTTACCAATACCAAGGGACAAGGACAATTTCCCAAGAGTAGCCCGCCGCTAGGGGGCAGCTGCTAAGAGAGGAATCCCATGGGCCCGAGTCCGCTTCTCTGGGGCTCACTCTCCAGCCTGTTTCCAGTAAGATGTGGGGTGACAGTGGGGTGGAGTGCGAGTTTCATGG
This sequence comes from Elephantulus edwardii, assembly GCF_000299155.1. Taxonomy (NCBI): domain Eukaryota; kingdom Metazoa; phylum Chordata; class Mammalia; order Macroscelidea; family Macroscelididae; genus Elephantulus; species Elephantulus edwardii. Next base: position 3,034,221 of record NW_006399867.1, on the reverse strand, counting down.
GTGTGGGATAGAGCAAGCTATCAGAGTGTGAGTCAGCGCGGGGTCGGGGGCGAGCGTGTGGCAGGGGTGGGGTCAGGTGCTCCAAGAACAGTCACGGAATCCCACTCACGTTTGGCCCCTTCACCCATCTCCGTCCCGTCTACTGCGGGTCCCACTCCCGCACTTGTGCGCACACCCCGCAATGTCCAGTTTGGTTCTGTCTGTATGTTTGGCGACAGCTGGGGAGGGACGAGTGTCCTTGCTGTTGTTTTTATGCCCAGGTTAGGAGATTCCCTCCCCCTTCCCACCCTGGGTGGGTGTGGGGGTGTGTCTAGTCAGGAGGTAGGGGTGTGGGGATGTGTGTGCGTGTGTGTGTGTGTGTGTGTGTGTGTGTGTGTGTGTGCGCGCGCGCGCGCCGTATTTCAGCATAGGGTGGTTCCATCCGCTCTTGGAGTATTTGTCATATTTGTTAGTGTCTGTATTTGGGAGCGATCTCGACCCAGGTTTCTACCCTAGGTGTCAGGCCAGTGCAGTAGGGGCGCAAATTCTTTGGCACTCTACTCACAGCGCTCGCCCTCCAGCCCCCCAGCTGGCCAGGGTTCTTTAGGGAGCGGCTTGCGTGGGGAGGACGCAGGCTGATGTGTCCCCGGGAGAAGTAGGGGAGCAGGGGCGGGCCAGGTCCCCGGGCGCAGCCTGGGCTCGGGGGATCCGCGCGGCTGACGTCAGGCGGCTCCTTAAATAGAGCCGGCAACGCGCTAGGCTCGGCATTTCTGGAGGAGCCAGAATCCGGCCGGCGCCCGCGCCAGCGCCACCGTCCGGTCCGCCGCCAGCTCGCACCCAGCGCCGCCGCTGAGCTCTCCGTGCGCAGCGCTCCACGGACCGCCGGCCCGATGGGGCTTCGGGCGCCGGGCGCGCTCCGAACCCGGCGCCCGTGAGAGCCGAGGAGCGCCAGGAGGCGCCCGGCTGCCCGGAGCCCCCGCGCCCACGACACGGAGATGTTGGGAACCTCGCTGTGTGTTCGGCGAGGAGCCGCTGCCCCCGGGATCCCCCGGCACGGTGCGCGCCCCAGCCACCCTCGCCTGGAGAAGCTGGTGCCCCCTGCGCCCAGCCCGCGTGTCTCCGGCCGCGCTGCCTGAGCTGCTCGGCGGCCACCGGGCCAAAGCTGCTCCGCCGCCAGTGCCCTCTCGGAAACCATGACCCCCGGTGCGCGCCCATGGAGCCATGGCCTATAGGGTCCTGGGGCGCGCGGGGCCACCTCAGCCGCGGAGGGCACGCAGGCTGCTCTTCGCCTTCACGCTCTCGCTCTCCTGTACTTACTTGTGTTACAGCTTCCTGTGTTGCTGTGACGACCTCGGCCGGAGCCGCCTGCTCCGAGCGCCCCGCTGCCTGGGCAGCCCCAGCGCGGGGGGCCGGCAACTTCTCCCCAAGTCCCGCCCCTGCGATCCTCCAGGGCCGACGCCCAGCGAGCCTGGCGCACCCAGCGCACCTGCAGCTGCCGCGCCCGCCGCTCGGCTCTCGGCTTCCAACCACTCTGGCTCCCCGAAGCTGGGCACCAAGAGGCTGCCCCAGGCGCTCATCGTGGGCGTGAAGAAGGGGGGCACCCGGGCCGTGCTGGAATTTATTCGGGTGCACCCTGACGTGCGGGCCTTGGGCACCGAGCCCCACTTCTTCGACAGGAACTACGGCCGCGGGCTAGACTGGTACAGGTAAGGCGCGGGTGGCCCCACTCCACGCGCCTCCCATCTCCACTCAGCTTCTTCTTGGAGCCATCTCTTGGGCTTCCTGTTCTTCATAACCTGCCCCTGTTGTGTGGATTCTGGCTGACTTTGGGGATTCTAGATCAGAAGGGTTTATCTTGAACTTCTCGGTGATGACCTAGGCGGGGTATAAAGGAGGCAAAGAGTGGTCCCTGTCGTCACTGAAACAGGCAGAATGGGGCTCTCCAGCTGAACCTCAAGGCGAGGCTAAAGGCTGGTTCGGTGCCTGGCTTTGGGGGTGCTGCGGGACGTCTAAGGAAGGGACAGATTGTGTGTCTTTCCTAGTCTCTGGCTTCTGAGGGACCCAGGTAAGGGGCAAGGCGAAGCAGTGTTTTGCTCCGTCCCAGAGGCGAGGGCGAGGTCATTGACGCTCACTGGGACTCAGCCTGAGATCTCTACATGAAAACACTCATCTTTTGTAGTCTCATCCTCAACTCTAGTTCCTGGGAGGCTAACTGTAGTCCATCTGACCCTGAGCCAGTTGCCTGAGAGAGATACAAACACCCTACCATTCAAGTTCAAGTTCTAGCCATTTCCCTCAACCTTCAGAGCCTCCACGTTCTCAACTACACAGTAGGAAGAATAGTCTTTGCCTTTCCTGCCTCATCAGCCCTTTCTGAAGTGCTTAAAAGTGTCAGAAAGACACTTTATACTGGCGGATGCTTCTAAACCAATAACCAGGATATGGACCACACAATGCTGGGGGGCTTCAGAAGTCGGCTGGCCAGGATCCTGGGGCAGCCAGTAGGTAGTAGATTGTCTATCCTGCCACCATTGGGCTGGGGATGAGATTTAGCGAGACTGGAGGTGTCTGGGGACAGACTGAAGCCACTGTAACGTGACAGTCTCCACTGTGCAGTTCCCACCAGCCGCCCCAGCACTGTCTGGTGCGGAAGTATGGCTGGAATTGGCCCACAAATGGTAATGGTTCAGGGCGTCTCCGGGAGCGGCGTATGTGATCTCTGTAGCCCAGCTGGTCACTGAATTCTCACCATGCACCGGACCCCTTGAAAGACTTGCTAGAAATGTCTGTGTGGCAATGAAGCTGAGAGAGTAGCTGGCACGGGAGCTGAGGCTCCGTTTTAGAAAAGTAAACTGTTTAGGTGGCAGGAGGGTCAGAAGGATATTGGGCAAAGGACAGATTTATTAGAAGAAGGATTCCTGTGATGGGTTCCTATTAGGAGGCCTTGGGTTTATAAGGGAGGGCCCCAGGGCCACATTGTCACAGCCTTGGGGACAAAAGGTGTGTGTGGAAGGTAACATCCTCAGGAGGTAGACAGACCATCTGTCTCCAGCGGAGCTCAGCAGAGAAGAGGTGCCCTCTCTGGGTGATGAATGGGGTGGGGTGGCATGGAGCGGCAGGTCTAGGCTCCCTGCCCTTGATGTTTTCCATGTCATGATGGTAGACCTTCCATCTGGATGTTGGAGGACACAGTCCAAGCCAGACCCCAGGGAGGATGGGGGTCAATGCCTCAGACAGCTGAGCCTGGAGATTGTGAGCCTGGTCACAATCCCACAGTCATACCTGCCAGCGTTTCCTTGATGGAAAGACTGAAGCTCAGCATTGCCAGTGGGAAGTGCATTCTTAAGTGCAAAACAGTGAAATTCCAAGTGTCAGGCTTGTGGATCCATTACCCTCTAAAAACCACCTGACCCCAGACCTTCCTCTTTTGCTCACTTCCTTCCACCACCTCCAGGCCTCCTTCCCTGAGCCCAGTGTCATTCAGGGATGGCTGCTTTTTATTTTTAACCTTGGCATGTGTGATTCTAAGCCAGCTTAGCTGTGAACCTTAGAGATGGGAGCCGTGCCTTCTTCTTATTTTTTTTTTTTAGCACATTTGGATTCTGCTAAAATTCTCAGCTAAGTCTTGGTAGGTTTTATTTAACATCAAGCACACTGACAGCTCCACTTCTCTCTCCAGTCCCCTCCTTCTCGGAGTCTGAGTTGCTCTCCCATCCCTGCTCTGTACTTCTAAAGGAACGCTTAGCATGGAGTTCTAGCGGCCAGCGCCCCCTTCCTGCCCGCCCCCACCCCGCAGAAGGCTGGGAGCCCTGAGCATCAGGAAGGGCATGTGGTCCGTGCTTTGCTGAGCACCCCAGAGGCAAAGACTTCAGTGTGATAGGCCATCTCTGTACAAGGCAGGGCTGCCTTCTTCGGGATGCTGTTTTCATCAGTTCCAGAATATTTTTTTGCATGTGCTTTATGTGTGATGATCACACGAGCAGTGTGGGTGAATTGCAGAAATGATGACGGTTCCTAAACCTTTGACATCCTTGTTCTCAGTTCATTTCTGAAAGCCATGGGTCATTAGGGCAGATGCCATGCTTCTCTTTTCTCTGTCCACTAGCCTCATCAGTTTACTGGTGTGAAGACTACATTTCCCTAAAGGGGAACAGCTGGAATGGAGTCACTGGGCATGTGGACGGCATTATGTGTGTTTCTGTGCTTGTCTGTGCAAGTCCAACAAAGGGCTCTAACCATGGCCATGGACAGGGTACACCGTAGTACCTGCTGGGTGGACATGGTGATTACTCTCTTGTGCTCCGTGGTGAAGTATGTGCCCCAAGAGTGGAGCTGCAGGCAGTGTACCTCTTTATGATTTGCCCAGAGCTAATCCCCTGAGTGAAGAAGCTTCCTCTCACGCATTTTGGGCATGTTGTGAGGAAACGCTGTTCCTTGGAAAAGGGCATCATACCTGGAAAGGTGGAGAGTCAGCAAAAGCGAAGAAGACCCTCAGTGAGCTGGATTGGCACAATGGCTGCAGCAATGGGGTCAGGAATGGCTATGAATAGGACAGGGTTCCGAGCTGTTGTTCCCAGGGTCCCTGTGAGTCATACTTGACTTGACAGCACTTAACAATGACAAGAAACCCCTGGGGATGACTTGCTGGGTCAGGAAGTCCAAATTCAGATGCGTAATGTTAAAATAAAAATGCTTTGCCATCAACCCAACAGAAAGACTTCTTTCTGTAAGTTATGGTTGATGCTAACTGCTGAGGAGTTGGCCCTGGAGTTGTGGCAAACTCGTGCACCATGGAACAAGGACACTGCCTAATTCTACACCATTCTCATGACTGGTGGAAGACCATAGGGTTTTCATGGATGGGTTTTTGAGTGATCACCAGGCCTTTCTTCCTCATCTCTCTAAGTCAGGAGGCTGTGTTGAAACCTGTTCAGTACCAAAGCGACATGCAGCCCTTAACTCTAGATGGGTGTTGGCTGCACATGAGGTGTTCTGTCTGGGAATTGAACCCGAATCTCCCTCATGTAAGGTAAGAACTCTGACAGTGGACCACCAACAACCTCCTTTCTATGGGTGAATGGAGGCCAACCAGGAGGTGACAAATGATGCCTAAAGGCAGGTGGCCAGGGCCAGAGAGACCAGAAGTCAGAATTTCTGTATTTCCCATGCCCTACTCTGAGCTCCTGCTGGGAGCAAGCCCAGCTCAAGCCCCTCTCTGGGAGCCCAGTTTTCAGTGGTGAGACCTCTCCCTTCTGATATTTTTCTGTGAGCCCATCACTAGTGCTTATCCATCTATTTATCTGGCCTGATTCTCCTCTCCAGCTGGACCTGCAGATTGGATTGGGCTAGTTGCTTGGACAGGGAGGCAAAGTGGCAGCAGGCTAAGGAGGGAACCAGAGCAGGACCCACTTAGCCACTCCTATGCTGTCTGCTTCGGAATAGGGTGGTCGTCCTGAGTCATAACTTCCTCATTACAGGATGGAGCCTGTAGTAATGGTCATTGGAATGTGTTTAAAGAATGAATGGAGCCCTGTGTATGAAGTTCAAATTCACTGCCATCAAGACAATGCCTACTCCTCGTGACTCTGCAGCAGAGTAGAAGTGCCCCACATGGTTCCAAGACTGCAAATGTTTATGGAAGGAGTCTATCTTATCTTTCTCCCATGTAGCTGCAGGTGAGTTTGATGTTTCAGTTAGCAGTCAAATTGTTTAATCACTATGCTACCAGGTTCGTTTCTATCTGTTAAACTGGCTAAACAGTTACATGGTGTCTGCAGCTAAAGCATCAGCATTAAATACTATTAGTACATTATACCTTGTCAACTGTGCTTTGCTATATTGAGATCCACAGATGTTACATTTTTCACACACTGAAGATTTGTGACAGTCCTGGTTTATCGGTGCCATTTCTCCACCAGCGTGTGCTTACTTTGCATCTCTGTGGCACATTCCGGTAATTCTATCTAGCAACATTTCTAACTTTTTCATAACATAATCACACGCCTAATAGACTACAGTATCGTATAAACATAACTTCCATATGCACTGGGAGACCAAAAAATGTGTGAATTTCTTGATTGCGATATTTGCTTTATTGCAATGGTCTGAAACCAAGCCAGTAAGGTCCCCATGTCTGTGCTGCTGTCACTGTTGCTATGAAGCCAGTTGTTGTTGGGTTGATGCTGTGTGTGTGTGTGTGTGTGTGTGTGTGTGTGTGTGTGTAGAACTAAACTATATTGAGTTTTCAGTGGCTGATTTTTCAGATGTAGATTAGTAGCTTTCCTTCTAAATCTTCCCTGAGTAGACTTGAACCTCCAACTTCTTGTTAGCTGCCAATCATGCTAACCCTTTGCACTAGACTCATTGTTACTGCTACTGCTTCAGTGTCAACATAATCAGTACCATTAATATTACAACTATTAATCCTGTTCTTGCTGCTGGTGACCAAATGGGATGTTGTTGCTCATGCTGGACACCATTGAGTTGCATACAACCCATAGCATCCTGTGAACAGCAGATATTCCCCTGCCCTGTCTTGCACCATCCCAATCATCTCTGTTGCATGTGGGCCCATTGTTACAGTCACTGTAGTAATCTATCTCATTGGGAGTCTTCCTCTCTTACACTGACCCTCCACCTTTCCAAGCATGATGTCTTTTTCCAAGGACTGGGCCCTCCTGACAAGATGCCCAAAGTATGTGAGATGAAGTTTCACCATCCTCACCTCGAAGGAGCACCCTAGTTGCACTTTCTCAGAGACTATTTGTTTGTTGTTCTGGTAGTTGATAGGCTATTGAGTGCTTTTCTCCAACACCACAACTCAAAGACATTGATTCTTCTTCTATTAATCAAGTGAGATGAGAAATTAAGAAATTGTTAGAAAAGT
>NW_006399867.1:3019419-3026051 GCF_000299155.1 Elephantulus edwardii | reverse complement strand
GTGTTGATCGTGGAGCCAAGCAGACTAAAGCTGTGAACAATCTCAATCTCTTCACCATCCATCCTGATGCTGCCAATTGGTCCAGTGGTGAAAAATCTGAGAGCTGTCCAAATTCGGGAGAAGCTGAGTTTAACATAACGACAATTGTTACTGTTGTTAGTTGCCAACAAGTCAGAACTGCCTTATTGCTGAGCCTCCCGTGGGTTTTCAGAGGTTGTAAATCACTCAAGAGGAGATTGCCCACCTTTCTCCTGTGGAGCAGCTGGTGCGTTCAAACCTTGAACCTTCGAAATGGCAGTGCAACTCTTTACCTCCCGTCTACCATCTTCTCCAATCCTTGCTCCATGTCCTTTCCCTTTCCCTCCACCCTACTCATCTGTCTGCAAGTATTTTCCTACCCTTTAAACAATGAAGTGAGGGGGAGGTGTCTCTCATTGAGGAAAGGATTCTTCTCTAAGCACATGGCAATACCAACCAGACAAAAGGAACACGTGATCATCGGCTCTGTGCTCAGGTGTCAAAGTTCAGAAAGATGAGTCTGTCCCGGGAATTTTAACCTCCATCTCACAATGCCGGTGATTTATTAGGCTGGTGTCTGTGGTGTTCCTTGGCATGTAAGACAAAGAAGAGCCGGTCTCTGCCCTGAAGGCAAAAAGTAAGTAAGAAATAGAATACAGGGCACAAGATACAGTCTGTGGCCTTATCTAGCTTATTTCATATATCAAATTTTTAATAGCAAAGCCAAACTCTTGAGAAGGGCAAAGTTAAGCAAGAAATAACACCCAGGGAGGGAGGTGAGACACGTTCATGTGAAGTACAATGCAGAAGGCTTTGTTATTTCTCAGCAAACTCACTTACTCATGGCACAGACAGACTGGTGCTCCTTGGGCCTGCAGAGATGCCTGTGTGTGCACCCCCACGCTTGCGTGTGCACCCCATATGCACCATTAGTGTCTGTGCAGACACATAGGTCTTCATAAGGAGTTTTCCCACCTTGGTCCGGGAAGTGCCACACACTCTGATTAAATGAGACCAAGTCTCTAAATCTACCACCTAGCTCATAGCTCCCCGGAGATAGAACTGTTCAGAGCATGCACAGTTTCATATCGGGAGCAAGGAACATTCAGCTGGGCAAGCCGAACTGTCATGGTGCAAGAAGACTTTCTAAAGAGCTAGTTTTGTTTTCCCCTGGAGCCTGGAAGAACAGCTTTCCTTAGACTTTGGGCCTGAAGGCTTTTAAGTGCAGAAGACCCTAGCACCTTCGCCTTCCATGACTTTCAGCAGGTTGACCTTGCAAACGCTGCACTGAGTGATAAAGTCTGCAGGTATCACTTGTAGCTTCTAAGAAGCACTTCCCCCCACATTCTAACAGCTTTGACATTAGCATGCGTTTTCTGATGGATGGTGACTTAGATTCAATGATATATTCCTCTTTCGTATTGCTTAGAAGCTGCTTGCTTCCTGAAATGCCCTCTGACCTAGAGACTTGATCCATCTCAAGACTCCATGAGCTGGAAACTCCCTGAGGGGCCAGGGAGCCCCCTGTTTGGATTGATCAGGGAGCTCTAAGCCATTCTAGGGTTCTGATTGTCTCCTGTGCCAGTTACCCTTAAAGGTTTCTCCTGAAGTGAGGCAAAGTGACCGATGCCCACCAGGAGACTGCAAGATGCCGTGATGAGCACGTTCTTTATAACTGTTGTCGTTAGATGCCATCGAGTCAGCGACTCTTAGCAACAGATTGACACTGAAACTTGCCCTGTCCTGTGCCAACGTCACACTCTCCACTGTGCTCAAGCCCAGCGCTGCGGTCATTGTCTCGGTCCATCTCAGGGAGTGTCTTCCTCTCTTTCTCTGACCCTCTGCCTTTTCTAACATACTGCCTGTCCAAGCTATGTCTTCATATGATCATTATGCACTGTCGAGTCAGAACCAATCCATAGCTGACATAGAGACCCATCTTTCTTCCACAGAGCAGCTGGTAGATTTGATCTGCACACCTTTGGGTTGGCAGCACAGCTTCTTACCTCTAGGCCACCAGAGCCCCCTTCTATATCTTTCATAGGTGCCTGTAAATGGGTTGCTGGCTTATCACTCCTGTATTTGGGAGATCTTTAACAGGTTCGAGGCAGAGCTGATGCCCAGCAAACACTCTTACCTGCATGCTTGCTTATGTTCTAATGTGCAAGACTGTGGAGTCACTTTCCCCTCTTTCCTGAGACCTCCATGAGTCACTCCTGAATGAGTGAGTGACACAGTGGGTGGGGAGGGGGTGGATGTGCAGCTCCCCATTGGTCAGGAGCTGCTTAGAGAACTTGGAGGGGCGGCTGGGGAGCCTGACAGCAAGGGGAGTGGGCAGGGGAGCTGTCGGGCGTGGGTCAGGCTGGAGGGGTCTGAAAGGTCATGCAGCCAACCTTAGCCTGTGGGACTCCCTATCTCCTCCAACGCTAAACTGAGGTGGGTTGATCTGGTTATTTGTCAAACGCCTACCATTTGCCAGGCTCAGTGCCAGGCTGCGGTGAGCCGGCTCCACTGGTGCTTTGTTCTCCTAATGGGCTGTGCTGATCGGTTGAAGTGCTTTGTAGTTCAGAGGCAGCTTAACGAGGTGGGTAAAAGCCACTGGTGAGTGGAAATAACTTAGCATTTCTGAGATAATTGCTGTCTGTCAAGCCACACAGCTGGTCCGTTGGTCTAGAGCTGTATTCACAGGGCTTTCTCAGCAGAGTATGGAAGAGGGTAAGGACAAGGGGTATGTTCTTCCAGGGCACACGACCAGATCATTAGGTGTTCTGAACTTGACCATCACATGGGTTTTCTGGGCACAGGTCAGCTGGCCATAGAGGTTTTAAGCTTTTGGAATCAGAGGAACTAAATGTGGTTCCGCCTCAGTGACAAGGCCCCCAAAAAAGGGAACCCTACCTGTCTTCTGAGCAGGAGACGGGAGAAGCTCCCACATCCTTGTTCATGTCGTCTGTCATCCAGTCAATTCAGACTCAGGGCGATCCCATGTGTTATAAAACAGAACTGCTCCACAATATTTCTTGGTTCTACTCTTTAAAGACGAACATTAGATATTTCTTCCTCAGAGCTGCTGGGTAGGTTTGAACCATCAACCTTTGCATTAGCAGCTGATAGCAAATCCCATGTACCAGGCGAGGTTCCTCTCACACTTTGGGGGGCAGCACTTTCCAAGCTTCAGACAGTCTTGTACCACCTTTGTGATGTTTGCGAAATTGTGGTAAGTGACCTCTGCTTTTATTTTTATTAATATTTTCTTTTAAGTTACAAAACAAAACCCAAACCAAGGCCATTGCCGTCAAGACAAATTTCAGGGCACAGCAACCTTGTACTGCTAGGACCTTCACATTGACCCACAGGTGGCCTGTGTATCAACAAAAGGAAACCTTGCCACCCGCACAGTCTTCTCCATCTCTGCTGTGCTTAAGTGCACTGTGGTAGTCATTGCGTCAAGCTGTCTCACTGAGGGGCTTCCTCTTCTTCACATCCCTCGATTTTCCAAGCATGATGTTCTTATCCAAACACTGGCTTCTCTTGACAACATGCCTCAAGTCTATGAGACAAGGTTTCACAGTGTAAAAATAATTTTATTAAGCAATATTATTTAATATTAATAAATTTTTATTTCACAAATGTTGCTTTGTCTTTCAATTCCATTGTCCATCGATATCACCACAGTTCCTCCAAAGCTTATATATAAGATTCATCTTCAAGAGAACCCTTGAACCACTACTGTTCCTTCAATATAGATTTCTGGAGGTCACCGCATGTTTCTGTGCAATATTGCCACTGAACACAAAGTTGTCACATCCTTGCTTTTAAGAAACATTATAGCAGCACTTTTTTAAAAACAGATTTGTTTGTTCTTTTGGCATGCAATATTCTTCACAAATACTGTCATATTTATTGTTATGTACTATCAAGTCGCCTGTGACTCATACTGACCCCCATGTACAGTAGCTCTGAGCTCTACCTATTCAGAGCTAGTCTTCCTCCAAATGACTCCAACACACTTACCCCCATTGCCCCAGTTACTGTGTCAATTCATCTCATCTGGGATCTTCCTTTCCTGTGCTGTCCAGTCACACTCCCAAGTATGATGTCCTTCTCTAAGGACTGGTCCTTCCTTGCAATACACCTAAAGTATGTGAGACAGAGCTTCAAAATCCTTGCCTCCAAGGAGCAGCCTGGCTTCACCCTCTCCTGGACAGACTTGTTTGCTCTCTTGGTGATTCACTGTAGTTCACTACTTTTCTCCAGCACCACAACTCAAAGGTATCAATTCTTCTGTCATCCCTAGTCGTCATTCAGCTCGTTAATGCATAGCTAGTAATTGAGAAGACCATGGTCTGAATCAAGAACACCTTAGTCTCCAGGCTGACATCATTGCTCTTTAGCACTTTGGAGAGGTTCCTGGCAGCAGATTTCCCCAGAGCAGTTCATCTTTTGATTTCTTGACTGCTGGTGCCAAGAGTGTTGATTATTGATCCAAGCAAGCTGAAATTGTTAACAACCTTCATCTCTTCTCCATCTATCACACAAAGGTATAAATTCTTCTTTAGTCTTCTTTATTCAGTTCACATGCTTAGGAGGTGATGGGAAGTACCATGGCTTGAGGCCATGCACCCTAATCTTGAAAGTGATATCCTTGCACTTTAGTTCTTTAAAGAGGTCTTTGGCAGCAGATTTGCCCATTGCAATACATGTTTTGATTTCTTGATTGTTGCTTTCATGGGCATTTATTGTGGATTCAAGTAAAATAAAATCCTTGACAATGAACAGTCTTTTGTTCATTTATTATAAGGTTGTTTATAAGGTGTAAGAGCTTCAAGTCATCTTCTTTTTCTCCAAGCAAATCTTGTTAAGTGCACAACACAGGTTGTTAAAGAGCCTACCTCCAATTGTTTTCATACAGTCCATCTTCTTGGATTATTTGCTCAACACAGAGATTGAAAGGATCCAACCTTGACATTCACTTTCCCGCTCTTTAATTATGCAGCATCTCCTTGTTCTGGTTAAACGACTGCTTCTTCGTGTATGCACAGACTCTGCATGAGCACGTTGTTCTGGGATACCCATTTGTTAGTGTTACGTATAATTTATTATGATCCACCGGTCGAATGGCTTTGCATAGTCAACAGAAACACAAGTAAACCTCTTTCTGCTATTCTTTGTTTTCAACTAAGACCAATCTGTCTGCAGCCACGATATCCTTCCTTAAACATCCTTTTCTGAATCCAGCTTGGATTGCCTCCAATTCTGAACTCTCTTTGGTAAGATTTTACTTGTGTATGAGATAGCTCAGGGAGCTCTGGTGACCCAGTCGGAAGGGAATTATGCTGCTAATTCAAAGACCACACTTCTCTGGCGGTTCAAATGCATCAGTGTCTCTTCAGGACCAAGATGGGCCATCTCTTCCAGTGTGATTTGCAGCCTCAGAAACCCAATGAATGGAAGGTCAGCTAGAGTCAGTTCTGACATAATAACGAGAGAGAGAAGATACTGTTTGGTACCTTTCTCATTCTATTGGTTAACTTTGTTGTATTTTGAGGTCTCTTCCAATCATTTGTTCAGGTTGCTGTCTTGAAAATTTCCTTCCATAGACAAGTGAGCATGTCCAGATGACATTCCAGCACTTTCCGGTGTGTTAAAACACCTCAATTGGTATTCCATCAATTCATACAGCCTTATTTCTCACCAGTGACTTCAATAGAGCTTATGCCACTGGTAGATTCAAACTTTCTGTGAGGTGTATTCTACGAGTGAGAAACCCACCTTCTTACAGACCAGGCTAACAGAGACCGAATTATTAAAGCATCTTGATAGTATGGTCAATAACAGACTGCAGGAGTTGGTAAAATCTCCATTTTCTGCATCTTTGGCTTTAATATCTGGTGATTAGTATTTAGTATTTGGTGCATGTATTTGAATAATTAATGGGCTTTCTTTGCAAGGATATGGAGCACAGTGCTGTCACCAAGAGCATTGCACTTCAGGACAGATCTTGAAATGTTCTTTTGACAATGACTATTGACTTCATTCCTCTTAAATTTGTCATTTCTGGTATAAGTAGATTGTATAATTGCATGATTCAAAATTAGCAATATCAGTCTGTTTTGGGTCACTAATGCTTAGAATGGTAAGTTCTGGTGGCTTGGTGGTAAGCGGGCTCCATTGCCAGCCCAAGGACATGAAGTTTGAAAACATCAGCTGCTCTGAGGGAGAAAAATGAACAATCTCCCCCCTTGTGATTTGTTGTTGTTATGTGCCGTCAAGTAGACTATGACTCATAGAGACCATATGAACAATGGCTCTGAACTTTGCCCTATGCTGAGCCAACCTCACTATCTCTGACACACCTGACCCATTTGTTGTCATAGTCATTGTGCCAGTTCATCGCGTCCAGGCTTTTCCTTTCTTGCACTGACCTTCTATCCTGTTGTTGTTGTTATGTGCCATGGAGTCGTTTGCGACTCATAGCGACCCCATGTACAGAGCCCTAAATTCTGCTCTGTCCTGTGCTAATCGCACTGTCTCTGACACTCCCACCCCAATTACCCCGGTCACCGAATCAATCCACCTCATAGAGGGCCTTCCTCTCCTGCACTGTCCCTCCA
>NW_006399867.1:3017470-3019319 GCF_000299155.1 Elephantulus edwardii | reverse complement strand
TGTCACTGTTGCTATGAAGCCAGTTGTTGTTGGGTTGTTCGTGTGTGTGTGTGTGTGTGTGTGTGTGTGTGTGTGTGTGTGTGTGTAGAACTAAACTATATTGAGTTTTCAGTGGCTGATTTTTCAGATGTAGATTAGTAGCTTTCCTTCTAAATCTTCCCTGAGTAGACTTGAACCTCCAACTTCTTGTTAGCTGCCAATCATGCTAACCCTTTGCACTAGACTCATTGTTACTGCTACTGCTTCAGTGTCAACATAATCAGTACCATTAATATTACAACTATTAATCCTGTTCTTGCTGCTGGTGACCAAATGGGATGTTGTTGCTCATGCTGGACACCATTGAGTTGCATACAACCCATAGCATCCTGTGAACAGCAGATATTCCCCTGCCCTGTCTTGCACCATCCCAATCATCTCTGTTGCATGTGGGCCCATTGTTACAGTCACTGTAGTAATCTATCTCATTGGGAGTCTTCCTCTCTTACACTGACCCTCCACCTTTCCAAGCATGATGTCTTTTTCCAAGGACTGGGCCCTCCTGACAAGATGCCCAAAGTATGTGAGATGAAGTTTCACCATCCTCACCTCGAAGGAGCACCCTAGTTGCACTTTCTCAGAGACTATTTGTTTGTTGTTCTGGTAGTTGATAGGATATTGAGTGCTTTTCTCCAACACCACAACTCAAAGACATTGATTCTTCTTCTATTAATCAAGTGAGATGAGAAATTAAGAAATTGTTAGAAAAGTAATTCCATGTTGTTGCTGTATGTGCCATTGAGGCAGAACTGATTCCTAACTGAGCCTCCAGCGGATTTTCTGAGGCAGTAAATCATGCAAGAGGGAGCTCCAGTGGCCCAGTGGTAAGAGGCTGTGCTGCAACCCCAAAAACACCTGGTTCAAGTCCACCAGCTGCTCTGTGGAGGAAGGATGGACAGTATCCTCTGGTATGATTTACTGCCTCTAAAAACCCGCTGGGGGGCGAACTATGAGTGGGTTCCAACTTGATGGCACACAGCAACAACAAATCAGTCAGGGGGAGACTGCCCCGATCTCCCTTGGAACATCTAGTGGATTTGAACCTCTTGCCTCTGAGTTTGCAATGCAGCTCCTTAAAGCACTGGGTCATCAGAGTAACTCCATGATAGACTTAAAAGGACCCAGCTTTGAGTTCTAGCTTTGACTTGATTTCTTTTCTTCTCTCTTTCTCTTCTTTCTTCCTTTCTCTGCTTTCCCTTGATCAAAGTCAATTTCATTTTGGCTGGGAGTCAGTTTTCTCATCTTTAAAATGGAAATGGAAATCCAAAGTCTCTGTAAACTTTCATTAAAATTAATTTAAAAAGTTTAAAACTTCACCAAAAAAAAAAAAAAGGAAATGATACCTGCTCAGATTTGCAACCTTGTAAAAATCAGGCAAAGATGGAAATGGGGGGAAAAATTCTTGCCCAGATGTAAAGTTAGATTTAGGACGTTGTTTTAGCTAGTTTGGATGGGAGACAGAGCACTTAGTATCATCGTCTTTTTTAAAGAAGAGCTTGTTTGTTGTTGTTGTTATATGCCATTGAGTCGCTTGCGACTCATAGAGACCCTATGTACAATAGCACTAAACTTTGCTCTGTCCTGTGCCAATCGCACCGTCTCTGACACTCCCATCCCGATTACCCCAGTCACTGAATCAATCCACCTCATATAGGGCCTCCTTCCCCTCCTGCACTGTCCCTCCACCCTCCCGAGCATGATGTCCATCTCCAAGGAGCCGTCTCTCCTCACAAACATGTCCAAAGTATGTTAGACGAAGCCTCAGAATCCTTGCCTCCAAGGAGCCACCCGGTTTAACCCTTTCCAGGAT
>NW_006399867.1:3000778-3017370 GCF_000299155.1 Elephantulus edwardii | reverse complement strand
CTTAGTCTCCAGAGAGACACCATTGCTCTTCAGTACTTTAGAGAGGTCCCTCACAGCAGACTTTCCCATCGCAATGCATCTTTTAATTTCCTGGCTACTGGTGTCAACAGTGTTACTAAGCATTATGTCCTTCAATAAGGACTGGCACTTTCTGACAACGTGCTCAAAGTATGCGAAATGGAGTTTCAAAATCCTTGCCTCCAAGGAGCAATCTGTTCAGTACTCTTCTCCAGCACCACAACTCAAATTCTTCTTCTGCTATCCTTATTCATTGTTCAGCGTTCAAATGAATAGCAAGCAGTTGAGAAGACCATGTCTTGGATCAGGTGCACCTTAGTCTTTAGACTGACATCATTGCCATTTAGCACTCTGAAGATGTCCTTGACAGCATATTTTCCCAATACAACTCATCTTTTGATTTCCTGGCTGCTGGTGCAAAGTGTGTTGATTGTGGATCCAAGCAAGAGGAAGACACTGACAACTTCAACCTTTTCTTTTTTCCATCTGTCATAATGCTGCCTATTGGGCCCCCAGTGGTGGGGTTTATTGTTGTCTTGATCCATGTTAAGGGCTACAGTACTTGATCCTTTGCAGCAAGCACTTCAAGTCTTCCTCAGTTTCAGCGATCAGGGCTTTATATATATAAAGAGAGAGCGAGAGAGAGAGCGAGAGAGAGAGAGAGAGCGCCATGGACTGCTAGGAAAACAAACACATTTGTCCTGGAAAGGGTTAAACTGGATGGCTCCTTGGAGGCAAGGATTCTGAGGCTCTGTCTAACAAACTTTGGACATGTTGTGAGAAGAGACTAGTCCTTGGATAAGGACATCATGCTGGGGAGGGTGGAGGGACAGCGCAGGAGGGGAAGGCCCTCTTTGAGGTGGATTGATTCAGTGACTGGGATAATCGGGATGGGAGTGTCAGAGACAGTGCGATTGGCACAGGACAGGGCAGAGTTTAGGGCTGTTGTACATATGGTCGCTATGAGTTGCAAGCAACTCGACGGCACATAACAACAACAAATATAGACATTGTGTTTCACACTATTCTACTATTCTTCATTCATATTGTGTTTCATGCAATCATTCCCATTCATTATGTTTCATAAAATCAATCACCCTTGGACCTTGCCCATCATTACTCAAGCTCTTAAGGTCCCCACCAGATCCTTCCCATTTCCTTTACCCCATTCTTCCATCTACCAAACTGTGCAACCCTGTAGTTTCACCCCCTACCCAGCCTTCCCCATCTGCTCCCACCTCTTCCCCATACATGCTTTACTAGTTTTACAACTCTTCATTCTTCGTAGAGTTGAGCTTATTTTTTCTTTTCAGTTGGGTTTTTCAGAATAGATAATACATTTAGGTAATGCAAACTTCAAAGTGATAAAGGGTATTTTGTGTAAATCAGTCTCACGCCTTCCCACCCCTATGCCCTAGCCAGGAGCACCCATGGCTATCTGTTTGCTTATTCTCCTGGAGATGTGTTCTGCACTTGTAAACAGAACCCACATTATGCAAATACAGTTTAAATAAATATATTTTTTTAAAAAAGCAACTTTATTTAGCAGTCACTCTAAATGGAAAACTGGAATCACTTGTGTGATTAGAAAATTGTCATAAAAATAGAATGAAAAACAGAGCAAGTTTTATTAAATTTTGGCTCTGTAGTGTATTTGGAATGTTCTGAGCTTAGAACCGTCTCTCTATTTTTAAAAGGAATA
The DNA here is from genome assembly GCF_000299155.1 of Elephantulus edwardii. Classification (NCBI taxonomy): domain Eukaryota; kingdom Metazoa; phylum Chordata; class Mammalia; order Macroscelidea; family Macroscelididae; genus Elephantulus; species Elephantulus edwardii. Next base: position 3,015,650 of record NW_006399867.1, on the reverse strand, counting down.
TTAATTCAAGTTACAGGGCAGTTAAGGAAATACTAACATTGTGTGATTACATTTCCTTGATGTAATCTAGGGAAATGACAGTGAAGTGAAAAGGGCAATCCGTTTTTTCCTGTTGCAGAATTCAGTGATATCAAATAGGTTTTGTTGTTGTTACTATTAGGTGTCATCGAGTTGACTAAATTCAGTGGCCCCGTGAATAAGCACCTCCTCACTCTTTCTCAAATACTGGAGGCCAGTGTTTCAGTTCCTGTGTCAATCCATCTCTTGGAAGGTTTTTCTACCTCTCTTTTGCTGGCCTCTATGAAAAGGAGTGTGGCATTAGGATCAGAGGGAGATACATCTATTACCTGCATTATGCAGGTGACACAACCTTGCTTGCTGAAAGTGGGGGGGACTTGAAGCGCTTGTTGTAGAAGATCAAGGAATGCAGCCTTTCAGTGTGGATTGTGTCTCAATATGAAGAAAACAAAGATTGTTAGCACTGGACTGATAGGCAGCATCGTGATAGATAGAGAAAGGATTGAAACTGTCAACAACTTCATCTTGCTTGGAACCACAATTAACACCCTTGGTACCAGCAGTCAGAAAAACAGCAGAAGTACTCTACTAGAAAGTGTGCTGCTAAGAACTTTCCAAATTATTGGGGAGTAATGATGCCAGTCTGAGGACTAAGGTGAATTTTTATTCAGGCCATGGTCTTTCTGATGGCTTGCTATGCATCAGAGAGCTGGACAATGATTAGGGATAACAGAAGAAGAATTAATACTTTTGATCTGTGGAATTGGAGAAGAGCACTGCACATCCCATGGATTGCCAATAGAACAAACAAATATGTCTCAAAGAGGGTGCAGCTCGAACGCTCTTTGGAGGCAAGGCTGATGAGGCTTTACCTTACACACTTCAAGCATGTTGCTAGGAGGGGCTATTCCTTGGAAAGAATCTGATGTTTGAAAAGGTGGAGGGTCGGCGAAGGAGAGGAAGACCCTCAGCCAGGTGGATTGACACAGTGACTATCACAATGGTCTCTAGTGTATCAGGAAGTGTGAGGATAGCACAGGATAGACAGGGTTCAGAGCTTTTGTTCATAGGGTCACTAGGAGTCATACTTGACTTAACAGTACTTAACAACAATAACAACAACTCTTGCTGGCAGTCTACCTTTCTCAGCATGTCTTTTTCCAACTGGCCTCTCCTGACAACAGGCCCAAAATAAATGAGATGGACTTAGGCCATCTTTGCCTTTAAGCAGCATCCTGGTTGCACTTTTCTCCAGAATAGATTTGTTTGATTTGGTAGTCTGTAGCATGAGTAAGGCCACAGTTCAAAGGATCAAATTCTTCTGTAATTCGTACTCATTGCCTGACTTTCAGATGCATAGGAAGTGAGAAATGCCATGGCTTCAATCAGGTACAATCCATGTCTTTCAATTTATACCCTTGGTCTTTAACAATTTCAAGAGATCCTTGACACAGATTTTCCCCAAAGAAGCATGTCTTTTGATTTCTTTATTGATGCTAATGGGCACTGATTGTGGTTGTGTGTTCTTGTTATGTGCTGTCAAGTCAACTGCAACTCATAGCGGCCTTATGAACAATGGATCTGAAACCTGCCCTATCCTTTGTTAAAATTATAGAGAGGGGGTATACAACCCACATCACTGGAAACACTACCAGTGAATCCGACTTACATCAACCCAGTGATAGTGTTGCAATTTCAGGTTCCTTTGATGCAGCAATGATTGGGCGAGATCCACCAAGGAAACGCCTCGAGCAAATATGAACACTAAGAGTAGGATTTGGATCTGCAGTATTTGTAAAGGAGGCTACCCTTCAGAAGAACAAGGTTCCCTGAATAAAGGACACGACCAGAACCCCGTTGTTATCAAGTCAGTTGCGACTCAGGCAGCCCAGCGTTTTACAGAGCAGAAATGCTCTTTGGACCATTCTTTTTAAAATTGGTTTCTTTACAGCCATTCATATACATTGTACTTTACAAAATTATTGTTGATTTATACCTAATACCACCCCCTTATCTTTGAATCTGCATGGAAACTTTCCTTTTACTTCGAGCCCCACTCCAACTTCTGATATCCCAGTGATTCCCCTTCTCTTTCTTTTACTCCCTCTCCTCCTTGCCCTTCCCCATTTGAACATTTATACATGGGGTTTTTTTCTACTAGTTTATTTACAAAATTCAAATACAAATTTGAACAAATTCTTTCCATTTCCTTCATCCCCCCCCCCCATCAAATTGTACAACCCAATGATTAATCTCCCCTTCCCCTTGCACATGCACATCCCTCTCCTTCCAGCCTCTCCCACCCCTCCTGGATCTTTATACTCGTTCTACAATAATGGTGTTTTATTTTGTTTTTTGTTTGTTTGTTTATTATTTTTGTGTGAGTGTACCGTCAAATCAGATCTGACTGGTACAGGAGGAAATTGTCCCTCTTTCCCCGGCAGAGCATCTGGTGGATTCGAACCGTACGCCTCTGAGATTATAGTTGCAGCTCCTTGCCACTAGGCCACCAGAGCTCCCCTACAATAATGGTTTTATACAATATTTATCCTTACAGGACTGAGTTAGTTCATGCAGAATAATGCTCTCCAGTCTCTCCCAAGTTAGGTAATAATTTACAAAGTTATTGCTCCTGCATGCTGCATAGTATTCCATTGCGTGAATGTACCATAATTTCTCAATCCGTTTGTCTGTGGTTGGACATTTGGGCTGTTTCCATGTTCTTGCAATGGTGAATGATGCTGCTATGAATATTGGTGTACAAATCTCTGTTTTTGCCTTAGTTCTCATATTCTTAGGCTCTATTCCAAGTAGTGGAGTAGCTGGGTCATATGGAATTTCTATGTTCAGCTTTTTTGAGGAAGCACCAAACTACCTTCCAAAATGGTTGCACCAATTTTACAATCCCACTAACAATGTCTAAGAGTTCCCTTTCTCGCCACATCCTCTCCAGCATCTATTACTTGCTGCCCTGTTAAACTTTGCCATGCTTACTGGAGTGAGATGGTATCTCATTGTGATTTTTATTTGTGTCACTCTTATTGCTATGTTTTGGCTAGTTATTCTCCTGTTTACACAATAGCAATCTTAAGTAGTATTTTCCCTTATGTGATCAAGTTATTTCACTCAGCATAATGCTCTCTGGACTCTCCAATGTGACATAGTGAGTTACAACATTATTGTTCCTCAGTGCTGCATAGTATTCCATAGTGTGGATATACCACAATTTCTCAAGCCCTGATTGTCGTTTTTATGAAGTGACTTACCAGACTTTATTTTAAGGCACTGTTGTATATGTTTTTACTGCGAGTCTTTAGATTGGTCTCAGTCTTTGCATTGAGTTGTAAGCAAATCCATTGGGTTTTTTGGAGGCTACCAACTGCATGAGAGGAGATGGCCAGTCTTCTTCCTGCAGAACCACTGGTGGATTTGAAGGAACAGAGAGGTATCCCCCCCCACCATGCTGGGTTGGCAGTTCATCTCCCTACTCTATTACAGTCTCATTTTAATGTTTAATGTTTTGATGTTGTTATTGTTGTGTACTGTAGAGTCAGAATCAACATGTAGATGACCCTCCAGAGGGTTTTCAGAGGCCGCTAATCCCACAGGCGGAGATTGCCCATTCTCCTCCCGCGGAGCAGCTGCGTTGGTGGCCTAGAACTGCATGCCTCCAGGATGGCAGCGCAGACACATGCAAATTCTTTGCCCCACTCGTAGACCTAAGGATGAGTATAGCACATGTTTAAAGGAAAAAGGCAGACAGCCATCAAGTTGTTACTAGTTCCTTCACTGTTCTCACTGATAGAAGGTCATCATACCCCCCACAATTATCCTGTCTGCCTGGGTCGTAAGAGATCTTCAGACATCCCTATCGCAAAGCCCAGAGATAATTGCAAAACTCAGAGATAAAATAATTTCATTATGAGTCAGCAACTAATATGAGAGTTCAGTGCTTTTAAAAAATTAAAACTCATAGGCCTTAAAAAAAACTAGATGCAAAGTTTCTTTTTCTGAGGTCTGCAATGTGTAGCATGAGGCTTAAATGGAGCTATGGGTTTGTTTTCTTGGGAAGTTTAATCTCCCATCGTGAAGTTGTTGCTGCTGTTGTTGTATGCCATCGAGTCAGAACCAACCCATAGATGACCCTCCAGTGGATTTTCAGAGGCAGAAGAGGAGATTGCCCATCCTCCCATGAAGCAGCTGGTGGGTTTGAACCATACACCTTTGGGATTGCAACACAGTTTCTTACCATTAGGCCACCAGAGAAAGAGAGGAAACCAATGTAATGTCTTCTTCTTTAGTTTGTACAATCTTTTATTTTACTCTATAAATGGGGAGTTCTGGTTCTGGTGGTCTAGTGGTAAGGTGTTGCACCGCCAGGACAAAGGCAGGTGGTTCAAATCCTCGAGAAAAGATGGGCATTACCCTCGTGGGAATTATAGCCTCTGAAAACCCACTGAATGACCAGCTACAAATCAGTTTCAACTTAAAGGTAATGTGCGTGAGAGTTCGTATAAAGGGACCTCCCCTGGGAAAAGCAGACCCTGGGACTTCTCATGTATTGTTCATAGAAGCAACCTAAAGGGGGTCTAGGATGGCAGGCTTCCCCCAAATCAGTTGCTATTAAGTTGATTGCAATTCATCTGGACCCCACATAGGTCAAAGCAGAATTGTGCTTTCAAGAGTTTTCAGTGACTGACTTTTTGGGAAGTAAATGAACCAATCTTTCTTTTGCGGCCCCTCTGGGTAAATGGGAGCATTTGTGGCTTAATGACAAGAAGCTGGGCTGCAATCCCAAAGACACACAGTTCAAGGTCACCAGAGGCCACCAGCTGCTCTGCAGGAGACAAATGGGCAGTCTCCTTCCGTGCCATTAAGTGCCTCTGAAAACCTGCTGGAGGGTAAGCTGTGGGTTGGTTCCGACTCTACGGTACACAACACAACACAATTGAGTAGTAAATAGGAGCTCTGGTGGCCTAGTGGGTAAGGAGCTGTGCTGCTAACCTGAAGGCATGCTGTTCAAATCCACCAGCTGGAGTAAGATGGGCATTCTCCTCTTGTGCTGTTTACTGCCTCTGAAGGCCACTGGAGGGTCAGCTTTGGGTCGTTTCTAACTTGACAGTACATGACATTCGCAAGTGGGTAAATGCAAACCTCTAATTGACTAGTGTTGCTGTTATTATGTGCCATTGCGTTGATTTTGACTTTTGAGCAGCCCATATGCCAGCCAGTGTAGAAGTGCCCTGTAGGGTTAGCAAGGAACAGGCTAATCTGCAGGTGCGGATTGATAGATTGTTCTCCATGTAACTGCTGGATGGATTAAAACTGCCGACCCTTTGGTTACCAACCAAGTGTTTAACCTTCATACCATCAGGGCTCCTTTTCTACCAGTAGCTGAGAGCATTAACTGTGAAGACCCTCGATGAAATGGATTGACGCAGTGACTGGGGAAAGGGGGTAGGTGTGTCAGAGACAGTGAGGATGACACAGGATAGAGCAGGGGTTAGGGCTGTTGTGCATAGGGTGGCTATGAGTTGCAGGTGACTCCATGGCATATAACAACAACAACAACAAGAAAACCCCAACACCCTATGTTACTCATGCTTGCCTTAAAATGGGATATTGTTAATGTCATGTGCCCATGAATTAGAACTGAACTCCTAGCTGTGTTTTCGGAGGCTGTAATTTGCACACAAGGAGATTTCCCATCTTTCTCCTGTAGAGCAGCTGGTAGATTCAAACCACAAACTTTTCAGTTGGCATCATTACTCCTTACCACTAAGCCACCAGAGCTCCCTCTGTAAGTGGGCAGATGATCATAAAAACCATTCAGAGGGGTTTCCTGCCAGCTCGGGGTCCCACCTAGCCCTTGGGGTCCCACCTGGCCTGTGTGCTCAGCGCTGGATAAAGAAGCCCCAGATCTACGCTAAGATCGGTGGAGCAGTGGGCAAGCTTAGAAGCACAGACTCTTGGTGGAGTAGTGCTCCTTGGGGAGCACGGAAAGGGTAGATCTTCTTGGAAGCGAGGAGAGTAGCCTGAGATTCAGAAGGCTCTGAAGAAATGAGGTCCAGAAGGAGACACGGAGACGAGCTGCTGTGGTTGTGTGCCATCCAGTCAACAATGACTCCTAGCGACCCTGTGAACAGCAGATCTGAACTCTGTCCTATCCTGCACCAGCTTCACCATCTCTGAGAAGCTTGAGCCCAATGGTACAGTCAAGGTATCCATCTGTTTTGTTGGGAGGAGGGCCTCTTCTCTTTCTCTGACCCTCCACCTTTCCCAACATGGTGTCCTTTTCCAAGGACTGGACCCACCTGACCACATATCCAAGGTGTTTGAGATGAAGTTTCACCATCCTTGCCTCTAAAGAGCACCCTAGTTGTACATCCTGCAAGATAGACTTGTTTGTTATTTAGACAATGCATGGGACAGTCACTAGTCTTCTTCAACACCACAACTCAAGGGCATTAGTTCTTCTTCTCTCATCTTTATATTCATTGCCCAACTTTCAGATGCTTAGGAAGCAGTGGAAAAATACCATGGCTTGGGCCATTGAGTAAGGATGACAGAAAAAGAATTGATGCTTCTGAGCTGTGGTGCTGGAGAAGAGCACTCAACATCCCATTGTCAGTCAAGAGAATGAACAGATATGTCTTGGAGAGGGTGCAGCCAGAGGGCTCTGATGACACTTCGCATACTTTGGGTATGTTGCTAGGAAGGGCCATTCCTTGGAGAAGGATATGATGCTGGGAAGGGTGGAGGGTCAGAGAAGGAGAGGAAGACCCTCAACAAGGTTGATTGACAAGGTGACTGCTGCAATGGGCTCTTATGTGTCAGGAAATGTGAGGATGGCGCAGGATAGAGCAAGGTTCAGATCTTTTGTTCATAGAGTTGCTATGAGTCATCCTTGACTCCATGGCATCTAACAACAACAGCAACAACAAGTCTTTAAACAAACTTTTGGGGGAGGTCATTTTACCACAGTGGTTCGAAACTTGAGCTCTGGAGTCATGGTGAATAGTTTGCAACTCAGTTCCCCACCTGCCCTGTATGTGTGCACAGATTGCTTTTCTGTGCCTCAGTTACATCTGCCAACTGGACTAACTAACCTGTTGGCCATCACATGAGGTTGGGTGAGTGAGGAGGTGTAAAACTGACTAGAATACACGTGGCACATGGAAGGTGGTGCCCAATACATGTTAACTGTCTTTGAAAAAAGAAAAAGAAGACTTCAAGCTGATTCTGACTCCTGGTGATGCCGTATGTGTAAGAGTAAGGCTGTAGTCTGTTGGGTTTTCAGGAACTGAGTTTCAGAAATAGACCACTAAGCCTTTCTTTTGAGATCCCTCTCAGTGGACTTGAACTCATAACCTTTTGATCAGCACCAAGCACATTATGATAGATTGAATTGTGTCCTGCCTGTCAAAAATATGTGCATATAATTATGCAAGGTATGTTATTACAATGGTCTCCTACTGGTCTGATAAACTGAAGGATTGTAAAGGGATGGAGATTAGGAGAATGTTAACATCCTTAATCCCATCACAGCCCTGGGAGGTAGAGGGAGTTGCCCAGCAGTGGGGCTAGTATCGCCTTTGCTTTTAGGGAAAGAAAGGAAGGGAGATGAGTGCAGAATGGAGGGACCACAATATCATCAAGACAGAGAGAGAATGCAGAATAGGGCCAAGTTCAGAACTGTTGCTCATAGCGTTGTTATGCGTCATTAACAGGCTTGCATTTGGACCCAGCTACCCGCGTCAAAAGCGATTCAATACAGAGGAAGCTAAGACATACGGAGGGCTCCAAAGAAGGCTGAGTCTATACCGCTGAAGGAAACAAGGACTTTCTGCCACACCTGACACAGAGAGAGGGCCTTCCCCTAAAGCGTGTGTCCTGAACTTGGACTTCTATCCTCCTCTACCCTATATTGCTGTTGGCCAAAGCCATCATCTCCTTGTGGTATTTCTGTTGTAGCTGCCCTAGATAGCAAAAATATATGTTAACCATTCATCATTTATCCCTTCATCATATTTATTGAGCTAAGTGCTGAGGACACGGAGATGAATAAAACATAGATCCTGTCGCAGGGATCTTCACAGATTGGTGACTATGAGATGCTTACATAAAAATTTTACATGACTCAAATGCTGATAAGTACATAATACATAATAAAGTGTAAGGAGAGTGATAGTAGCATGAAAAGGAGATGAGATTCCGTTGGGGAACTTGGGGAGGGCTTTACAAAGAGCTCTCGGGCCAGGAGTTAGTAAAGGGATGTCTCTCTATTACTGTTTCTTTTTTTTTCTATTTAAATTTCATAAACATTTACAGAGATTTTGGGTTTCCATTCATTCATTGTTGCACTATTCTCTCTACCCTCCTCCCAGTTTGTTCTTGTCCAAATGCCACAGTGCTTGTCAAAGCCAGTTCTGATTAATCTTCTTTGTCAGTGTGTCCTTTGCCATTCCCTATCACTCCTCCCTGAGAGAGACTTCACCCTGAGTCATAAGGAAAAGGGGATGGCATATTCTCTTAGCTACTTCCTGCTGAAAAGGGACGCTGTGGGTTTCAGGGTAAAGATCTTCTCTCACTACTCTAAAGGGCCCCTTTGGCAGTAGGAAACACATAGACTATTATGGAGATTGATTTTGGAATTTAGATGCACTCTTATTGATTGTGCTTGGCCGTACATGTTCATATCCTTGAAGATGTATCATGGGGTTTCTAAATACGTGGATTTCAAAATGTCACCTGATTACAACCAAGCGACAATGTAGGAGAATGGGAGCGGAAGTGGAAAAATTGGTTAGGAAGTTGTAAGGGTAGTTGCAATGGTGACGGCAAAGGAACTAAAGGTGTACCAGTACAGTAGCCGTGTAGTCAACTCGGACTCACGACGACCCCACCTGTCTCACAGAAGAACTGCACTCCATAAGGCTTTCAGTGGTAGGTTTTCCAAAATAAATCACCAGGCCTTTCTTCCAAGGTGCGCCTGGGTGAACTCAACTCTCCAAACTTTTGGTTAACAGCTGAGCATATTAACTGTTTGCACCACCCAGGAACTCCAGACATGGGCAGACGCTGGATGTATTTTGAAGGTACAGTGGCTGCATTTGTTGATGGATTATGTGGGTGTGTTATGTGAGAGAAAAGAGTTAAGGGTGATGGTGATGCTGATGTTAGGATGACATAGACTAAGGATTTGCTGTCTTTCAGGCCCTTACAAATGACCAAGCTGGGACTTGAACTCAACACACATGCCAATCAAGCCCCTATCTTAACTGGCTATGTATCTGTCAATGTCTCTGAATGAAGCAAAGAAAGGAATATGTAGGGAGTGCTGATGGCTCTCCCTTTTTATTGTCAACAAAACAAAGATTCTTACCATTGGACCAATTGGCAACATCATGATGGATGGAGAAGAGACTGAAACTGTCGACAACTTCATCTTACTTTTATCCACAGTTAACGTCCTTGGTACCACCCGTCAGGAAATAAGGAGACACATTGCACTGGGAAAATCTGCAGTTGGGACATCTCCAAATTATTGAGAAGTAATGATGTCAGTTTGAAGACTAAGATGTGTCTGATTCAGGCCATGATCTTTCTGATCACTTGCTATGCATCTGAGAGCTGGAGAATGAATAGAGATGACAGAAGAATTGTTGTCTTTGCACTGTGGTGTTGGAGAAGAGTACTGAACATCCTATGGATGAGAGAATAAACAAATACGTCTTGAAGAGGGTGTGTCCGGAATGCTCTTTGGAGGCAAGAATGGGGAGGCTTCCTTCGCCTCACATACTTTGGTCATGTTGCTAAGAGGGGCTGTTCAAAAGGGCAAAGAGTCGATGAAAGATAGGAAGACCCTCGACTGGGTGGATTGACACGGTGACTACTGCAATGGGCCCTCATGTGTCAGAAAGTGTGAAGATGGCACAGGATAGGACAGGGTTCAGATCTTTTGTTCATAGGGTCGCTATGAATCATACTCAACTCAGCGGCATTAACAACAAAAACAACAACAACAACTTATGGCTCAGCGGTAAGGAATTACATTGCCAATGCAAAGGCGTGCAGTTCAAAAGCACCAACTGCTCTGCTGAAGAAAAACGGACAATCTCCTCCCAAGTGATTACTGCCTCTGAAGATGGAGAGCCAGCTATGGGTCTGTGACAACTTGGTGGTACACAGCAACAACAACAAACACAGAACACTAGTAGTTTGGAAACATTCTGGGTTGCTTCTGGTGGCCTAGAGCATAAGGAATCCAAAGACAGGCAGTTCAAATCCACTGGCTGTTCTGAGGGTGAAAAGTGGGCAGTCTCCTCCCTTAATGGCCTCTGAAAACCTGCAGCAGGGTCAGCTAAGAGCCGCTGAGAGAAAAGGGTCAGCTATGAGCCCGTTCCACCTTGACAGCACGTAACAACAACCGCACCCTGGATAGACAAGTTCCTCTCTGTGAGGATCTTTGTGGCCCTTTTTCAGGAAGGCAGATTCTGGGGTGACCTCACATGGTCCATTGCAGGTTGGATTATCTCTGCTGCAGCCTGTAAAAGCATGTCCTTCAGTGCGTGTCACCCCGTTTCTCATTCTTGTTTCGGCCCCATCAGCACACACGCCGAGGATGCTGCCTCAGTGGCATTAAGAGATGTAAAGGCCGTGTTGTGTGCAGTTTCCTTTAAACCGAATAGAGCACGGCAGTGCCTTCCTGTGAGATAATCGGGGTCTGCATCTCCTGCCATTGCCCAGAGCTGCTGGAGCATGCATGGGGAAATGGTCTCGGCTCTGGAAGCCTCTTGACAGCGTATTTCTGCTTTCATGGGTTTAATGAAGATGTGAAATCATCTAACAGCTTTCACTTTGCTCCGGCGAGATGGCTTAAAATGGAGGTAAGCCGTTCCCAAGATCAATCCCCATTTTCCGAAGTGGTTGGTTAAACTCCCTTGCCGTTTATGGCCACTTCGAGCTGAAGCAGTGTGGGATCTGAATTATTAATTCTGTGAAAAATGAGTTAAGCCATGGCCCAGCTCTCGGGTGGTGCGGTCTTTGCGGCCCCCTTTCTCATATTTTTCTCTAGCACCAACATCTCCATTAACTAGAAATTCTCAGGTAACCTGGCCAACTCCTTGCCTGTCCATCATTTCTCTAGGAGGGAAAGAGCTTGATTTAATTCAATTGTTCTTTCCTGCCAAGGATGAGGAGGAGGCAATAGGCATAAATTACTCTGGGAGGTACTTATGTCAAAGCCATTTTATAAGTACTCACATTTGGGTGTCAGTCACCTGACAACTCTGCAAGCAAGGCAGTCTTTAAATGTGAACGTTCGAGCACCTCTCACCCGCCCGGGTGACTTGACGCCAAAGGCGATCTGCGGAGGGTGGAGAGTTCTGAGCTATTCCTGAGCTAGCATGGCGAGCTAGGGGCAGGGACCAGGGCGTTTTGATATAGTGGAGAAGCTGTTTGGAGCTGTGATGACATAGGGACTCCAAGAAGGTCAGTGTGTGAAAGAAGTTGGCCATAGGGCAGAGAGAGGGATGAAACGGTATATAACGGTGCTTTCCTATTCTGGCATCTCTGTGCTGTTATGTGCCGCTGATTTAACTGTGATAGTGACCTACAAAGAACAGCTCTGAGCCTTGTTTTCTCTTGCTCCATCTCCTCTGTCTCCCACATCCTCCAGCCTATTATAGTCACTGTGTCAAGCCAACCTGGTGAGGCTCTGCCACTATTTCTCTGACCTTTCCCATCATGAGGTCTTTTTCCAAGCACTGGCCTCTCTTGACAACAAGTGCAAAGTAAATGAGATGGACTTTTCCTATCCTTAGCTCCAAGGAACACCCTGATTGTACTTGCTGTAGACTCATTTGTTCGTTTGGCAGTCCAGGGGATATTCAGGATAGTGCACGTACAAAGGGAACCTGGTGGCGCTGTGGTTAGGCCCTTGGCTGCTCATCACAAGCCCAAGCTTGAACCCACAGTTGCCCTGCACAAGAAAGACGTGGCTGTCTGCTTCCATAAAGATGACAGCGTTGAGGGCCCCGTGGCCATTTCTACTTGAATGCTTTGAGGGTTGCTGTTGTTACTGTTGTGTGCTTTCAAGTCAAAACCGACCTGTAGCTGACCCTCCAGTGGGATTTCAGAGGCAGAAAGTTGCACAGGAGGAGATTGCCCATCTTTCTACCGTGGAGCAACTGGTGGATTTGAACTGTGTGCCTTTGGGATTGCAGTCCAGTTTATCGTCACTGGGCCACCAAAGCTCCCAAGGAGGGTTGCTAGGAGTTGGGAATGACTTGGATAGCAATGACTTTGGTTTGGCTTGAGTGGTGCAATTGATTAACATGCTCAGCTGCTAACCGAAAGATTGACAGAGTCGATTAAGAGACACTCAGAGGAAAGGCCTGGTGATCTACTTCTGAACATTCAACTCCTGGAAACCTCCCGGAGTGCCATTCTACTCTCACACACATGGAGTTGCTGGGAGCTGAACTTGACTCAACAGTGACTGACTTACTGGTGCCCCATTCAGTCAATCCCTGTAGAAGGTTTTGCTGCTGCTGCTGCTGCTGCTGCTGCTGCTGCAGTTTTGCAGGAAAAGCTGGATGTACATACATACGGGTTTTTTGTTTGTTTATGGTTGGTTTTGGGGTTTTTTTTTTAAAAATTTTAAATAAGAGCTGCCAATTTCTAAATGTGTCCTATTGACTTCCAATCTTTATGGGTCCCTTGCGGACAAGACAAACCTGTAGTGGGCTGTAAGTGCTCGTTTCGTGACTCTGAAAGGTGGACCTTAGAAATGAGCACCTTTGTCGTCAGGCAGTGACGTCACTAGGGTTTGAATCAATGCGTGATTCATGGTGTTGGACCCTCCCCTTGCTCATGAACCCCCTCCCATAAAAGACCACGTGGAATTTTCCTGTTCATTTTGGACCAAGAACAAAGTAGGACAAAATACAGTTGTGAATTGCTTAAATGTAATGTTGTTGTTGTTATGTGTCATTGAATTGCTTGCTACTTATAGTGGCCCTGTGTAAACAGCTGTGAACTCTGCTCTATTCTGAGCCAACCTTATCGCCTCTGACATACCTACTGCTATTTCCCCAGTCACTGGGTCAATCCATCTCACTCAGAGTCTTCCTCTCTTGCGCTGTCCCTTCACCCTCGCAAGCATGATTGTTCCTCTCCAAGGACAGGTTAAAAAAAAAAAGTCAAAGTCATTGTCATGGAACTAAAACTACCTCTTAGCTGATCCTCCAGCATATTTTCAGAGGCAATACATTGTAAGAGAGGGAGCGCTGGTGGCTTAGTGGAAAAAGCTACGCTGCAATCCCAAAGACATGCAGTTCAAATTGACCAGCTGTGCTGCAGGAGGTGAGGCAATCTCCTCCTGGGCGATTTACTGCCTCTGAAAACCCCCTGGAGGGCCAGCTATGGGTCAGTTCCAACCTGACAGCACACAACAACTACAAATCACAGCAGAGGACTTTGCCCAGCTTTATCCTGCCTCTGGATGGATTCAAACCACCTGAGAAGCATTATGTGTAGGCCAGCAGTACAACTTCCCACAGACGACGCCATAGGCCAGGGTTCCCTACGTCAATTATAACAACAAAATTCTTCCTTAAAAATCTTCCAATGCTGAATTACAGCGTTGTTAGTTACTGAGTGGGAGCCTTTTTGATTCTTCTTCAATCACTAATTCATTCTCAGGAAAGGTATTGCTATGAGTTTTCAAATGCTAATTATCATAAGACTGTAGCAAAAACACCAAAAAATTTGACAAAATCAGCAACTTTATAAAGACACCTGCAGCTGCAAAAACAATGCATGCTAATATGTACAGCAAGTACATAGGAGATGACAAACCTTTGTTATTGGATCACATGACAGCTGGGATCAGAGTGCATTCAACTCCACACCTTATTGCCCTCAAATCTGAACCAATTCAGAGCTAACCTGACAGTGAGTTTTCAGGAGGCTGTAAATCACTTGGGAGAGAACATCAGAAAGCTCTATATTATTCAAAATGGGTGACCCTGGAGGACATTATGCTGAGTAAAATATCTCAGTCACAAAAGGACAAATACTGCATAGTGCCACTGTTGTAGAATGGGATTGACATCAGGGTTGGGGTGAGACTGAGAAAAAATGGATAAATTATCTATACTGCATTGTAACAGATGAGGGAGAGAACTGTTTAAAAGCTATATATTATTGGGTATTATGATTTTGACAAAAGTCCAGAATTAAGGCTGCATAGTGGAGTGTACTGGGTCAGGGGGACGGTTTACCAGTGAAAGAATTTTTCTTTTACTTTTTCAAAGAGAAGAGCGAACTGAGGTGGGGGAGGGGTGGGTAGGGAGAAAAGTGCAACAATGAATGAACGGAAATCTAAAATCTCTGTAATCATTCATTAAAATCAATAAAATTAAATTAAAAACATTAAAAAGAAAGAAAGTTCAAAAAGTAGATTAGCATATACTCCTAGCCTTCTGGAAATACTGATACATGTAATCTGTGTTGACCAGAAATATTTTTGTTGCTATAACTAACTACAGAGATTTTTTTTAGATCAAACATACTAAATTTCTGCAGAAATATTGCACCAAAATTTTCTAGACGTTTGGTGTCCCCCTCTCTGACCATGTCATCAAATGCAGTCTGCACCTCCTGCCCCATCACCCCCTTAAGCAACGCCATTGCTGTTGATAATTTCTGACTCGTGACAACAATTCATGTGTGTTGGCATAGACGTGTGCTCTGTAGGATTTTCAACACCGCGTCCTTTTGGAAGTAGATTTCCAGGCCTACTCAGCACTTTTGAGTGGTTTTAAACTGCCAACCTTTACTCTGGATG
>NW_006399867.1:2989734-2999733 GCF_000299155.1 Elephantulus edwardii | reverse complement strand
GGGCCCCTTTGGCAGTAGGAAACACATAGACTATTATGGAGATTGATTTTGGAATTTAGATGCACTCTTATTGATTGTGCTTGGCCGTACATGTTCACCCCAAAAAAGCACAGAGGAAAACAGGGTTCTGATCTTCCCTCAGCCACTTAACTACTTGAGGGGAATTTGCTTCACCTTTCTGAGACTTTGGTGGTTTAGAGGTAAGGAGTTGCACTATAACCCACAGGCATTCAGTTCTTCACCTATCAACTGCTCTGCAGGAGAAAAATCCACCAGCCACTTTGTGGAATAAAGATGAGACAGTTCACTCCCCAAAGTACTTACAGCCTCAGAAACTAATAGAAGTTCACCATGAACTCACTCGTGCAAAATGGGTTTACTTTTTCTATTTGTTTTGCTGAAGGGTCAACCTAAAGTTTCTTTACAATCCAAATTTAAATCACCTATCGCAGAACATGGAAATAGCCCAAATGTCTAACCACAAACGAATGGATTGAGAAGTTGTGGTACATTTCATACAATGGAATACTACACAGCACACAGGAGCAATCATTTTGTAAATTACCACCTAACTTGGGAGGGACTGTAGAGTATTATGCTGAGTGAACTAATTCAGTCCCACAAGGACAAATACTGTATAAAACCATTATTGTAGAATGAGTATGGGGATTCAAGGCGGCGGGTGGGGGGAGAGAGTAAAAATAGAGGGGTGCAGATGGGTGAGGGAGTAGGGTGTTAATCACAGGGTTGCACAATTTGATGGATAAGTGGGGTGAAGGAAACAGGAAGGATATTTTGTGAAAAACAGTGTATTCAAACTTTGTCAATAAATCAGAATAAAACACACACACACACACACACACACAACAATGTACAGAAATGATTGTATAAAACTAAATGTACATGAATTTAAAAAATAGTTGAAAGAAACCACCATTTGTTTATAACTTTATAAAAACACATGAACAAGGAAGCAAAAAATTTTACTGACTTATTTAAATACCCAAAGCATTAGGCTAAGTGAAATAAATCTTACTGTATTATTCCATTTATTTGACATTGTCCAAAATGCACAACTGAAATAATGGAGAATAAGATGAGATTTCTGGGGTTTAAGGCAGGGAAGAGTTTCTCTGACTCCAAGGAGTGCACAGGTTTTTCCCAGCGAAATGACGTTGCTCTGTATACTGATGGGGGGGGGGGGTAGTTACAGGAATCTGTGTTGTTACAAAGGGCTGTTGAGATAATTCCAACTCTTAATGAACCACAAGATTACCTTTAATCTTTTCAAAAATGGCTCACCTGACCTTTCTCCTGCAGAACTCCTGGGGGATTCAAAATGAGGACCAAGATCTCTAGCTTTGCCATTCATTGTATGCTGATCCTCCACTGGGTTTTCAGGCTTCTAAGTAGCGTGGGAAGGGATTTCCCATTTTTCTCCTGAGGAAATCCTGAGGTAGATTTGCTAGGAAAGGAAGGCTTCTGTTAGCAGCACAACTCCCTATATAGACTTTGCCACCAGAGCAAAGACCAATAAAAGCTTAATTTATGTATAATCCATCACCATTGAGTCTACTCCAACTCATTCAAAACTCATATGTTACAGAGCAGAATGACTCCAGAATGTTCCTTAACCATAGTCTTAATGCAAACATGTCACCAGAACTTTCTTTTTCTTGGTGATGCTGGATGGATTTGAGTCACCAACCTTTCGGTTCGCAGCCTATTGCAAACCATTTGTCCAGCCTAGGGATCTATTTGACTATATAATATTTTAGAAAGAAAACCATTTAGAAAATACCTGTGATTGTAAAGCTAGGACAACCCCAGCTGTTAATGGGCTTCTATACCCTCAGTAGCTGCTCAGTGGGAACAGCTCTGGTGGTCATGTGGTAAGAAGCTTCTCTGCAGTCCCAAAGATACCAAGTTCAAATCCACCAGCTGCTACTCAGGAGGATGGACCATCTTCTCCCTTGTGACTTATTGCCTCTGAAAACCCACTGGAGGGTCAGCTATGAGTCACTTCTGACCTGATGACACACAACAACAGCAACACACATCCTTTGTAGAATATAATTCTTGATTCTCAAAGACACCAAGACCTCAAGTTTTGCAGTACACAACCCTGCCCAGCTTCCTTTTAATAATAAAAGTTAGAATCAAGACTGTGGGTGACCTTTAAATCTTGCACATTTCACACTGCATATAATAATACATAACTTTATTGTAATTCAGCTTATTGTTCTTTTTTTTTAACCCACCCCCTCATATTGAAGACTTGTGGCAAACCAGCTTTAAACAGGTCTATTCGCACCTCTGTTCCAAAATCTAGTGCTCCCTTGTCTTTGTGTCACATTTTGCCGATTCTTGCAATATTTCAAACTATTTTGTAATGCTGCCACATTCTTGCAGAGTACGGCAGAGCATAAACATAATGTTTATATAGACTGGGAAACCAGATAATTTATGGGAATTGCTTTGTTACAATATTTGCCTTATCATAGTGGTCTGGAGCCTGCACCTGAATGATGCTCAGATGAGAGGCAAACGTTGGAGACACTCTAGTGTTCCGGGGCCATAATGATGGTTCAGACTTCAGCCCAACTTCCCAGAAAGGCTTGGGGTGAGGATGATGGCAGGCAGAAGTGGAGGATGTATCTCATGACCAGAGTTCCTGTCAGTGAATAAGGGATCCAGCTGAAACCCTGGAGAGAGTTGGAGGGGATCTAGACTGGAGAAAATGGATTACAAGCCACAGTGGATGAAGCATCAAGAATCCCCCTCAAAAAAAAAACCCCAAACAAGTCACCATTTACTACCAGTACTCATGACCTTCTGAGCCCCATATAGCATCCTCTGCCCACGCCACAGATAAAGAGACCTCCCTAACACAGCCGTTCAGGCAGAGCAAGACTAGAGCTGGAGAAAATGCTCCCTCCAGCTGTACTAGCAATGCCCAGTTAGATGATCAGCTGTTCACTGAAAGGTCCATGGTTCAAACCTACCAGTTGTTCTGTAAGAGAAACGAAGCAGTTCACTCCTGTGAAGATGACAGCTTTGGAAACCTTATGAGATTGTTCTATTCTGTCCTAAAGGATTGTTGTTGTTGTTGTTTACAGCAGAGTCAGAACTGACCCTTAGCTGACCCTCCAGTGGGTTTTCAGAGGCAGGTAATCACACGGGAAGAGATTGCCTATCCTTCTCCTGAGGAGTAGCTGGTGGCTTGGAACCTCTGCCTTCGGGATAGTTGTTGTTGTTGTTGTTGTTAGGTACCATTGAGTCAAGTATGACTCATGGCGACCCTCTAAGCAAAAGATCTGAACCCTGTTTCTATCTTGCACCATCCTCACACTTGCTGACACACAGGAGCCCATTGTGGCAGTCACCATGTTTAGGGTCAGTTCACCTGGTTGAGGGTCTTCCTCTTCTTTGCTGATCCTCTACCTTTCCTAGCATCATGTGCCTCTCCATAGCAACATGCTCAAAGTATGTGAGGTGAAGCCTCATCATTCTTGCCTCCAAAGAGCACTCCAGCTGCACCATCTCCAACACATACCTGTTTGTTCTCCTGGCCGTCCATGGGATGTTCAGTGCTCTTCTCCAACATCTCAGCTCAAAGGCATCAATTCTCTTTCTGTAATCCTTTTTTATTGTCTGGTCCTCAGATGCAGAATCAGACAAACCAGATTCACTTTGAGATTAAGACTCTAAATAAAATCTATGACACAGTGTTTGACTTCTGTTTACTATAATCAATGTGATCAACACATAAGTCACTTTCTTTTTTTATTATAATAATCATTCATTTCTAAGTAAGTTAGTAAAACAAATAAACAAGTAAGAATCTATTCACATGATGGAATTCTCCCTAGTAGATGAAAGTAAAGAGAGGAGAAGTGATGATGGGAGAGGAGGGGAGGAGAGGGAGGGAGGAAGGGGAAGGGAGAGGGGAGGGGAGGGGAGGGGAGAGGAGAGGAGAGGAGAGGAGAGGAGAGGAGAGGAGAGGAGAGGAGAGATGTTTCTTTTTATGGAAAGTCCCTGAAGACATTCTGTTCAATTGGGGAGGAGGACCCTTGCAAGATGAAATGTTTATATTATGTTATCTTTTGTTTAGAAGAGAGAATGGGAATAATATATTTTTATATTTTCTTATTTCTGTATAAGTAAATTCTGAAATATAAGAAACCGATTCCAGCAGATTCTTGATGTGATGGTGGAAGTGGGTAGAAGGAGAATGGGCAGAAAGGAGATGTCTACTATATGTTTTTATAATTTTTGAGCTTTGTAAATATATTACAAGAAGAAAAATGAAAATGTACATTGTGAAAAAATTAGGAAGTTAATGGAAGGATTAAAAAGCTACCCAAATTGTCCTTGCAATTGTAACTACTGTTAGAATTTTATTTTTATCTTTCCAGAAAATCATGTGTATGCTTTATATATACTTTTATATTTATATATAAAAATACATCATATGCCTCATGTACCTTTTTATAACTTGCAGTTTCATTTAACAATATGACACAGATATTCTCCCATGCCAATAAGTATGGATCTCCAGAAGGATTTTAAGTGCTTGTAGAAGATTTGGTTGTGTAGCTATACCATTATCTGTTTAACACAATCTCCTACCAATGGCCATTTAGGTAATTACTCATTTTAGTATTTAAAAATAAAAAGCCAACAGCAAGAGTTTTGTCCAATCCTCAGTATAAATCTCTTTCAGAGAAATGTTTTAAATTTAAGATTAAGCATGCTAAAAAAGAAAAGTTTTGTTACATACGTCTCATCGCCTATACCAGAGCATTGGAGGCCCGTGTAATTGTTAAGTGTCACATTGTTGGAGGCAACTCACAGCTGACCCTCCAAGTGGGTGTTCAGAATCAGTAAATCACTCGGGAAGAAGTTGCTCATTATATCCTTAGTGATAAGGAATTTTTCTGCCAACCCAAAGGCAAGTAGTTTAAATCCCCAGCAGCTCTATGAGAGAAAGATTGGCAATCCCCTGTACATATGTTGGCATATATATACTTGTTCTTAGATGCCATCAAGTAGAGTAAGACTCACAATGACCCTGGGAACAACAGATCAGAGCTCTGTCCTATCCTGTGCCATCTTCACCTTCTCTTCCATCATTCAGCCGATTCTGCTGTCACTGTGTCAATCCATTCCATTGAGGGTCTTCCTCTCTTTCATTGTCCCTCCACCTTTCCAAGCACAATGTCCCCTCTCTAAGGAATAGCTTCCCCTAGCAACATGCCCTTCTCAGAATCAGCCACAGTTTGTTGTGATCCACACAGTCAAACGCCTTTGCATAGTCAATAAAACACAGATAGACATTCCTCTGGTATTCCCTGCTTTCAGCTAAGATCCATCTAACTTTAGCTACAATATCCCTAGTACCATAGCCTCTTCTAAACCCAGCCTACACATCTGGCAATTGATGTGCTGTTCCAGTCATTTTTTAAATAATTTTCAATAGGATATTGCTTGCATGTGATATTAATGATATTGTTAGATATTCTCCACACTGATCAACTTTTTTTGGAATGGAAATAAATATGGATCTCTTCCAGTCAGTTGGCTAGGTAGCTGTCCTCCAGATTTCTTGGCACAACATGATGAGCCCATCTAGGACAGCATCTGTTTGCTGAAATATGTCAATTGATATGCTGTCATTTCTGGAGGCTAGCATTTTAATTGAGCCCTTTGCTGAGTTAAGACTATCACTTATTTTTCCTTACACACAAGTAATAATTTGACTGAATATCAGTTTTTAAAACACAATTTTTTAACACTGATATTTGAAAACACATTTGTATTATTTCCATATAGCAGAGGAGAAGTTTTATGTCAATTGGGTTTATATTTCTTCCTTTTTTTGGAAGGGAAAACTATTTGTTCTTTTCTGACTGGATGAGTAAGTAACTTTTTTATTGTTGTTGTTGCTGTGAACCATCAAGTCAGAACCAACCCTTAGCTGACACTCCAGTGGGTTTTCAGAGGCAGTAATTGCATGGGAGAAGATTGCCCATCCTTCTCCTGTGGAGCAGCTGGTGGAATTGAACGTTGTGCCCTCAGGATTGCAGCACAGATTCTTACCAGTAGGCCACCAGAGCTCCCTAAGAGATGGTTCAGCTCTTAACCCTTTATAACTATTTGGTTTACCAGATCCTGGGCATCATTACATAGTTTCCACATTATATCACTGTTTTTGTTGTTGTTGGATACATTTTATTACAATACTGTTTTATTACTTAAATGAAAATATTTAATCAGGATATTTTTAGATGTGGCTTTTTCTTTGTTAACCTTCCCTTGCTCTGGTGGCGTAGTCCATTGGGAGTTGCACTGCAAACACAAAGGCAGTGTCTCGCTGGTAGTTCTAACCCAGCAGTTACTCTGTGGGAGAAAGATGAGCAATCTCTTCCTGTGCCATTTATAGCCTCTGAAAACACACTGGAGGATCAACTATGAGTCAGTTCTAACTCCACTGCATTGAGTTTGAGGTTTTGAGAGTTACTTGGTAGCGTCTGTATTCTGATTAGTTTAACAGCTCTGATTTGTGTATCTGGATTTTATATTCAATGCCCATTAAACCTTACAAATTATCCTTTGTGACTCATCTCGTCGCTCCATCTCTAATTTTTCCCTTTGCCTCTGAATTCTGAAAATATTTCTCAAATTGTTTTATTCACTGATTTGTGGTTTGCAGAGTAAAATCTTGAGTTCTAGCTCCACCTTTTGTTTTTATTTTACTGATCACACCATTCTCATTCATGCAGCCTTTACTGACCTAGTTAGGTCCTTCTCCAAACATGCATGAAGACAGTGTTTTCCAGAGTCTTGGTGAAATGCAGTGCATGATTTCCCAATTGTTAGTTCTGTTTCTTATAGCAACTCTTTTATCTAAATGACCTTTACTCTTGTTCCTCACACTTTCTTTCAAATATTAGTTTCCTTACAAAGTTCATGTACATTATGTTTCATACAATTCTTCACTCACATCGTGTTTCGTACAATCATTCCCATTCATTATATTTTATAAAATTAATCACCACTGGACTATGCCCAGCATTATCCTGTCTTTTCAGGTCCCCACGAGATCATTCCCATTTCCTCTACCCCTTCCATTTACCCATTACATTATGCAACCTGTGATTTCACCTCTTCCCATCCTTACCCCTCTGCTCCCACCCCTGCCTCCTTTGGATCCTCATACATGTTTTACTACTTATCCTTCTGTTTCTACATAATGGTCTTATGCAATATTTGTCCTTTTGAAACTGAGTTAGTTCACTCAGCATAATGTTTTCCAAAGCTTTCCCAAGTTATGTAGTATTTTTTAAAAGTTGTTGCTCCTGAGTGCTGTATAGTATTCCATTGTGTGAAAGTACCACAATTTCTCAATCCATTCAGCTGTAGTTGAGCATTTGGGATGTTTTCATGTTCTTATGATGGTGAATAATGCTACTATGAACATTGGTGTACAAATTTTCATTTGTGTCTCAGTTCTAATTTCCATTGGGCATATTCCTAGTAGTGGAATAACTGAGTTATATGGAGTTTCTATGTTCAGCTTTTTGAGGAAATGCCAAACTGCCTTCAGAGTGGTTGTACCGTTTTACAATCCCACTAATATTGTACCTTTCCACATCCTATTCAACATTTATTGCTGCCCTGCTAAGCTTTGCCACTGTTACTGAGGTCAGATGGTATCTCTTTATGTTTTGATTTGCATCTCTCTTATTACCAGTGACTTTGAGAATTTTTTCATGTTTCTGCTTCCCAACAAAATGTCTTCCTCTGCAAAAAGCCTTTCTATGTCTTTGGCCCATTTTATAAATGGTTTATCTATTTTTTTTCTTGTGGAGGCCCAGGAGTATTCTATAAACTTTTGTTATAAGACCCTTGTCTGAGATGGTATTGCCTGGATTGGAGGACACAATCCTACCAAAAGCCATCTACATGTTTAATGACATCCCAGATACCAAGTTCATTTTTCAAAGAGATCAAAAGAGAAACTGTCAAGTTTATTTGGAGAGAAAAGAGGCCCTGAATAAGCAAAGCACTTCTGAAAAACAAAACTAAGGTGGGAGGCATAACACCCCCTGACCTCAAAACTTACTACACCAAAGTAATAACCAAAACGGCATGGTACTGATACAATGACAGGACTGTAGGAATGTAGGAATGTAATAAAATTGAGAACCCAGAAATAAACCCATCTATTTATGGACAACTGATGTTCCTTACACTTTCAAAGTATCTTTTTCTTCCACATTTTCTCTATTGGAGTAGACAGGTGACCTCTTCTTTGGAAGAAATGATCGAACGTATGTCCTAACAGGAGATTTATGAACCCAAGTTTTATTCTTTAGTCTTAAGAAAAGGATGATGTTTTCTTTCCCCTTTACTCTTCAGAGATATAGTAGTCTGGAAGAATCTGGGAAGCTACAGATACAATTATTAAAATTAAGACTTACAGTCTGTTGCAGATGAAATATGTCTTTCAAAATATGTGTTGGAATCATAACCCACAATATCCGTGAAAGTACTCCTGTCTGGTGATCTACTTTTTTGTTATGTTAATTAGTTCAAGTGTAAGGTGTATCCTAAACCAAATTAATTCTGAGTTATTATAGTGTGCTAGACCCAGAGGCATGTGCATGCTGGAGAAGACAGATACCTTGTGAGAATGTCTACCAGGCAAGGACCCAGGGTGTGCTCTAGAATACTGACAAGGAAGGAATCCATATAACCGACATTTAATTTGGTGTTTTAGTTTGCAGAACTGTGAGAAAATAAATTTGTATTCTTTACAGCCACTTACTTGTGTGTTTTCTTTTACAGTTGTCCTAAGAAACAAAGACATTGCCCCTACAACTACCCTCAACTGCTTCTTCCTGTCTCTGAGTTCAGAAATGTTCCTTGAACTCTAATGAAGTCTTTCCACCTGTATTTCCAGGCAAGCTGTTCCTTTTAGGCTTGGAATCATGGGTTGATTAGTTCTTTCCTCAGTTTAATTTCATCCTTGTATCTTGTAATTGATCCTTGAAATTCTTGGCATACTATTTCCAAGGGTGACCATTTTTATCATTTAAAGGAACCAGAGAGATGGGATAGGACAATTTGAAGGTTCAAAGGACTGTTTTACATGCATAATGCGTATGCAGGAACCCTGTTGGCCCAATGGTAAAGCAGGATCAGCTGCTAACTGAAAGAATAGTGGCTCTAACCCACTCAGTAGATTCATGGAAGAAAGACCTGGCAATCTACTCCCACATAGATTGTTATTGTTGATGGGTGCCAGTAAGTTGATTCCAACTCATAACAATGCATATGTTGTTGTTGTTGTTATGTGCTGTCAAGTAGCCCGCGACTCATAGCAACCCTAAGTAAAACCGCCCTAAACCCTGCTCTGTCCTGTACCAATCACACTGTCTCCAACACACCTAACCTCATTATCCTAGTCACCGAACAAATCCACCTTATAGAGGGTCTTCCTCTCCGGCACTGTCCCTCCACCCTCCCAAGCACGATGTCTTTCTCCAAGGACTTATCCCTTCTTGTTACATGTCCAAAGTATGTCAGATGAAACTTCAGAATCCTTGTCTCCAAAGAGCAGCCTGGTTTAACCCTCTCCAGGACGAACCTGTTTGTTTTCTTAGCAGTCCATGGTATATTCAATACTATTCTCCAACACCACAGCTCAAAGGCATCAATTCTCCTTCTATTCTCCCTAGTCATTTTCCAGCTCTCTGATGCATAGCAAGTTATTGCAAAGACCCTGGCCTGTATCAGGTGCACCTTAGCCTCCAGAGTGACACCATTGCTCTTCAGTACTGTGGAGAGGTTCCTAACAGCAGACTTTCCCATTGCAATACGTTTTTTGTATTTCCTGGCTGCTAGTTCCAAGAGTGTTG
This sequence comes from Elephantulus edwardii, assembly GCF_000299155.1. Taxonomy (NCBI): domain Eukaryota; kingdom Metazoa; phylum Chordata; class Mammalia; order Macroscelidea; family Macroscelididae; genus Elephantulus; species Elephantulus edwardii. Next base: position 2,989,807 of record NW_006399867.1, on the reverse strand, counting down.
ACTGTGGAGCCAAGCAAACTAAAGCTGTGAATAATCTCAATCTCTTCACCATCCATCCTGATGCTGCCAATTG
>NW_006399867.1:2988348-2989462 GCF_000299155.1 Elephantulus edwardii | reverse complement strand
TGGTCCAAGTCTAGGTTTCGTATTAGCATAATCAAGTGTTCTGGGATTCTCATTCTTTTCAGAGTCAGCCAGAGAGGAATGTCTATCAGTGTTTCATTGATTATGCAAAGGCATTTGTCTGTGTGGATCACAACAAGGCATATACCTGATAATAAAACATTGCCCAGTCTTGTGCCATCCTCACAAATTCCTGTTATACTTGAGATCATTGTTGCCACCACGGTGCCGATCTATCTTATTGAAGGGCTTCCTCTTTGCAGCAAATTTCTCTACCATTTATTTCTAATACTTTGTCTCCTTGATCTGTCATTTGAAATCTTCTACTCTAGAAGCAAGTCTAGCACAAACTTCTAGAGCAAGTTTCAGAGTCTCTTCTGACATTCATTTAGGCCCTTTCTTACTTTCTTATATCTTTATGATCTTTTGGTTTCTTCATGTTCATTCCTTGATGCCAACCTGCAATTTGTCTCATCTTCATTCACCAGTGTTCAAATATATTCTTTATTTACTGTTCAAATCTATTCTTTAGCTCCTAAATTTATTTTCTAATACCCTTACAATAGCTCCGTAAATTACAATGATGTGTATAGACCTCATCAGATGGAATGTACAGAAATCAAAGACATCTATTGAGAGATGGTGAAGACGCTCAATATCATCAATGAAAATGGTGTTGGGAGCTGACCATGGAACATCATCAGTTGCTCTATGAATGTCCAAGTTGAAACTGAAGAACATTTTTAAAAGTCTGTGAGAGCCAAAATATTGCCTTGACTATCTCATCTGAATCCAGAGACCATTAAGATTGCAACTTAATAAATCGCATGTGTGTGTAAGTTCTATTCTGTCATATGGTGTCACTATGAGTAGAAGTAGACTGGAGGGCACATGACAAAAAATATGTATCAAAGTATATAACATCAGCTTTATTTCTCTCTCAAGCTTCACTCCTCTAGTCTGATTGAGTTAAAGAGAAAATTTAAATTTGTGTTAATAGATCTGTCATTCCCCTTGAACACTTAGAACGCTGCCTACTAACATTTTGGTTTTCATTGTTTTTACTTTTATAATTACCTACTACTTGTAGCAAAGAAAGGTGACCCAGCAGAATGGG
>NW_006399867.1:2976570-2987863 GCF_000299155.1 Elephantulus edwardii | reverse complement strand
TGCGAAGACCATGGCCTGTATCAGGTGCACCTTAGTCTCCAGAGAGACACCATTGCTCTTGAGTACTTTAGAGAGGTCCCTAACAGCAGAAATCATTGAGCAGTGTTGTTATTATCACATATGAGTAAATTTTGCTAGGGATAACAAAACGGCTTTAGCCATCAAGAGGGAACTTCAAGAAATTAAAGCCGGATTCAGAAGAGGATATGGAACAAGATATATCGTTGCTGATGTTAGATTGAACTTGGCTGAAAGCAGAGACTACCAGAAAAATGTTTACCAGGGGTTTATTAACTATTCACAGATGTTCTCATTGTGAAAAATGAGAATTTCCAAACAGTTGTACTCATGTAGAACTTATACATAGACCAAGAAGCTGATGTTCAAACAGAACAAAGTTTAAAATCAAGAAAAGTGGCATCAGGAGTGGAAAATTCTTCTGGTCTGGAGATGTTAGTTCCTTGCAGTACAGCTTCTCCTTGATCGTTAATTTCCAGTTTCAATAAATGAAAACTGAGGACTTTTTTAAAAAGAAAAATGTACATTAAGGTTTGTTTCCTTTCACCGTCCTTATTCAATGTGTATGCTAAGCAAAAATTTGAGATGTTGAACTATATGAAGAACTCAGCATCAGGGTTTGAGAAAGACTCATTAACAACTTGTGATATGCAGGTGACACAACCCTGCTGGGGAAAAAAAGTTAAGACCTAAAGCACTTGATGATGAAGTTCAAAAACTACAGCCTCAGTTCGAATTATACTTTAGATTAAAGCAAACAAAAATCCTCACAACTGGACCAATAAACAGCATCATGATGAACAGAGAAGAGTTTGAAGTTGTGAAGTATTTCATTTTAGTTGCATCTGCAAGTATCACCCACAGACATAACAGTCAAGGAATCAAATGACATATTGCATTGGATAAATCTGCTGCAAAACATCACTTTAATGGATTAAAAGCAAAGACTTCACTTTGAAACCTAAGGTCACATGACCCAAGGCCATGGCATTTTCATGCATACAAAACAGACGTCAGACATAATAATAAGGAAGACTGAGGGAAGAATCGAGATCTTTAAATTACAATGATGGCAAATAATATTGAATATACTATAAGCTGCCAGAAGAGCAAACAAATCTGTCTTGGAACATGTACAGCCAGGATCCTCTGTAGATACATACATAGCCTCATGTGTACTTTGTTTCATGTTTGTACATGTTTTCAGGAGAGACCAATACTTGGACAAGGGTATCATGCTTGGTAATCTATTGGGTCAGTGAGAAGGAGAAAGACCCTTCAGGGAATTGAGCTGACACAATGGTTACCACAAAACCCTCAAAGGATTGTAAGGTTGGGGTAGGGATGGGCAATATTTCATTCTGTCGTAATGGGGTCATCGTGGGTCAGAATTGACTGCAGAGCACCTCAAACAATACTGATTGCGGTAGTTGATACTGGTTTTTCATTCAGGGGTCTAACAAAGTTTAAGGAAAAAAAGTAATGAATTTATGTTAGGTTAAACAAAATTAAAGAAAAAATAGATAATATGTTAAGAAGTGTGTCATTTGCATTTGAATGGCTGGATTTGGAGGGAATGGACTTTGTTCTAGATTTCTTTGAGTAAAAAGTCATCCTTACAGTTAGACTGAGGAACTGCTTTGTTGGGTTGGGTTGTTTTTTTTTTGAGACTTGGGCCCACATATTTTTTAATAATATTTTATTGTGTTCCAGTGAAGGATTAAGGAGCATTTTGGGTTTCCACGCAACATTGTCTTTGTAAGTTGTTCAGTGACATTGTTCTGTTTTTCACAATGTGTGTCCCTTCTCATTCCTCCCAATCAATTTGTTCCATTTTCATTAATCTGGTTCCCCTGCCCCCTTACATTATCCTCCTTGTTTATAAGTTGTTATTGACCAGTTGTTCTCATACAGGTAGTTTGTTTTGTTTGTTGGGTTTTTTTTTTGTTTTTGTTTTTGTTTTTAAAAAAGAGACTACTGTGGGTGCTATTCATGATTTGAACCAACAACTTAAGTTTTAAGTATGAGGTTATCTCAAGGGTTAGTGTCAGTTTAGAATTGAAAGAATATGTCAGGGAATCTTCCACTTCAACCAGTTCTGTAAGTCTGGTTCTTTGGAGGTTTTTCCCTAAACATTTGAGGTCCTGCCCACGTATTTCTATTGCTCTATCAGGGTCTATCTATCGATTATGATCCTTGTTAGAACCGTTGATGTTATTCAGGCTCCATCCAGTTCTTCTGATTTTAAGAATAGATGAAGTCGTGGTTCATGTAGACTATTTTGTCTTGTAGACCAGTTTCTTCTTTGAGTTCGTGGTTTTCTACTTCCTCTGGATGAGTTGAGATCAATCGTTATATCTTAGATGGTTGCTTGCTAGCTTTTAAGACCCCAGACTCTACTCAGCAAATCATAATGTAAAACCTAACTTTATGAATTATATTACACCAATTAATCAAGTTGTCTCACAAAAATATAGTCTTAATCCTGAACCTAGAATTCTAGTCCCATAAGCTGTTGGGAAAGAAGTTATGCTGCCAACTCAAAGGCAGGCAGAGTAAGTCCACCAGCTGCTCCGCAGTTGAAAGGTGGCCAGTCTCCTCTCGTGCAATTTAAAGCCTCTGAAAACCCACTGAAAAGTTTATGATTCAGTTCCTATTCAACAGCATATAACTACAAATGACAAGAAGTACTTTTAATTATGCTCACTGTGTGTTGATGATTCTTCCTCCAATCCTGATGTCAGATGGATCCTGGCTGAAAGCACAGCGTCCCAGAAGAATGTCCATTTTTGTGTTTTAGTGACTGTGTGGATCACAACACATTGAAGCTAACATTGAGAAGAATGGGAATCACAGAACACTTGACTGTACTCATGTGAAACCTATACTTAAACCAGGAAACAGTCATCCAAACAGAGCAAGGAAATACTGTTGTTGTTATAGGCTATTGAGTCACCTGAGACTTATAGCAACCCTACCCTAAACCTTGCTCTGTCCTGTACCAATCTCACTGTCTCTGACACACCTACCTCCATTACCTCAGCCACTGAATCAATCCACCTCATAGAGGATCTTCCTCTCCAACACTGTCCCTCCATGCTCCCAAGCATGATGTCCCTCCCAAAGGACTGGTCCCTCCTTGAAACATGTCCAAAGTATGTCAGATGAAGCTTCAGAATCCTTGCCTCCAAGGAGCAGCGTGGTTTAACCCTCTCCAGGACGAACCTGTTCATTCTCTTAGCAGTTCATGGTATATTTAATACTCCTCCCTAGCACCACAGCTCAAAGGCATCAATTCTCCTTCTGTTATCCCTAGCTATTGTTCAGCTCTCTGATGCATAACAAGTGATTGCAAAGACCATGGTCTGTATGAGGTGCACCTTAGTCCCCAGACTGACATCATTGCTCTTCAGTACTTTGGAGAGGTCTCTGACAGTAGACTTTCCCAGTGCAATTCATCTTTTAATTTCTTGGCTGCTGGTGCCAAGAGTGTTGATTGTGGAGCCAAGCAAACTAAAGCTGTTAATAGTCTCAATCTCTTCACCATCTGCCAATTGGCCCAATGGTGAGAATCTTTGTTTTCTTGATGTTGAGCTTCAATTCATATTGAAGGCTGCAATATTTGACCTTCTGCAGCAAGTGCTTCAGGTCCTCCTCAGTTTCAGCAAGCAGGGTTGTGTCATCTGCATAATGTAGACTGTTGATGAATCTTCCTTCAATCCTGATGTTACATTTCTCCTCATAGAGCCCAGCCTCCTGGATAATCTGTTCTGCATATAGATTGAAAAAATATGGAGCTAGAACACATCCCTGGCATACACCTTTTCCAATTTTGAACCAAGCAATGTTCCCTTGCTCTGTTCTGACGACTGCCTCCTGGTCCAATTATAGGTTTTACAAAAGTACTATCAAATGTCCTGGGATTCCCATTCTTCTCAGAGTTAGCTGCAGTTTGTTGAAGTCCACACAGTCAAACACCTTTGCACAGTCAATGAAATACAGACAGACATTCTTCTGGTACTCCCTGCTTTCTCCCAGCCAAGATCCATCTGACATTAGCTACAATATCCCTAGTGCCATGGCCTCTTCTAAACCCAGCCTACATTTCTGGCAGTTCTCTGCTGATGTTCTGCTCCAGTAGTTTCTGGATAATTTTCAGCAGATCTTGCTTGCATGTGATATCCATGATATTGTCAATAATTTCCATAGTGTGTCAGATCACCTTTCTTTGGAATGTGAACAAATATCGATTTCTTCCAGTCTGTTGGTGAGGTGGTTGTCCTCCAGATTTCTTGACACAACTTGGTGAGCACATTTAGGGCAGCATCTTGAAACATATTTCAATAAAAAGTTGAAATATATATATTCATTAATGTTGAAATATATCAATTGGTATATTGTAAATTTATGGAGATGAAAAGATGAGGAAGAATGAAGTTGCTTTCATAGATTATCATGGAAGGAAACATTGCATGATTTAAAATTAAAAAAAAGAGTGTATCAGGGATGTATCTTATCTCCATACCTTTTCAGTCTGTATGCAGACCAGATCATTCAGGAGGGTGGACTTTCTGAGGTAGAATGTGGCATCAGGATTGGAGAAAAGACTGTCAATGACTTGAGTTATGCAGATGACACAATCTTGCTTGACAAAATAAGGAGAACGTGAAGCGTTTGTTGCAGAAGTTCAGGGATTTCAATCTTCAATATGGACTACATCGCAACATCAAGTAAACAAAGGTTTTCATCACCGGGACAATTGGAAGCATCATGGTAGATGGAGAACAGATTGAGATTGTTAACAATTTCCACTTGCTCAGATTCATAATCAACACTTTTGGCACCAGCAGTCAGGAAATCAAAAGATGAGTTGCATTTGGAAAGTCTGCAGTTAGGGACCTCTCTAAAGTGCTAAAGAGCAACAATGTCAGTTTAGAGATTAACATGTGCCTGATCCAGTCCATGGTCATTGCAATTACTTGCTATGCATTAGAGAGCTGGGCAATGACTAAGGATGACAGAAGAAGACTCCGTGTCTTTGAGTTGTGGTTCTGCAGAAAAGTATTGAACAGACTGTGGACTGCCAAGAGAATAAACGGGTCTACACTGGAAGGGATGAAACCAAATTGCTTCTTGGGAGGAAGGATTTTGAGACTCCATCTCACACACTTGGGCATATTTCCAGGAGAGACCAGAATACCATAATATTTAGAAGGGTGGAGGGATACCACAAGAGAGAAAGACCTTGGATGAGATAGATTGACACAGTGACTGTGGCAATGGGGACAGGTCTATCAGGGACAGAGGAGTTGGCTCAAGATAAGGCAAGATTCAGTGCTATTGTTCATAGGGTTGCTATGAGTCAGATCGACTTGATGATACATAACAACAACTATGTGTTTTATCATGTATGTCCACACTGTCATATAACTGTATACATTAATCATATGTGTACATCTAGGTTGTTTTTGTTATTGTTATTATGTTCTGTCAAGTCAATTATTACTTATAGTGACCCTATGAACAGTATCTTTGAACCTTGACCTATCCTGAGCCAACCTCACCACCTCTGACACAACTGATCCCACTGCTACAGTCACTGTGTCAATCTGTCTCACCCAGGAACTTCTTCTCTTGCACTAACCTTCTACCAACATGAATGACATCCTTTTCCAATGACTGGTCCCTCCTGGCAACATTCCCAAAGTATGTGAGATAGGGCTTCAAAATCCTTGTCTCCAAGGAGCTACCTGGCTTCACCCTCTCTTGGATGGACCTGTTTGTTTTCTTGGCAGTCCATGATATGTTCAATACTATTCTCCAACTTCACAACTCAAAGGCATCAATTCTTCTTCTTTCATCCTTATTCATTGTCCAGCTCTCAGATGCATAGGAAGCCATTGGGAAGATTATACCTGGATCAGGCACACTTTAGTCTCTACACGAACATTGCTACTATTCAGTACTCTGGAGAGGTCCTTGTCAAAAGATTTATCCAGCACAACTCAGTTTTTTATTTCCTGACTACTGGTGCTAAGAGTGTTGATTGCAGATCCAAGCAAGATGAAGTCATTAACAACCTCAGTTTTTTCTCCATCTATCATGATACTGCCTACTGGCCCAATGGTGAGGGTCTATCTTTGTTTTCTTGATGTTGAGATGCAATCCATATTGAATAGGTTTATGCAATACATTTACAATTGATCCCCGTACATACAAACTATTAAGTTTTGTCTGATACAAGCTTTGGGGTGGTTTTTTCTCCAATTGTTTCTTATGAGTCTGAAAAGCACCATGAATCAGTATGACAGAAAAAGAGTAGATATCTTTGAATTGTGGCATTGGAGAAGAATACTGAATGTCCCATGGACCGTGAAAAGAACAAACAAGTCTGTCTTAGAGGACATGTGACAAGGGTGCTCCTTAAAGGCAAGGATGGTGAAATTTCATTTCAGATATTTTGAGTCTGTTGTCAAGAGAGGCTAGTCCTTTGGAAAAGGCCTTATGCTGGGGAAAATAGAGGGTCAGAGAAAGAGAACAAGACCCTCAACAAGATGGACTGACACAGTGACTATAACAATGGACTCGTAACGTAATGTAACGTAACAACAGGGTATGGATGGTGCATGACGTGATCGACTTCACAACACCTAACGAAACACTACATATACATACAGAGCAGAATTCATAGCTTGTTTTACTGCTAAACAAAAGACCGTGGGTCTCTGATGGTTCAAGTCCACCAGCAGCTCCAAGGGAGGAAGATGGACAGTCCTCTCTCGTTCAGGTTCACAGCCTCAGGAACCCAATGGAGGGTCATTGTAAGTTGGAATGAACTTGACAGCAATGAGTGTGTGCTTTTGAGTTTACACACACACACACACACACACACACACACACACACACACGTGTGGCATTCAGGATTTTCAATGATCTGTTTGTCTTGCTTTGGGATGAATATGTTCACTGCTGACCCATGTAAGCCTCCCCTTTCAGATCCAACACATCTACAGTTTCTGGAGACCTCTCTCCTATAGTCCCAGAATGAGTTCGTAAAAATAATATATGACAAATAACTTTCTTTTTTCTTTTTTCCCACTATTTTGATGTCCTTGTTTTATCCAGTTCAGGTGTGTTGTAGCTGAATAGTTTGGGCCAGAATCCTAGCCGGGGAGAAAATCATTACGAACAACTATTGATTAGGTGCCCACGGCTGGCGAGGCTCAGCAGAGGAAAAGGCTCACAGCTGCCTTTATGAAAGGGCAGGGGTCAGAGAGAAGGGCAAGCATGGAATTGAGTGAGGAGGCAATTCGTTTAAAGGGCAATGGTCTGTGAAGACAGGCAGCCCCGGGAAAGACAGCGGTTCCTCATGGTAGACACGAGGTCTGATACAGGTGTCTGCTAGGCCGTGACTAGAAGCTCTTACAGGAATCCAGCCCCTCTGGACAGAGTTAAAGAGATGCTGTTTCCTCCTAGGAATCCCTGCCTAGGACTACTGTTCTCACCCTACAGTCTCGGCACTGTCCAGGCCAGCCCAGTCCTGACCATCCCAGATACCCTGTCCCACGCACCAACAAGTAACTCAGTCTGCACTAAACAAGCTTGCCTGTGAACTGCCACAAACCAAGAGCATCCCTGCCTTGACCTTGGCAACCCTCATGTGACCACTGCACAGAACACCCCGGTGCCCCTGTGCATTACTGCAAAGAGAGCACCGCCTCGCCCACGTGTCCATCCCCCTCCCCAAGAACAGTGCCTGGCAGCACACAGTAAGATGGAAAGACGTTTGTTGAGTGAATGAGTGAGTGTTGGCACCACACAGACACTGTGGGACTCACAGGGCCCATTGAGCCCACATTGGACTGTTGACTCACAGCCGCCCGTGTAGGAAAGATTGAAAAGCTCCTCAGGAAGCCTGCAAGGAGCTTGTTGTCAAGAACAAATGTATAAGCGCTTGCAGGAGGAATATAATAATGTCCTTCGCTGCCTATCGCTATTAGAATAGGGGTGATTTTGAATGGTATGTCAATCGCGTTTGATAAATTAAATCATACCTTTGAGCAGCATTTCTCAACACGGTTTTGTTCTGGTACAAAAGCTGCTCCACAGGTAAGTTCTGTGAGTTGCATGAAATCTTCTCTCCCGGGCAGCCTGAACTTCAGCTGTTCTTCCGCAACCCACGAGAGTGTATTGTCTGCTTCCCCCTCCCCCCCCCAGAAGATGCACCGTTTTCCCCTCTGTCGCCCAAAGCTTCTGATAACGTCACTCCTGCTCATTAGAATGAATGTCATGGGTGCTTCGTACCCTCATTTGGGTCGTCTGTTTCCTTCAGAATCTGGCAAAGGCTGTGTTCCAACCCCACCCCCAGATTTTTAAATACATGCACGCAACATTTTGCGGAGGTGCTTGCTTTTTGCAGGGGGGAAAAAAAATGATCGCCTTTAAATCCCTGCAATATGGCTGTGATCCTCCCAGAGAAGAGATCTGAGCTTCTTGGTGCAAAAGGAGATGGTCATTTTCTGGGGGCGGGGAGAATTGTGAAAAATAAGACTAAAAGTAGCCTTCAACTCGAGTCCAGAAAAATCTCCATAGTAATGCTGCGGTGAAATGGTGGTCGCAGCGCTGAAAACGTGATGTCAGTTTTGACATCAAATCGATTTTGGCTTTTGGGTTTGATGGCATCGGGCGTCTGACTGAGAGAGGTAAGTGAAAAGCAAATGGAATCAGAGATTCCAGGAGTAGCATTGCCCGAGGACAGTGGCCCCTGGTGTCAAAGAGCCTGCGATTTCTCCCAGACCCTCTAACTTGAATTCATGCCGTATCCTCTCCTCTGTGCACGTGTCACAAAGGCCACCTGCAGCCCAGGCTGGAAGTCTTTGTTTAGCGAGGAAACTTCATTGTTTCAGAGGCGGCACCCGCTTTTGCAATTACCCAGAAAAGCCCACAGAATGGAGATTCTCAGATGGTGTCACCGTATACATAAAAGGTGCAAAAAGACTACATGGAAAGGAAGTGTCATTTCATCCAGCTCCAGGCACAGTGATCAGTTCTTCTGCACCCTCTTCTCACCCTTAGGAGGAACAACAGTGGCTCTGGAGTAGATGACAATAGGCCACCAGCACTCCTTAAACCTCCAATGTCTGCTCCGCAAGCAACACAGTGGCTTCAATGCTGTCTCTTTTTGCTTGGGGGTTTTGGTTGTTGTTGTTTTTATTTGTGTGTGTACCGTCAAATGGATTTGACTGCTACAGGAGGAGATTGCCCCTCTTTCTCTAACAGAGCATCTGGTGGATTCGAACCACATACATCTGGGATTACAGTGCAGCTTCTTGCCACTAGGCCACCAGAGCTCCCTTTCAATGCTGTCTCTTTTCCAGCTATGTTTTTTGGGAGTTATTCATTCTATTTACATTCCTTTAGTGATTCTCCTTACAACTGTAACTCAACAAGATCAAGAATTCATCATCTTAAAGAATACAAGAGCCATCGTGTGTGAATGCCTGTCACCACCTCCATCATGGCTTCTTCCATCTTAACTCACAGTATGGTGGTGGCGGCTGTTAAGGACAGTCAAGCATCTGATTCTGACTCATAGTGACCACCACAGAACAGGGAACTGCTTCACACAGTGCCCTAGGCTGCAGACATGAAAGGGGACAAGAAGAGGGTGAGGCTGAGGGGGGCACTGGTCCCTTGGCACAAGTTCCAAAGGGATTTGTTCTTGCATCTGTGTTCCATCTGTGGTAGAGTATGACTTTCTCCATGAATATGAAGGGTACCTGATGAGGCAGTTATAAGGGGGGGGGAGTTATTTCTGGTAACACTTTATATCACTGCTATTGATGTCTATTCATCTTGAATTTGTGAGGGACAAAATCTAGACATTGCTTTTGGAAGCTCAGATTGGAGGTTCAAATTGGAGCGACAAGCATAGATAGCTTACCAGCTTAGATTGCCCTGGTGTTGTTTTTAGTTAGGTACCATCTACAGTCAACCTCATAGCGACCCTATGAACCACGATTTAAACCCTGTCCTATCCTGCGCCATCCTCATCATCTCTGCCAAATCTGAGCCCATTGCTGCAGTCACTGTGTCAATACATCTTGTGGAAGGTCTTCCTCTCTTAAGGTTGACCTTTCTCCTTACCAAGCATGCTATCTTTTTCCATTGGCTCTGGAGTAGAAGACAACACGCCACCAGCAGCACTGTTCTGGGCCTATTGTCTCCTAACAGCATGTCCAAAGCATGTGAGCTGGAGTTACACCATCCGTGTCTGTAAGGAGAACCCTGGTTGCACTTTCTTTATGGTTTACCTGTTTGTTCTTTTTGGCAGCCCATGGGACATCCAGTACTCTTCTCCGGCACCACAGCTCAAAGGCATCAGTTCTTCTTTTCTCATCCTTAGTCATTATCCAGTTCTCAGATGCACAGCAAGTTCCCAGGCTGTAATCTTGACAGAAGTACAGCAGGCTGTAATCTTGACAGAAGCAGATTGTCAGATTGTCTCTTGTTCTTGCAGAATAGGAAAGTAGGTTGGAGTTGTCAACCTTGGGATCAGCAGGCAATGCTCAACTGTTGTGTTGTACTTCTTCCTTTTTCAGAAACAGTAACTATCTACCAAAATGTTCTTCATTCCATTGCTATGATTGCTGGCTCTACCCACTTCTATCTTTTAAGTTCAGGTTCCTTCTACCAAAATATTTCTTTTAGTAATTCTTTCAGTGGCAAATTCTGTCTTTTGGATTTAGTTTCCCACCCCCCTTTGAAATGTAAATGTTTTGCTTCACTCTGGATTACTAGTTTGTAGACTGGCTGCCTTTCTCCTCTAGTTTCTAGAAGATATAATTCCAGAGTCTTCTGAGCTTTCTACTTGTTTGGAAATCTCCGAATCTAGCTGCCCTTCTTTTATAGACCAGTTGTCTTTTTCCCCTGGTTACTTTTTACACAGGGTTTGGTGTTCTGTGGTGTCTCTAACCAGGAAATCAAAAGAGTAATTGTACTGAGAGGATCTGCAGTCAGGGACCTCTCTATAATATTGAGAAACAACTTTAGTCTAGAGACTATTACTGGCTCTGTATCAAAGAGCCGAACAATGACTAAGGATGACAGAACAAGAGATGCCTTTGACAGAACAAGTCAATGCCTTTGAGATGTGGTGTTGGTAAAGAGTATTGAACCAAGAGTACAAACAGGCCTGTCTTGGAGAGAGTGAAACAAGTTTCTCCTTGAAGGCTAGGATTTTGAAGCTCCATCTCACATCACATACTTTGGGCAT
>NW_006399867.1:2947277-2976395 GCF_000299155.1 Elephantulus edwardii | reverse complement strand
ACAGGTGACTTGACAGCACATAACAACAACAACAGTGTCTCTGGTGGCTTGCTTAGTGTTAAAGAGTTGCACTGTCAACCCAAGGGCACAGTGTTCAAATCCATCAGCCTCTCTGGGGAAGCAAGATCTCCTCCCCTGGGGTTTCCCCCCCCTGCAGTGGGTTGAGGAGGGTCAGCTCTGACTAAACCATACATGCTGTGTCTAGGTAAAGATTTATTCCATTGTATTTTGATCAGAATTCCTCTGATCATTTCATCTGATGCCTTTTATAGATTCTGGAAATTTCTCAGCCAAAATATCTTCTTTTCCATTCTCTTTACACTTCTTTGTAATTTCATTTTGCATCTTTTTTTTGTTCCCTCTTTAAATCTCTTAATGGTCTTCCTGTTTTCCTTCCTTTACTTTGCTTCTGCTGAATTATGGGCTGTTTCCCCAGACATGCTATTTAAACCAGCCATAGAGATTAAAATTCAATGACTAGACTTTTCACTTGTTTGAGGGGATTTTTTTCTAATAAGAAAAAGGCTTCATTTAGAAAAGCTAGAACTTTCACCAAAACCTGAACTCGCCTTTTCTTTGTTCTTACTGTGCTCTTGTTTCAATCATCTGTCTGTTTTTTGGGGTGTTTTTTTTTGGTTTTTTTTGTTTTTGTTTTTTACTTTTGATCTCTTCAATTATGTGAAACATACTTCCTGCACATCTCCATTGAAACAGTTTTATTATGCCAAGTTCTTGGAAAATCTCATCCCTTTTTCTTTCAGGTCATTTTAATCTCCATGATAGTGGGTCATTTCCCAGCCTGTTTTGTAACTTTATTTTTTTTCCATTTTGAGCTAACTTCTGCTGGTGTTGCAATCAGAGTTTCTAAAATGAAAAAACAATTTGAAAAGTCTCTTTACACCTGTGGTGTTAGATGCCATTGAATTGACCGCATCTTATTGCAACCCTATGAACAGCGCTGTGAGCCTGGCCCTGTCTTGACCATCCCTGAAATCTCTGACATGCCCTCAAGCCCATTGTTGTCCACAGTCACGATGTCACTGTGCCGCTTCATCTCAACGGGATCCTTCCTCTCTTTCGCTGACCCTCTACTTATAAACATGGCAAAAATGAGAACATGACCATGTACTGCAACAGGTAAGAGATCTTGTGAAGTCTCATGCACTTGTTGTTAAGTGCCATTGAGTTGTAGATGACTCATAGCGACCCTATGAACAAAAGACCTGAACTCTTGCACAACTTTCATCCTTTCTCCAGGTTCATAGGCTTTCCAGAGGCAAGCTATTTTGGAAGTGGATGCCACTCCTGCTTCCAAGCTTGTTTTAATCGGGGAGCTCCACCAAACACTGTCCACCATGGGTAACCATTATTGCATTTGACACATTAGTGTCACAGTGTTTGGCATCACTGTAACCACAAGTTACCGCAGTACAGCAAATGGACAGACCAGGGCTATAAAACCTAGAAGAATGTTTGAACAAAAACAATTAAAAATGGTCCTGAGGGCCATGGATTAAAGTCACCCACCTTTGGCGTGGGAGCATCACTTTGTGTCCATTAGGCTAACTGATCTCTCTCTGTGTTGTTGTTGTTAAGTGCTGTCTGTAGGGTAAAAAAGGCGTAGAGAACCGGGCGAAGTGAAACAAAAGAGTTTATTAGTGGCTCTTGGGGCAGATTTACTGTCTGAGGCCAGAGAAAGGCAGGGTCAGGCAGCAAAGTTACCAGTGAGGAAAAATTACAGGCTAAACTTTATAGGTAGGGGTTGGGGGTAGGGCGATCAAACTGGTGGTCAGTTCTCCTTGGACAAAGTTGATTGGATGCCCTTTGTTAGCTTCTAATGACGAAGCTGCTCAGTCATGCAGGTTGGGCTTGATGGCTGGGTTCCCTTCTGATTGGCCATAGTTGCCTTACACCAGGTAGATTGGAATGTCTCTTAGAAGGTGCGGTCAGCACGAGATGCCACCCCAGCCCCCAGGTGGCCTTTCACCTTCAAGTCATAGGTGACTCATAGCAACCCTATGAACAAAAGACCTGAACGCTTGTATAACTTTTGTCCTCAGTCCTTTATCACTACTGATGGGGAAACCTAGAAAACAAGCCCACTGCTGTTGAGTTGATCCCAACTCATAGTGGTCTTACAGAAGCACCCCAGTAAGTCTTCAAGGCTGTAAACCTTTAATGGAGGTGGGCTGCTGAATCTTTGTCCTGTAGAACAGCTGGTGGCTTCAAACCACTTATTCATTTGGTTAACAGCTGAGTGCTTTATCCACTTGCACTATCAGGACCTCCCATTGATGGGAAGGTGAACTGGGGCAGGAGTGGGAGTGGGGAGGAAGACCAGACTCCTCCCTGTTAGTCAGTTCCAATTCCCAGCAGCCCCCTGTGTTGGACGTAGCTACACTGCTGTGATCTTTTTGTGGGTAGATTCCCAAGACTTTCTCTCTCCCATAACATCCCTGAGTGGATTCAAGCTGCCCACCTTTCAGATAATAGCAGTCCATTTGCACCACCCAGGGGTCCGTGAAGGGAAAGAGACAGGTGTAATTCTGAAGAGCAATATGACATCACTGTCAAATTAAAGATAGCAGACTCTAGAGTGCCACACCTGGACATGCAGCCTAAAGATACTTCCAAAGCTGCATTTTAAAAAAAAAAGGCAGATGCAGAGAGGGGAACCCCAGGGCAGCAATGGGGCCTGGGAAGAATCTGCATACAACCCCCCCTGCTCCTTCTGGGGAAAGGTGAATATATACAGCCCGTAGGCAGTCCTCAACAGCACTTTGAACCGCAGACCTGATGAACACAAGGCAGCAACTGTCAAGCAGGCAAGCTGCTTGCTCAGTGCAAAGTACAGGAAAGACCATCAGATATTTAGTGCAATCCCACTGAGGTAAATTTTTTTAAAACCCACATGCTGGAGAATATGCATTTTTCAAGAACATACTCGAAGAAGAGACACATTAAAGAGATGAGAATGGATTGGCTGTGGGAGAAGGGGACGAAAGTGGAAAATGAAGACAAAGGTGAATATGTTAATTAAGAAACGCCTAAGAAGGATGCTGTGTGCAGACTTCGAAGGAGGAGAAGGCAGGAAGTGACGAGGACATGATGAACTCTTTTCTTTTTTAACAAAGAAGCTTTAATATTTTATTATGTTTTACATAATCATTCATATACATTGTATTTTATAGAATTCATTCCTATTGATCTATGACTATTATTACCCTGTCTCTTCAAGTACCCATTGAAGAATATCATGATTTTTAACACCTGAAGTAAAGAAAAAAAAAGAAAAGAAAAGAAGCACTTAGTTAGAAGTTTCATGTTCTCTAATTTTGGCGTATGCCCTGGTGGCACAAGGGATAATCAGAAAGTCAGCAGTTTGGATCCAGGAGTCTCCGTGTGGGAGAAAGATAGGCGGTCTCTGCTCGTAAAGATTTACAGCCTCAGGAATATAATGGAGGGAATCTGCGAACTGGAAACAACTTGGCAGCAGTTGATGATTGTTCCTTGCTCAGGTCAGCCCTGTGTGTTTTCCAGAATCCTGTCACTCTTCCTGTTGATGAGTCCTTCCTCTCAAGCTGGCTGGCAGGCTGTTTGATGGCAGGAACTGTAGTTTATTTGTTGTTACAGGGCAGCAGAAAGAAGTCATGGAAAGAGCTTGGGTTTAAGGGTCAGAAGAGCCTCTTCCACCTTCAGAGAGTGTGATCCCAGGCAGGCAGGTCACTTCCGTGTTCCAAGCCTCAGTTCTCTCATTTGTAAAACAAGGTGGAGAAGACAGCTGAGGACTAAATTAAGACATGAACCACTATTCTCCAGAAAGGAGACTCTGGGTAAAGCAGCAGTTGAAATGCTAGGCTATTTGCTGGAAGTTTTGTGATTTGAACCCTTCTGGAGGAGCCTCAGAATGCAGGCCTGGTGATCTGTTTCTGAAGGTCATGGCCTTGGAAAGCCTGTGGGGCATTTCTGCTCTGCACACAAAGAGTCGGAATCAACTTGATCTTCAACTAACAACAGCATTCCCAGGAAAACAAGCAAACAAAAACTAGTCCCTGCTATCAAGTTGATTCTGACTTGTGTTGTTGTGATATGCTGTGGAGTTGGAATCAGCTTATAGCTGACCCTCCAGTGGGTTTTCAGAGGCTGTAAATCGCACAGTAGATTGTGTATCTTTTTCCTGAGGAGATGGTGGATTCAAACCATGTGCTTTGTGTTGACAGCACAACGTATTGCTTTGGGTAAGTCCACCGTCAGGGACCTCTCCCCAAACTGAAGAGCAATGATGCCAGTTTAAAGACTAAGGTGTGCCTGATTCATGCCATGGTCGTTTCAATTGCTATGCTTCTGTGAACTGGTGGTTGGTGTAATGGTGTTGAAGAAGTACTAAATATCCTGTGACCTGCCAAAAGAACAAATAGATAGGTCTTGTAAAAGGTGCAACCAGAGTGCTCCTTGGGAGCAAGGATGCCGAAGCTCCATTTCTCATACTTTGAGCATGTTGCTAAGAGATGCTATTCCTCGGAAAGGGACATCATGCTTGGAAAGGTCAGCGAGAGAGAGGAAGTTCCCCCTAATGAGGTGGACTGACATGGTGACTGCGGCACTGGACTCCAGTGTGTCAGAGATGATGATGAGAGTTCAGGAGAAGGTCAGGGTTCAGATCTGTTGTTCATAAGGTCTCTATCAGTCATACTTGATGACACCTAACAATAACAGGCTATCAGGGGCTCCCTCTTATCTGGTTTCCGAGGCTGTAAATCTTTACTGGAGGAGGCTGCCTATCTTTTTCACAAGGAGATGCTGGTGGGTTCAAACTGCTGACCTTTTGGTTCACAGCACAACACCCAACACACTGAAGCACCAGGTCCCCTTGTGCTTACAGTAGATACCTTGATTGACTTCCTCGAAGCTCCCCAACACAGTATGGCTATTAAATCAAGAGTCTGAAAAGAAAATAACTCATGTTCACCCAGACTGGAGCAAGATGGCTTTTGCAGTGGCTAACACAGAGCATTTCCTTGTGAGCCTCAGGACAGGTCCTGAGCTGCTCGTGCAGATTCTCCCTGGAACACCTTAAGGATGGCATTACTGCCTTCACGCTGCCGCCCCCATCCCACGCCCCAGCTCTGAGGCTCTGCTTCTGGTCCCCAGCTTCTCTGTGACTTCTGCTTCCCCTTCTTGCTGTTGGCCTCACAGGGAAGTACTCCGTGTCTTCCTGTTGATTGCGAGCTCTCTTTTGTTCTCTGCTGTCTGTTAGCAAGACCTGAAGGGGAGCGAGAGCCGCCAGGCTCTGTGATTATCCCCTGGCCCTGCTGCAGAGTGAAGAAACCCTGACACAGTCCCGCGGACCACAGCGATTTCCTGAGGCCTTTAGATTGATTGCATTCTTCTTAGCAGCGGGTTGTGCACGCTGGAAAATTATCCAACAGCTTTCGAAAATCTCACATTCAACCTGAGAGTCTTTAAAAGCTTTCACATTTTGCACATTTGAAATCCAGCTGATTTGGACAATACAACTGACTCACTGTGATTTGGGCGGGTGTTTTTGCCTCAGTATGCCTTGTTTTTCTCATCAAGGAAACGGGAATGATCTTCAGCATGACATAGTTAAAGACCCGGAGGGATGAGAAGCCTGTAATGTGCCCTAAATAGCAGCTTTGATAGTTCCACTCTTTGATGGCTTTCGCTCCCCCAGCCTCTGTAGGAAGCTCAAGAAGATACTAGTGTTACCTCACCACTGCCAGCCAACAAGAATCCACAGTCTTGGATGCTTAACTCAGAAAAAAACCCCTCATATTGTGCTCACGTGAAACCTGTATGTTGGCCAAGAAGCAATTGTCTGGGCAGAATAAGGGAATGTTGCACGGTTTAAAATCGGGAAAGATACATGTCAGGGCTATATCCTTTCCCGATACCTATTCAATCTGTATGCTGAGTAAATAAATCATTTGAGAAGCTGCACTCTATGAAGAAGACCATGGCTTCAGGATCAGAGGAAGACTCATCAACAATCTGCGCTATGCAGACAACATAGCCTTGCTTGCTGAAAGTGAAGAAGACTTGAAACGCTTACGAAAGTGGATCAGACACTATAGCCTTCAACATGAATTCTATCTAAGCCTTAAGAAGAGAGAAATCTTCACCTCTGGGTCAATAAACTACATCTTGATAGATCTGTCATGCATAGGCTTGCTATGAGTGGTCGTCAACTCCCATCACGTAACCACCAACAGCAAATACACTTATCTTTTCAAAGGAATGAAGTTCTTCACCTCTTCAAAAGGGGGCTCTGGTGGCTTTGTGGGAAGGAATTGTGCTTTCAACCGAAAGGTCTGCGGTTTGAATCCACTAGCTGCTCTGAGAGAGAGGGGGGCTGCAATTTCCTCCCATGTGATTTATTGCCTTTGAAAACCCACTAGAGGGTCAGTTATGAGTTGATTCTGACTTGACAGTACTCAACAACTGTTCATCAAAATAAGCCAGCCCATTTAAAGACTAAGAGTATAAATTAGGGGGAATACTTTTTGCCAGCATTTGAGGCTGATGTCCCACTTGTGGACATTATCTTATATACAATAGAGCAAAATGTCTCTTCCTGCCATCTCATTCACACCATCACCACGTGTCCAACTGCTCCCCTAGAGACCTGTCCGACGAGTCAGCAAGTTGGATAATGGTCTTCTATAATAGTTATTGTGGCTGTGCTAACACTTATCTTCTGTTTTTGAGAACACCCCTTATTTTAGTGCCCTATTCTCATGCTAACTCCATTTAGACAGACACTGCCTCAGTATAGCTAGTTGATGATGCAGTTACAAATACCTCCCACATCTTAGTTGCTTAACACAGCACAAGTTTGTGTCTTATTCATGCTGCGTGTCCTTCAAGTTGTCAACAGGAGACCTCTGCTCATTGTAGTCATCCAGTGGCCCAGTTGACAGTATCTTCACCTCAACATGCAGTCCTGAAGCACTGCAGCAATGTTGTTGTTATGTGCCATTGAATCGCTTGTGACTCATAGTGACCCTGTGTACAATAGCTCTGAACCCTGCTCTATCCTGAGCTAACCTTATTGTCTCTGACTGAGTCAATCCATCTCATCAAGGGTCTTCCGCTCTTGCACTGTTCTTCCACCCTACTAAGCATGATGTCCTTCTCTAAGGACTGGTGTCTACTTGTAACATCCAAAGTAAACCAGATGAATCTTCAGAATCCTTGCCTCCAAGGAACAGCCTGGTTTCACCTTCTCTAGGATGAAACTGTTTGTTCTCCTAACAGTCTATGGTACATTCAACACTCTTCTCTAGCACCACAGTTCAAAGGCATCAATTCTCGTCTGCCGTACCTAGTCATTGTCCAGCTTTATATGTAATGCAGTAATGCACTTGCCATAGATGTTTCTGCATGCAACTGCTTCAGGAAAGGCTTGATTCAGGTAGGACACAGAGAGCACTCTCTTGGTCCATCTCTCTGTGTACGTCCTTTGGGTCATCTCCATGCTCAGGTCCTGCGTGACAACTTCTGGAAAGTCAAGGCTTTACATCGTCACAATAGTCAATAGAGCAAAAGGGATGGGAATCAATTGAATAGTTTCCATGTAAATCCTGTGTTCTTTTTGGCAACCCAAGCGCGATACGTTGTTTTTGTATACCATCAAGTTGGAACTGACCCATAGCTGACCCTCTGGCCGGTTTTCAAAGGCAGTTAATTGCACAGGAAGAGATGGCTCATCTTTCTCCCATGGAGCAGCTGGTGGATTTGAACTATGTGCCTTCAGGATTGCAGTGCAGCTTCTTACCACTAGGCCACCAGAGCTCCCATCCCCAAATGATAGCTGTGATTTTATTTTCTTTTTTTCCTTTTTTTTTTTTAATTATACTAGCTTATTTAGCCAGGTTGTTATGAGTCATCTACAACTTGATGGCACTTAACAACAACAACGAGAGAGCTCTGTGGGCCTGGTGGATAGAAAGTGATGCTACCAAGTCAAAGGTGGACGATGTTAATCTGCAGCCCTCAGGCCTGATTTTAATTGGTTTTGGTCAAACATTCTTCTAAGTGGTATAGTACTGCTCTGTCTATTTGCTACACAGAGGTAACTGTGATTGCTGTGATGCTAAACACTGTGACACTGATGTGTCAAATGTGATAATGGTTACCCATGGTGGACAGTGTTTGGTGGAGCTCCCTCATTAAAACAAGCTTAGAAGCAAGAGTGGCATCCACTTCTGTATTAGCTTGCCTCCAGAAACACTATGAACTTGGAGAAACTAGGAAAGTTATACAAATGTTCAGATCTTTCATCATTATGAGTTGTCTTTGACTTGATGGCCCTTAACAACAGCAACAGCAGCTTATTTAGAAAATTTGAATGCAATGTTTTCCTTTGTGTGATTTAAGAAATGCACTGTATTATTGCCTTGCTGCAGGACATTCTCACTTTTGAGGTGGAGTATGTGAATAGAGTTGCCAGATTAAATATAAGATGCCCCATTAAATTTTAATTTCCAATAAACAGGTTTTTTTTAAGTTTGCTGTACATATTCTCTGAGACACACACACACACATCATTCATTCAAATTGAAGTTCAAATTTAAATACATATCTTGCATTTTCACTTGCTAAAACTGGAAACCCTATGTGACATCCCCTTCCCAAACTTCACATAGAAAATGGGTTGTTTCTCTGAAGGAAGAGCGAGCTGCTCAGCGCCACTATGACGAGCTTGGGTGCTGAGCTGCACCAGTCGTGGTGTTGACTGGTAAGAGTACTGGGGCTGGGCGTATGTGCTGTTTTTCCAGGGTGCACACACGCAGCCCCGGGTCCTTAATATCTGATTTACATACAACCTGAAATTATGAACCAATCCTATAAATGTATATACCAAAGTTTGTAATAACAAGTAGGTACTGCTTTGGCTCAATGTGCATAAACCATTATAACTATCGTTGTTACTATTGTATTATTGTAGTTGTTGTTGAGTACCATCAAGTCAGAACTGACCCATAGTTGAGCCCCAGTAGGTTTTCAGAGGCAGTTAATCACACTGGCAGAGACTGCCCATCTTTTTCTCACGGAGTAGCTGGTGGATTCAATCCTTCTTGTTGAAGGTCTTCCTCTAACCCTTACTTTCCCCCGCATTTTGTCTTTTTCTAAGGACTGGTCTCTCCTGATAGCTTTAACAGAATATATGAGACAAAGCTTGATCATCCTGGTCTCTAAGGAGCAGACTGCTTGCATTTCCTCCAAGATAAATCTGTTCTTTTGCCAGTCCGTGGGACGTAGGTGATACAGTTTTAAAATGAATGTCTTCCAGTGGCATGCCACTGCACTTCCTAACAACCAACCACACAAGTCAGTTGCTTATGCCAATACCTTTTTGCTATCTCTCATGATTACATGGGTTGACTGGACTAATCTTGATAGTTCTTGCTTAGCATGTCTCCTGCAGCTATAGTCAAAGAACTAGACTGGGGCCTACAATTGTCTAAAGATTTGACTGTATCCCACAATGCTCACTCATGTCACTGATAGTTGAGGCTCCTGGCTGGAATGCATATCCGTGGACTGTCCATCTGGCTTGGCTTTCTCACAGCCCGGCAGCTGGGTTTAGAGAAAGGGTCAAGAGCAAGTGTTGGAAAAGGCCTCAGGCAGGAGCTGCAGGACTTCTTATGACTTAACTTTGGAAATTATGAGACATCACTTTGGCCACATTTTAGAGGTCAAGCCTGAGGCCAGTCTAGAGTTAGATAAGATAATTGGACCCTACCTTACTCTGGGGGTGTAGTCTATAGGAAGCTGTGCTGCTATCCTAAAAGTGGCACCTCTCTGGCGATTCTAATCCACAATCAACTCCACAGGGACAAAAATGGACAATCTCCTTCAGTGCCATTTATAACTTTGAATTCAGCTATGAGTTGGTTTCAACTCAATGGCAATGAGTGAGTGAGTGATGGTTGGGGTTTTTTGTGTTTGTTTTTTTTTTCATTTGTTTGGTTTTGGGGGTCCCCCTGAAAGTTAAGGGGTTTATTAGGGAAGTTAACAGGTTATAATCGGGTTGGCAACAGGGTACAGTCCCTCAATCCAAACAGCTTCTCAAGCATGGTCGCGGGCCCTCTGACCTTGAGCCTCATGGTCTAGGTCAGTGTTAAAACGTTCCCTTTGTTCTGCCCATTATGGCATCTTGCCTCAGTCCTCCAGCAAGCCTGGGTTGAAGGCCTCAGGCTCTGGCCCTTTGAGGCAGCAGTCCCAAGTCAGCTCTCTCTAATGCTGGTCCCTGGTTCTCTATTGAGGCTGCTGTTGCTTTTTTGTAGATCCTGGCCTGGCTGGTCCAGGAATCTCTGGTTCCAATGGGTGCAGGTTACTTTCTCTTCTTCGTTGGTATTGAGATTTCTTGTGATTGATGATTTTAATGACTGTGATACTTAGGATTGTGTTGCTGTTGTTGTTATGTGCTGTTGAGTCACTTGCTACTCATAGCAACCCTGTGTACAATAGCCCTGAAACCTGCTCTATCCTGAGCCAACCTTATTGTCTCTGACACTCCTACCCCCATTACCCCAGTCACTGAGTCAATCCATCTCATAGAGGGTCTTCCTCTCCTGCGCTGTCCCTCTACCCTCCCAAGCATGATGTCCCTCTCCAAGGACTGATCCCTCCTTGCAACATGTCCAAAGTATGTCAGATGATGCTTCAGAATCCTTGCCTCCAAGAAGCAGCCTGGTTTAACCCTCTCCAGGATGAACCTGTTTGTTCTCCTGGCAGTCCATAGTATATTCAATACTTAGGATTGTTATTCAATAATATTCCATTTCATCTTCCCTCTATCCTTAGGTTTATTGTTTAATAAATATTCAATCCCATCTCCCTTCTATTTGTAGTTTAGTTCTTTACTTCAGGAATATTGGGCTTAATTAGGTGAATGTTGGGAACTCTAGTGGCCTAGTGGTAGGAAACTGCACTACCCAAAGGTGCATGGTTCAAATCCACCAGCAGCTCTGCTGGAGAAAGATGGGCTATCTCCTCCCATGCTATTAACAGCCCCTGAAAACCCTCTGGAGGGTCAGGTATGGGTCAGTTCCAACTCAATGATACTCAGCAACAACAGGTGAATGTTAGTGTAATATGATCAGAGACTTGAATTAGGGAGCTCTGGTGGCTTAGTGGCAGGAAGTTGCATTGCAATCCTGAAGGAGTGTGGTTCAAATCCATCAGATGCTCCACTGGAGAAGAAGAGGCAATCTCCTCCTATGACATTGGGATCTGATTCAACAGTACACACTCAAAAAGAAAGATTTGCCATGTGCTTGAATAGTGGAATGAGCTTGCTCCCTTGTGATTATTCAGGCATCGTGAGAGGAGGATGCCCAAGTGGCAGCCAGGTGGTTTAGAAAAATAAAAGACATGTAGAACAGCAATGGGCCTCAACCTGAAGCTTAGATCCGATCTCAGGTAAGCTCTGCCCAGGTTTACGCTATACTGCAGGTTTTCAATTGTAAGTGATGGTGTCCACCAGAGGGCATTTGAGAAAGTCTGGAGGCATTTTGGGTTGTCACAACTGGGAGTAAGGTATTGCAACCAAGAGTGGATAGATACCAAGGATGCTACCAAGTGTCCTGTGGTGTTAAGGTTGAGAAGCTGTGGTCTACATTAGCAAACTCTAGTCTCTCTGAAGACTCGTGAGCAAAACTAAAAGATGGTTTACTTGAAACTTCTGAGATTGGGAGAGGTGTGTCATATTGTGGGAGTTTTTTATTTCATTTCATTTTTAAATAAAATTATTATTATATACTGGTTTACTTAAAGGCTTGCATACATTGTTTTTCCACACTGTTTCTTTCCCATTTCCTTTACCCACCCCTTCCTCCACTCATCAAATTGTGTGACTCTGTGATTAACCACACCACCCTCCCACTGTTCCTCACCCCTCTGCTCCCACCCATTCCCCCCTTGGATCCTCATACATGATCTAGATTTAGATTTGTTAGAAAATTACATTCCCAAAGTGACAGTCCTCCCTCCTTGAAAGGAAATAGGGAGAGTCAGCAGCATGTTAGTGAGGTAGGGCCCTATTTATTTGGGAGAGGCTTTAATGCAGCATTATTGTTGTTGTTGTTGTTGTTGTTATGTGCTGTTGAGTTGCCTGCAACTCAGAGCAACTCTATGTACAATAGCTCTGAACCCTGCTGTATCTTGTTGTTATTGTTGATTGCCTTTGAGTTGAGCATGACTCATACCCGCCCTATGAACAAAAGGCCTGAAGCCTTTCTATAACTGTCAACATTTATTAAAGATCATAGAGTTTCCAGATGCATGTTGTTTAGGAAGTGGATGCCAGTCCTGCTTCCTGAGCCAAACTTACTGTCTCTGACACACCTATTCCCATTACCCCAGTCACTGAGTCAATCCATCTCATTGAGGGTCTCCCTCTCTTGCGCTTTCCCTCCACCCTCCCCAAGCATAATGTCCCCCCTCCAGGACTGGTTCCTTCTTGCAACATGCCCAAAGAATGTCAGGCGGAGCTTCAGAATGCAACATTATATGGCAATAAATGGCAGGAAAACCAGCAAATACAAAGACCAGATTTTGTGAGGCAAGCTCAGTCAATGGTTCTTTCTAGTTAAACTTCACCATCTAGTTGTTGGCTTGTGTTCTAGTCATTTCCTATAGCAAAAGGCTGCCCCGCAAGAGAGCTTGGATTCTAACCAGTCCTAGTACTGCCTGAGAAAGTCAGGCAGCATCTAGACCCCAGAGTTTCCTCCTGTAAGTCTCATGTCATTCTTTCTTGCCTCCTGAAACCCTATTAATGACTCCCTGTGTCACAAGGCCTGCCCCTTCCCCTCTCTGTCACATTCAATTTGTCTGAAGAATTTTTTCCCCATAGTTTTTTTTCTAGTAACCAATGCCAGCTTTCTCCTGCACAGAAGCTCAGTCTTTTCTCATCATTCCAGGCGAATCTTTCCAGCCCTGATGACTGCATGTGATGGTGACTCATGTTCTCCAAGGAGCCTACTTCATTCTGAACTTTCTCAGAAAAGATGAGAACAGCTCCTTTTGGTCCTTCACAAAATCCCCACATCCCTTCGGAGCTTAGACTTGGTTCCCTAATGGAGAGAATCATCTGGTTCTGACTAATCTGCGCAAGAGAAAGGATAGAAACATCTTTTCATCTACTGAACATGCAATCCCCTTTTACATAGTCCTGCCTTTGCCTCTCAATTAGGGGGAATGTTTTAACACTGAGGTATAATTGGCGTATAGTGAAACTCACAAATATGAAAAATACAACTTGGTAAATGTTTACACATATATGCATCTGTTTACATACCATCCAGGTCAAGCTCTAAAAGCACCCGCTGCCTTCAAATCTCTGTAATTCATGGCAGCTCACATCCTAACATAAGGGTACAATGCATTCTGTAGGGCTTTCAATGGATGATATTTTGGGAAGTGGATTGCCCAGCTTTTCTTCGTAAGTAACTCTTAATAGAGCTGATCTTCCATCCTTTTGGTTAGCTGATAAACACATTGACCCTTTGCAAGGTACTTCTACTCTGCTTTCTGTCACAAGAAAGTCATTTTATTTGTTCTTGAACTTTACATATATAGCATATACTCTTTAGTGTCTGATCTTTCTCAGTCAATACAGTGTCTTAAAACTCATCCATGTTGTTGGACGTGTCCGAAACATCTATCACAGAAAGGTGGATTAATTCGAGGAAATCCTAAGGAGCCTTGGTGACTAATCCACAGCACGTCACACCGGTGATGTTAAGGTTGGAGGTTCAAATCCACCAGTGACTCCACAGGAGAAAGATGGACAGCATCCTTCTGGAAAGATTTACAGCTTGGCAACCTGATAAGTTGGCATTGACTCCACAACAGTTAGTCATGAGAATGTACCAAAAGGGGTAGAAATAGGTTCTTTAACAAAAGCACCCAAGTGTCTCTCCTCTACCCTCTGCACTCTCCAGCAATGACAGCAAACTGAAGGAAGATTTGCCTTGACTTTTGTGGTGGTGGTTGTTAGTTGGTGTCACATTGTCTCTAACTCATGTCAACCTCATGTGACATTGCCTGATCCTGTCCCATCCTCACAGTCTGGGGTATATTTGAGCCCATTGTTGTAGCTACCATGCCAGTCCATCTCATGGAGGAACCTTCTTGTTTTCTATGATGCCCTTATTTTACCAATTACAATCTCCCATTCTGTCGCTGTCAGTTCGCCGGCAACTTAACAGTGACACCCTGATGGGAGTAAACACGATGGAGATACTCCGGGAGAAGATCAGAGAGTCAATCCAGCTCGATTTTATTGGGATAAGCACTGCACTTATATTCACAGGAAAACAGGATAGGGTGGGCTTACAGTCGTGGGACATGCAGATTGGTCAGGAGAACCTCACCTTGTGTGGACCACTCCCAGCTCTACAGAGGTGGCAGGGTTCTTCTTCCCAGGTGACAAGCTTTCTCAAGCCAGTACAGCCGAACACAGGGGAGCTTTCTCTACCCCGTATTAAAGGCCATCGGGAGGCTTGCACCTGTCTGGAGCTCAGGCAACCCATCCTGGCCAGAGGTACTCCCTTCCTCCCCAACATTCCACAACACCATTCCAGCACTGTTTCTTTCCTGATCAAAGTAATTAAAATTAAACCTCTCCCCCTTTGCTTCCAAGTAGCATTCTGCTTATACTTTAGTTGGTCATTCTTCTGGCATTCCATGGTACACTGAGTATCCTTTAGCAATATTTGTTTTTAGATACTAAGAATGGTTTCGCCTGTCTGGTATACATTTCAAAGAATGTCTGCTAGGCTGGTCTGGAGTTGCCATGGAAGGGAGCTTCCATTTCTTCCTCTTGAGACCAGAGAAGAGGACCACAGAGTAAACAGAGATAACTCCTGCATGGGGTGTGGTCTCTCGTCAAGACTAGAAAATTGCTACAAGCAGCAAGATTCCATGCACAGCATCTCCCAGCCCTAGCTGACAAATCAAAAATGCTTTATAAGGAATCTTCTGAGGTTGGCTGTCTGGTCAAGCAGTGTGTCTGCCATGATACCACTCTAAGCAAGTTGACTCTTCTTGAGCCAATTCTGGAGATTCATTGTTTTCCTAGAAAGATGCCTATTTCATCCAGCTTCTCAATCTATAAGTGTGGACACAAGTGGTCTCATAATTGTGCTTTGAATCAATGGATGGTTGATCAATAGTGTAACTCAAATCAATAGTGTCTCCAAATGTGGACATTGAACTTGCTGAACCTTTGAGTGTCTGAGAACATCTTCTTGCGCCTGCATGTGGGGACAGAAAGTTGGCTGTGTGCATGGAGTCCTGGGGTTGCAGGCTGCCTGAACTATCAAAACTTGACAGATGTTGCCTTATTGTTTTCTGATGTCTAATGCCAGTGAAGTGAAATCTGAAGCTAGACTTGTGTTTTTCCTTTCTAAGAAAGGAGGGTTTCTCCCCCTTCTCCTAGCATCACTGAGTACCTTCAGAGTTCTTTTCCTGGATGTTAGAAGCTTTACCAAGGTATGCATCCAAGATCTGGTGTCTTTTAATAACTTTTTCCCTGATTCAGTTTGCACTCTTTGGAAATACAGATTCCAGCTTTTAATTAATGAAACTGTACTTTTTCGGTTGGTACATTCTTTGGTACACAAATTCTCTGAGTGCTTTAAATCACATGGCACCCTGGTGGCATGATGCATATCATATCAAGGTGCTCACCACAAGGTCTGTCTTGGAAAGGGTGAAACCAATTTTCACCTTGGAGGCTAGGATTTTGAAGCTCCATCTCACATAATTTAGGTATGTGGCCCAGAGGGACTGGTTCTTGGAGAAGGACATCATGCTCGGAAGGGCGGAGGGACAGTGCAGGAAAGGAAGACCCCAGATGAGATGGATTGACTCAGTGACTGGGGTAGTAAGGATAGGGGTGTCAGAAACAGTAAGGTTGGCTCAGGATAGAGCAGGATTCAGAGCTGTTGTAAAGAGGGTCGCTATGAATTGCAGGTAACTCGAGGCACATAATAACAACAACCACAAGGTCAACAGTTTGAATCTCTCAGCTGTTCCAAAGGAAAATGATGACCTGTATTTCCTGTAGTTTTTCTAAGAGAAAATACAATCTCGGAGCCCTGAGGTTACTGTGAGTTGGAATCCACCCTGTGGCAGTAAGTTTGGCTCCTTTGGTATCTACTGTATTGTCCACCTCCAGCATCTCCCATTTCTGACCATGATCACCTCCATTCCTGCTTTCTGAATCCCGGAGCACTTTCTCAAGCTTGCTCTCAACATCGCCGAGTTACGTCCCTGACTTACAGATGTAGCTTGCAATGTACCAAGTGCATTTTTAAGTCATATAATCTTTTTCTCCACCTAAACTATGATCATTCCCACCTCTTTCTCTTTCCATTGCAAATAGGATTTTGTTTCATAAAGTCAGCATTTCCTCGAATTTGATTGAACTACAAAGAACACATTGTCAGAATTTACTTCTGTTTCTTGCAGTAAATTGTTCTGAAAATCACATTCTCCCTTGACTCTTTGGTGATGCAGAAATTTTCCAGAGGCTTCACATTTTTCATCAGCTCTGATGTTTCCTCCCAAGGAGAAGGCAGCAATTTACCATGTAATCTCCCCAGTGTGGAGCCTGAGTCTGAGAATTTTGCAAGTTTGGAGATTCAGCCTTCTGGAAGATTCAGTGGATCGTTATTTCTCTACATTGGACTCCCACTGCCTTGGCTCTTTGTTGATACAGCTCAAAGACCATAGACTTCAGTACACATTATACCTCAAAATAAAACAAACATCTTCACAGCTGGACCAATAGGCAGTGTTATGATAAATGGAGAAAAGATTGAAGCTGTCAATAACTTCATTTTCTTTGAACCCATAATCAGCATTTCTGGAAACAGCAGTCACAATGTATATGAATTTTCTAAGTAAACCAGTATAAGATTAAAAAGCTTATATTTAAAAAAGATACTCAAACATTCTAGAACTAAAAAAACACCATGCTTAAAATTGAGAAATCAAATAATATATTTACTAACATAATAAACAAAACAGAAGTCATGCACTGCTGTTTTAGGTGGTAAAAAAATAATATCAGCTTCTTTTGATGGTTGATTTTTTTCTCTTCAGAAAACCCATTGGAGGGTCAGCTATTTGTCAGTTATGATGACAAGTTTGTTGTGATTTTGTGTACCATTGGGTCAGAACTGACAACACAACAACATTCAGTGGTGAAATACTGTTCTTTAGATGCATATAATATTATTTTAAAGAACATTTAAAATTTAGTTTCATGAGTCTTTTTTTCTTCCCCCAAAATACAAGTAAACTATTATTTTCATGACCGTAAATTTCATTATTTAAAAAAGGAAAAAAGATGTTGCTTTGGGTGAATCTGCTGCCAAGGACCTCCTTAAAGTGTCAAAGAAGACAGATGTGACTTTAATAGACTAAACCATAGTATTTGCAATTGCTTCATATGCATATGAAAGTTGGACAACAAAGAGAGATCAAAGAGGAATTGATGCCTTTGAGTTGCAGGGTTGGTGAAGAGTATTGAATATTACCCATGGTAGACGGTGCTTGGTGGAGCTCCCTGATTAAAACAAGCTTAGACACAGGAGTTGCATCCATTTCCGAAACAGCTTGCCTCCAGAAACTCTATGAACTTGGAGAAATGATGAAAGTTACACAAGTGTCCAGGTCTTTCCTTCGTAGGCTTGCTATGAGTCATCTACAACTCAATGGCACTTAACAATAACAACAACATGGACTGCCAAAAGAATAAGCAAATCTGACTCAGAAGAAGTGAAATCAGAGTGGTCCTTAAAAGCAATAATGAAACTTTATCTCACATACTTTGAGCCATGTTATTAATGGTCTCATGGTAAGGAGTCGCATTCACAGTTACCCAAAGGCAGGTGCTCTCTGGGAGAAAGATGGGCAACCTCCTCCTGTGTGACTTCTGTTGTTGTTATGTGCCGTCGAGTTGCATGTGACTTATAGCAACCCTATGTACAACAGCCCTAAACTGCTCTGTCCTATGCCAATCGCAGTGTCTCTGACATACCCATCCCAATTACCCCAGTCACTGAATCAATCCACCTCATAGAGGGCCTTTCCCTCCTGCACTGTCCCTCCACCCTCCCAAGCATGATGTCCCTCTCCAAGGACCAGTCCCTCCTTATAACATGTCCAAAGTATGTCAGACAGAGCCTCAGAATCCTTGCCTCCAAGGAGAAGCCCGGTTTAACCCTCTCCAGGATGAATCTGTTTTTTTTCCTAGCAGTCCATGGTACTCTCAATACTCTTCTCCAGCACCACAGCTCAAAGGCATCAATTCTCCTTCTATCCTCCCTAGTCATTGTCCAACTCTCTAACACATAGCGAGTGATTGCAAAGACCATGGCCTGTATCCGATGCACCTTAGTCTCCAGAGTGACACCATTGCTCTTCAGTACTTTGGAGAGGTCACTAACAGCAGACTTTCCCATGGCAATACGTCTTCTAATTTCCTGGCTGCTGGTGCCGAGAGTGTTGACTGTGGAGCCAAGCAAACTAAAGCTGTGAACAATCTCAATCTCTTCACCATCCATCCTGATGCTGCCAATTGGTCCAGTGGTGAGAATCTTTGTCTTCTTGATATTGAACCTCAATCTATACTGAAGGCTGCAGTCCTTGACCCTCTACAGCAAGCGCTTTAGGTCCTCCTCAGTATGTATGTGTGACTTATAGCCTCTGAAACTCCACTGGAGGCTTGGCTATGAGTCTGTTACAACTTGACAGCAACAATAAGTCTCTGGGAAAGGCATCAGGCTTGGAAAAGAGGGCCCGTGAAGGAAAAGAAGACCCTTGGCGAGATGGATTTATTCAATGACTGCCAGAAGGAGCTGAAGTGTAGCAGAGATTGTAAGGATGGTATGGGGTAGACAGAGTTTTATTCTGTTTAACATCAAGTCATTATGAGTCAAAGGTGACTGGAAAGTACTTAACAACAGCAGGGCTTAAGACTTTTATGTATCTCTTATTTATTTTTTTAAATTTTTTGGTCTGGTTTTATAAATTTTTTTCTTATTAATTTTAATGAAAGTTTACAGAGACTTAGAGTTTCCAGTCATTGATTGTTGCACTTTTCTCCCTCTCCCCCCCCCAATTCACTCTTCTCTTTGAAAAGAAAAAGAAAAACTCTTTCATTTTTTATGCAATCCCTCCCCCCAAGTCCACTTCACTATGCAGCCTTCACTCTGGACTTCTGTAATGACAAGAATACCCATTCATATGTCCCTTTTAAACAGTTCTCTCCCTCATCTGTTTCAATGCAGTACACATCATTCCTCCCCTCCTTTTCTGTCTTCCCTCAACCCCGATGTCAGTTCCGTTTTACAACAGTGGCCCTATGTGATATTTATCCAGACTTTTACGTATCTCTTTGAGAACACAATTCAATCTGTAGGACCACCTATCTCATCTAAGATGTGAGATTTCAGTCTTGTTTAGATTCACTTCTTTAAGCAGGTATTTGATTCTACCCCATATAAGTAATGAAAAGAAATGTTGGGCTTCTGGAAGAATGAATGACTGATAGGTAGCAGAAATACGGATGTCCTCAACAAAGATCTCTCCACTTTTTCCTGTGAAACTACTGTGCAGCAGGGTAAGTTGGAAACTGACTCAACAGGGTCTCCATGCCCCGCTAAGCAGTGAATGAACACAGCTATGGTCAGGACACAGACACGCCCTGTGTAAGAAGGTTCAAGTCACTCCACAGAAACTGCTGATTTGAATAGCTTTCAAGCTTTCTTGACAGACAGAAGTAAAATGTCTTCAGGAAAGGCAAACCATTTTTCTAATTGCATAAAGGGTGCCGTATAGGCCAGTGACAAATGACAGTTCTCTGGAGGCATCATTATTCAATCTGGTCCTTGCTGCATCCCGTTAAATCACCACTCCTCTCCCTGAGCTGCCAGTCCTAATACAGAAACTTCACTTTATTTTTGCATGTTTAAGTATGCAATTCCTCAATCACTCGTCTTTCCAACAAAATAAAAATCCCATTTCTAACATCAAAATAGCTCTTCTCTCCTCTCTCTCCACATCTGCTCCAAAAATGGCTTACGTCTATCAAGGACTCCTGCATGCCTCATTTTTTGCCTCTTCGATTTTGAGCATCTTGAGCCTTGATGATGGGAAAGGGTTGTGGGAAGTTCTTTCTGGAGCTGGTCGATGAGGTTCTGCAAGAGTGAAAGGGACATGTCCACTTCTATCGGTCACTCGGGTGTCATCAAGATCTTGGGGACCTCAGGTGACCTCAAGGCACCCCGGGCCACAGCTGTGCCACCAGGAATCCAGGTTAGGAATCACTTGGATGTTCATCCTAATTATTCTCTGTTTGGGAACATCATATCACATCTCTTAGCTTTTGCTTGAAGGAGCAGGACTTGCCCAGTTCTCAGCTCTGATGCTTGGGGATGTCATTCAGAGTGAGAATGATAACATCCCCAACAGATGCTACACTAAATGCGATGAAACTCAAACCAGACTAGTCGTGGTCAAGTTGACTTAAACTCCTGATAACCTCACGTGTATCAGACTACAATGCAGGATTTCCAGTGGCTGATTTTACAGGAGTCTAGCACCCGGGTTCTCTTCCAAGTGACCTCTGGGTAGACTTGAACTCCCAATGTCTCAGTCCATAGCTCAGCGTGTACCATTCGTAGCCCCTAGAGACTCCATATAACCTCAATAACAATCTTATACGTGCTGCTAATACCTGATACACATGAGGCACTGTTGTAGGTGTTCATGTACCCTGTGTTTGATCCTTACAACAATTTCATGTTGTTGTTGTTAGATGCCGTCGAGTTGACAATGACTCACAGTGGCCCTAAGAAAAACAGATCTGAGCCTTGCCCTGTCCTCCACCGTCTTCATGATGTCTGCCACGCTTACACCCATTGCTGCAGTTACCATGTCAATAAGCTAATTGAGAATCATCTTCTCCCTTGTTGACCCTCTGCCTTTCCCAGAATGAGGCCTTTTCCTAATGCCTGGCCCTTTTGATAAAATGACCAAAGTCTGTGAGATGGCTTTTCACTATTTTTTTCTCATTGCACTTCCTCCACCAACTTCATATTGTTATAACTACTAGGTGCCATTAGGGAGCCCTTGTAAGTGGCTAAGAAGTGGTAAGACGTGGTAGGAAGCTGTGATGCAATCCTGAAGGCACACAGTTCGAATCCACAAGCTGCTCCACAGGAGAAGGATGGACAGTCTCCTCCTGTATGATTAACTGCCTGTGAAAACCTGCCGGAGGGTCAGCTGTGGGTCACTTCTGACTCAACAGTACACAACCACAAATAAGGTGCCATCGAGTCGAGTGTGACCCATAGCGACCCTTTGAACAACAGATCTGAACCCTTTCCTATCCTGTGCCATCCTCACAATCTCTGACATATGTGAGCCTTTGCTGCAGTCACTGTGTCAATCCAACTGGTTGAGGGTCTTCCTCTCTTTCGCCAACACTCCACATTTCCAAACATGATGTCCCTCTCCAAGGAATGACCTCTTCTAGCAACATGACCAAAGTATGTGAGACATTTCATCACCTTTGCCTCCAAGGAGCAGTTTGGCCACACAGTCTCCAACAGCCTTATAGGAATATATTATTACCGCCTTCATTTTACAGATGAGGAAAGCGGAGCTCAGGCGAAATAACAACTGCTTGTTTTTTTAAAAGAATGTATTGTATCTTATTGTCATGTTTTTATTTTTGTGTGTGTACCATCAAATCAGATCTGACTGGTACAGGAGGAGATTGTTCCTCCTTCTTCAGCAGAGCATCTGATGGATTCGAACTGTGTACCTCTGGGATTGCAGTGCAGCTCCTTGCCACTAGGCCATTGGAGCTCGCCTTATTGTCATAATGTTATATGTGATTTCCTAGTGCCAAGTATAGTGATGAAAAGAATGTTATTTAATGGCTCACATTTGTACAGGAAATGTGAATGGCAATGTGATGTGTGTGCAGACAAGACTGGGTTCAAATTTGTTTTCCGCACTTGTCATTTCTTTGACACTGATCCTTTTCATCTTCTCTAAAGTTGTTGTTGTTATGCATTATCAAGTAGGAACTGACTCACTGTTGACCCTTCAGTGGGTTGTCAGAGTCTGTAAGTCACACAGGAAAAGATCGTCCATCTTTCTTCTGGGAGTAGCTGGTGGATTTGAACCATCTGCCTTTGTAGCAAAACTCCTTACCCACTAGGCCACCAGAACTTTCTATAAAGTGGAAATAATAGTACTTTGTAAGTATTATTGGGTGGATAATACTTTGTGGAAGAAAGATGGGCAATCTCCTCCTGTGCTATTAACTGCCTCTGAAAACCCAGTGAAGGGTCAGCTCTGAGTTGGGTCTGACTCAATGGTACACAACAACAAGATGGTCAAGGAGCTCTGGTAACCTAGTCGGTAGGGAGTCGCACCACCAACCCAAAGGCCGGGGGTTTGAATCCACCAATTGCTCCATGGAAGAAAGATGAGCAATCTCCTCCTGTGCTGTTTTTAATCTCTGAAAAGCTATTGGAGGGTCAACTATGAGTTGCTTCCAACTTGATGGCAATGAAGGTTTTGAGTGGTGGAAGACCACTTTCTGAGTGGTAGAAAGCCAAATGATAGGCATGAGATGCATCATGATAGGCAACATCATGGTGGATTGAGAACCGATTGGAACTGTCAATATCTTCACCTTATTTGGTGGATCCACAATTAACACCCTTGGCTCCAGCAGTCAGGAAATTAGGAGATGTATTGCATTGGGAAAGTCTGCAGTTAGGGACCACTCCAAATTCTTGAGGAGTAATGATTTCAATTTGAGGACTAAGGTGCATCTGATTCAGGCCATGGTCTTTCCAATTACTTTCTATGCATCTAAGTGCTGGACAATGAATAGGGATGACAGAAGAAGAATTGCTGCCTTTGAGTCTGTGTTTGAGAAGAGCATTGAACATACCATGGATGGCCAAAGAAACCAATAAATATGTCTTGGAGAGGGTACATCTGTAGTGCCCTTTGAAGGCAAGGATGATGAGACTTCACCTCAAATACAAGGAGGGGCTATTGCTTGAAGAGGGACATGATTGTTGGAAGGGTGGAGGGTTGGCAAAGAAAAGAAAGACCCTCAAGCTTGTGGATTGACAGGGCGACTGCCACAATGGGCTCTAGTGTGTCAGGAAGTGTGAAGATGGCACAGGTTAGGACAGGGTTCAGATCCGCTGTTCATAGGGTCACTATGAATTGTGGTCAACTCGACACCACCTAACAATATACCAAAGAAAGAATTCTTCTTTTGCTTTTCAAAGAGAGGAGCAAACTGTGGGGGCAGGGCTGGGCAGGGAGAAAAGTGCAACAATGAATGGAAATCCAAAATCTCTGTAACTGTTCATTAAAATGAATAAAATAAATTTTTTAAAAAAAATGGTCAGCAGAATGGAATGAGTTCAGGTGCTCATGTGACCACCGGGAAATGTGGCGTTGAGTTGATTTCTACTCGTGGCAACCCTGTGTCTGTCAGAGGAGGTAGTTTTCAACGTCTGTGATCTTTTAGAAGTTGATCAGCAGGTCTTTCTTCCAAGGTGCTTCTGAGTGAACTTGATCTGCCAACCTTTTGGTTAGTGGATCACGTAACTGTTAGTGCTACCCAGGGACTCCAGACGTATTCTAAACAAACAAACCCAACCAACCAAAGCTTCTATCCCATTAGATCCACTCACAGTGGTCCTATAGAACAGCGCAGAACTGACCCATAGGATTCCCAAGGCTGTAATCTGTACAGCAGCGGACTGCCTCACCTTTTTTCAAGGAGTGGCTCATGAGTTTGAACCACCAACCTTTTAATTAGCTCCCCAGTGCTTAGCCTGCCACATTCCCAGGCCACTGTGAAAGTACAAGCACTGTAAGTGTTCCCCCTTGAATGGTTACATTTTTTCCTTATCAACCTGTGTCTTCAGCATCATAATTTTCCCCACAAGGAAATGGGAGGGCTCTGGTAGACCACGCTCAATGTTTCCTGAGCTTCTCTTTGCTCTTTCCAACCCAGGTGACCATTTTCATTCTTCCAATCAGAAGTCTTTGGATGATTTTCTTCTAAGAAAAAACCCCACCTTATCATCTTCACTGTAGCCTCTTGATGAGTATTTGAGATGATTTTGAAGTGTAAACAGTGGAAAATGCATTAATATAATTTCCTTTCCAGCCCCATTTCCAAACGAAAGGGAAATGTGTTTGGGGAAAAATCCACTTACGACTTTGGCCAAATGCCCAAATTCTCAAAAGAGCCTGACAAATAGAACCAAGTTGAACTCTCTCTAGATGAAATCCTTGTGTGTCTCTGATTTCAGGGCTCTTACAGTGACCCTTTTGCTAATGATAGTGTGGATATCAATAATGGAATGTGAAAGACAATCTTCTAATCAATTCTCTCTTTTTCCCCCCTCTGCTGGTTTAGATTAAAGCACAGAAAATGCCCAAATGCTCCATCTGCTTCCTCTAAAATTTCTGGTAGGCAGGAGCCCAATTATGGCTGCCTTATTCATTTTTAATAATCTACTTATGATCATGCAAACACAGGGTGTGATTATACCCACACCAGACCAGCTTCTGTTTCAGAGCTTCCATTTCCATCCATAATTAATAAGCTACTCAGTGCATCCGAGGGGAGCTGAAGGAGAGATGCGGGGATGCTGAAGCAGGAGAGTGTTTCCTGTGGTTCCTCCTTCATTCACTTTCTGAAGCTTTACCGATGGCTGCCATGTGCCGGTGCAGGGCTGGGCACAGAAAGTAAAACAACCCACTCCTGTCATGTCAAGGCCAATGCATGTAATGAATGACTCTCCATTGGATTTCAAGAGTGTGAAATGTCCAGGAGAGGAGACGGCCCCTCATTCGGTGGATTCGAATTACTAACCCTTTCCTTAACAACCCAGCACTTTCCACACTACACAAACACAAGCTTCTCAAGGAGCAACTGCATTTTTCTGGTTTAAATCAAAACACCATCCACACCACAAGCATGTGTGAAGGACACTGGGGCTGTGTGCACCGTCTGACAATCCTGCAGACTTACTCATCAGTGGTTATGCACTGGTATATCTGTTTCCTGCTTTAACTTCTTTGGCCCATAGTGAAATAGCTGGGTTGTGCGGCAAATCCCTGTGTAACTTTCTGAGGTGCCCCTAAACTGTTTCCCCCAGCAGTTGTAGCATTTATGAGCACACTTATGTGACGTACCCAGAACAGGCAAGTGTATAGAGACCAAAATCTACTAGTGGTTACTGGAGAGAGGTAGGAGGGAGGGGTAACAGCGGGCTCATTCCTTAGAAAGCTGAGCTTCTGTTAAAGGTGATGGGATGCTTTGGGAGTGGGTGACGTGACGATTGAACACAATAAGCATAATCAGCGTTACTGAAGTGTGCGTGTAAATAATGTTAAGATGGCAAGAGTTTTGTTACGTATATTGTTGTTGTTATGTGCCACGGAGTCAGAACCAGCTCATGGCTGACCTTTCAGAGGCTCTAAATCTCATGGGTGATTTTCTTTCTTTCTCCCTGAGAGCAAGCATCTGGTGGATTCAAACTATGTGTCTTGGGTACGGCACTACAATTCCTTAAGACTCAGGCACCAGAGTCTTAGATAGATAGATGATAGATAGATAGATAGATAGATAGATAGATAGATAGATAGATAGATAGATAAATATGAGAGAGAGACAGAGAGAAAGATCACAACTTTAAAAAGAAAGTGCACAGGGGAAATGCCTTTTTTATTTGGCTTCTCTGAAATCTTTGTATGGAAAGAAAGTGCTATAATGGCTGTAATATAAAAGAAATCTCAGCCTTACTGGTCAGCTACACAATAAACCACTGTGTCTATTTCCCTAGTCTTAAATACCCCTCCAAGTCTCTTGGCTAACTATTACCCATGCTCTGGAAAAACCAAAACTACCACCTTAGAGACTGGTTACAGAGTCTTGTAATACTCAGGGTACTAATCATCATTCTTATTGCAAATGATGCAAACTATCTTCAGTAACTCCAAGGTGGTATTTTGGGAGAGATATTCGGAACTTCACGAAATTGCAGAAGACAAGATACCAGAATTTAGCACGGGTGCAGTTAAAATTTGTTGAAAATGCAATTGCATCCATAGCTCGTGGCTCATTCTCATTTTCAGTGTCACAGTGACCAGGCGGCTACGCATCCTTCACGAGCCACAGGACGAAAACCCACTAGCCTCACTTTTCTGTCCCAGGGTCTTCTTTCTGAGCCAGATTAGTCCTCCTCTGTTGGAGGTGGTTTCTCAGTTCATCTAGAGGAAGTTTCCACCTCTACACTCAAAATGCACTTGTATAGGAATTTTCTATACAAACCAATATAAAATTTGAAAAACAGGGGAGAGAATGATGGAACTAAAAAAATATATATATACTTTTTGGAAAAATCCCAGCAATCTATAACCCATACCTTGTAGCTGAATTAAAAGCCTCTAACTTAGTACTGTGGCTAGAAGCTGTGTTGCAATCTCAAAGGCATGCAGTTCTAGGCCACCAACTGCTCCATGGGAGAAGAATGGGCCATCTCCTCCTGTGTGATTAACTCAAAACCCGTCGGAGGGTCAGCTATGGGTCGGGTCCTACTCTACAATACACAACAACAACTTTGTCTAAAAGAGCTCTGGTGGCTTAGTGGAAAGGAGCTGTGCTGCCATGCCAGAGGCACACAGTTCAAATCCAGCAGTGGCTTTACGAGAGAAATATGGGCAATCAACTCCAGTGTGATTTACTAACTCTGAAAACCTGCTAGAGAGTAAGCTATGGGTTGGCTCTGACTAGAGCTGACAACAGCCTAGTCTGTAGGGAGTTCAGGTGGCCTAGTGGGAAGAGTTACATTGCCAACATAAAGTTATGCTGTTCAAATCCACCAACTACTCTGAGAGAGAGAATGAGCAATCTTTTTCCATGTGATTTACAGTCTCCCAAACCCTCTAGAAGGTCAGCTATTAGTCAGTACTGATTCAACAGCAGTGAGTGAGGGAAGTGTCACAAAGGTTTATGTTAATGAGTAATCTAAAGGTTGGTGGTTCGAACTCACTGAGCAGGGCCACCGAGGACAGGCCTTCCACTCTACTTCTGTAAAACCATGACCTCCCCTCAAATCTCAATAAAAAAGCTCCTTTAAAAAAAAAGCTCCTTTAGCAAACTGTGGTGGGGGGCTGGGGGGGGGCAGGGGGGAGGGCTGGGCAGGGAGAAAAGTGCAACAATGAATGAATGGAAATCCAAAATCTCTGTAAATGTTCATTAAAATTATTAAAATAAAGTCTAAAAAAAAAAAGCTCCTTTAAACCATTAAAACCCGACAGAGCAGTTCTGCATTGTAATACCTAAGTTTGTCATGAATTGGAACTGACTCGATGGTAATAATTTTGTTTTTAAATTACAGACATTACAAGACCGGGAGATGTTTTGCTCTGTTGTGCATAGGTGGCTCTGAGTTTGAACGGTAAATAAACAAACATCAAAAAGCATAGCAAAAACAAGAGGGGCAGGCAGCCACAGCTCCAGGACCGAGTCACTTTCATCTGATCTGTTTGGAGAGGGTCTCTCCGGTGAGGGGGCAGCTTATCTGGTCCTGATGGGGAGGTAGGGGTCTGGGTGAGATAATTCCACTGCTCTGCACTCCACCTCCACCTTCGACCTTCTCTCCTCCCTGCCGTCAGCCGCTTCACTGCTCCTCAGCGTACCAAGTACACAGGGGCCTCAGGACCTTTGCACTTGCTTTTCTCCCTGGACCTCTTTCCTCAAGAGAGCCACAAGTCTTTCTCGCATGGTGTTCAAATCTCTGCTCAGATACAGACCTCCCTAACACTGTGCTATTTAAAAGAGCAACCCCTCTACCAACGAGGACTCCTTTATCCTCACATTATGCTTTATTTTCTTTCTTAAAATGATCACATTTATGTGTAAATTCATCTATAACTTTCTGAGGCACCAGAAAGCGCAAACCCTAATGGTGAACGGTTGCCATTGAGTCCATTCCAATTCACAGTGGCCCTACCTACATACAACAGAACAAAGCATTGCCTGGCCCTGTGCCATCTTCACAAAGCATTGCTGTTTGAGTCCATTGTTGCGTTCACTGTGTCAGCTCATGTTATTGTTGGTCTTCCCATTTTTCATTGACCCTCTACTTATACTAAGCAAGATGCTCTTTTCAGGGGTAGGTCTCTCCTGATAACATATCCAAGGTGAATGAGATGAAGTTTCCCCATCCTTGCTTCTGAGGAACACTCTGGATGCACTTTTTCCAAGATCGATTTGTTTGTTCTTTTGGAAGCCCATGGGGTATTTAGTGCTCTTCACTAACTCCACAAGTCAAAGACATCTAATTTCCTTTGGTCTCCTCTAATCTAACTTTCACCCATATACGAAGCAACTGAAATCACTCTGGCTTAGGAAAGGTGCAGTTTAAGTCACTGAAGTGATGTTTTTGGTTTTAACATTTTAAAGAAGTCCTTAGTTGCAGATCCATAGGAATAAATGACGTATAAAGAGGCAATGGTATGCACACCCATGTTTATCGTGCCTTTGTTCACAATAGCAAGGAGCTGGAAACAACCCAAGTGCCCATCAACAAACGAGTGGATAGAGAAGCTGTGGTATAGTCACAAAATGGAATACTACGCTGCATTGAAAAACAAAGAACTCATGCAATATTATTCAAAATGGGTGACCCTGGAGGACATTATACTGAGTGAAATAGCTCAGTCACAAAAGGACAAATACTGCATAGTGCCATTGTTGTAAAATGGGACTGACATCAGGGTTGGGGTAAGACTGAGAAAAACTGGATAAATTATGTATATTGCATTGAAACAGATGAGGGAGAGAACAATTTAAAAGCAATATATGATAGGGTATTATAGTTATCACGAGAATCCAGAATTAAGGTTGCTTAGTGGAGTGTACTCGGGGCGGTGGGATGGGATGGGGGGGATTGTATACCAATGAAAGAATTTTTCTTTTACTTCTCAAAGAGAAGAGCAAATTGGGGGGGG
>NW_006399867.1:2935332-2947137 GCF_000299155.1 Elephantulus edwardii | reverse complement strand
AAAAAAAAAAATAAGGCTTCAATAATTGAAAGGACATGTTCCAGCTAACAGATGCAGCCCTGGACGTGCTCACCAGTCTATGCCAGGAAATTTTGAAGACAGCTTACTGGCCAACTGACAGGCAGAGATCCACATTTGTTTCCATTCCCCAGGAAGATGATCCAACAGAATGTGGAAATTATCAAACAGTATCGTTACTATCACATGCAAGCAAAACATTGCTGAAGATCGTCCCAATACAGCTAGAACATTGACAGAGAACTTTGATAAGTTCAGGGTGGGTTTAGAAGTGGACATGGCATGAAGGATATCATTGCTGATGTCAGGTGGATCATGGTAAAAAAGCAGAGAGTACCAGGAGAATGTGATTTGTGTTTTATTGACTATGCAAAGGCGTTTGACTATATAGATCATAATAAACTATGGCTAACTTTGAGAAGAATTGGAATTCCAGAACATTGAATTATACTTGTAAAAACCTATACCTAGACCAAAAAACTGTTGTCTGAACAGAGCAGAGAAACACTGCATGGTTTAAAATTGAGGAAGGTGTGCATCAA
The DNA here is from genome assembly GCF_000299155.1 of Elephantulus edwardii. Lineage (NCBI taxonomy): Eukaryota > Metazoa > Chordata > Mammalia > Macroscelidea > Macroscelididae > Elephantulus > Elephantulus edwardii. The sequence goes on along the minus strand of NW_006399867.1, from coordinate 2,946,577 downwards.
GGCTGTATCTTTTCTCCAGAGCCATTCAATCTGTATGCTGAGCAAATCATTATAGAAGCTGGACTTTATGAAGAACAGTGTGGCATCAGCATAGGAAAAAGGATCATCAACAACCTTCATTCTTCAGATGATACAACCTTTCTTGCTGAAAGCAAGGAGGACTTGAGGCACTTGCTGCAGAGGATCAAAGATTACAGTCTTCAGTATGAATTACATATTAACAGCAACAACACAAAAATCCTCACCACCATTACAGGTGGAGAAAAGATTGCAATTATCACAATTTCATCTTGCTTGGATCCACAATCAACACCCTTGGTATCAACAGTAAGGAGATCTGGAGACCTATAGCATTAAGAAAGTCTGCTGTCAGGGACTCTCCAAAGTCCTGAAGATCAATTATGTCCATTGAAAGAATAAACTACACTTGATCCGAGGCATAATCTTTCCAATCACGTGCTTTGTGTCCAAGAGCTAGACAACAAACAAGGATGAAAGGGAAAGAATTTCTGCCTTTGAGTTATAGTGCTGGAGCAGAGTGCTGAATGGACTGCCAAAAGACCAAACAGATTCGTCTTGGAGAAAGTGCAACCAGAATGCTCCTTGGAGGCAAGGATGGCAAAGCTTCGTCTCATGTACTTGGGGCATATTTTTAGGAGAGGCTATTCCTTGGAGAAGGACATCATGTTTGGAAAGGTAGAGAGCGAGCTAAAGAGAAAAAGTCCCACAATGAAGTGAATTGTTAGAGTCTGTGGCAATGAACTCAAATTGGGGATAATTAGGATGGCACAGGATAGGACAGGGTTCAGATCTGTTGTTCATTGAGTCCCTATGAGTCATACTCAATTCAGCAGCCCTTAACAGCAACATATATAAACCAGACTCTGGCTCTGCACCCTCTTCTCTTCTTGTGACCTGGGGTGCACCTGGGGGAACGTGGCATTCTTGTTGCAGAGGTGAAGCCTGGATGGGAGAAGAAGAAAGAGTTGGAAGAGCTCCAGGCCTGTGGCCAGCCTCACCTCCCTCTCTACCCTACCCCTGTCCCCTTTCATAAGGGCATCTACACCATCTTCTGGGTGCAAATAATGCATAGAGACATTGTTAGTCAAAGACATAGTGAATATATTAGTTATCTGATGCTGGTGGCTTGGCTGTAAGGAGGCTGCCAACCCAACTGCACATGTTTTGAACTCATAGCTACTACTCCTACAGGTTTTCAGAGACAGTAAATCACAAAGGAGGAAATTGTCCATCTCTCTATCTCAGAGTAGCTGGTGGATTTGAACTGCCTACTTATGGGTCGGCAGTGCAACTCCTTCCTACCCACTAGACCACTAGAGTTCCCTTGAGGGGGGAAAAAGAGATTGATTTAAAGCACACCTTATACTATTGCTGCCTCATTAACAAATGAAGACAATCTAGTCTCAAATGAGATTAGATTAGATCCACAGGTATGTTGTTGTGGTTGTTGTTGTTAGGTGCCATCAAGGTGAATATGATTCATAGCAAACTTAAGAACAATAGATCTGAACCCTGTCCTAGCCTGTGCCTTCTTCAACATCTCTGACATATTTGACCTCATTGCTGCACTCACAGGGTAAATCCACCTTGTTGAGAGTCTTCCTCTCCTCGACTGACCTTCCACCTCTCCAAGCATAATGTCTTTTCCAAGGAATAGTCCTTCCTAACAACATGCCCAAAGTATGTGAGACAAAGCTTTGCCATTCTTGGCTTTAAAGAGCATTAGGCTACACTTTCTCCAAGATGTATCTGTTATTTTTGAAGTATATGGGATATTCAGTGCTCTTCTCCAACACCACAACTCAGAACCATTGATTCATCTTCTTTCAACCTTGTTCACTGTTCAGCTCTCAGACGCATAGCAAGTGATTGAAAGACTGTGGCCTGTATCGGGTGCACCTTAGTCTTTACACTGACATCATTGCTTCTCAGTACTTTCAAGAAGTTATCATTTATAACTTGCACTTTTAGGAGGATATAACTTAATCTATAGATTTGAATGTAATTTCTAATCCAGAGCAGGGGTGGGAGCATCCTTCTAAGAATCACAGATCAATGCAACTTAAAATACAAATCTCTCACCATATCTTCCAAGGTCTGAAGTGACATGGTCACTGCAGAAGCCAGAGCCTTATTTCCCACCCTCCAGAGACCCTCTGGGTCTGGAATCTGCTGAGCTGCTTTCCTGCTTCAGGAACTTTGCATTTGTTCATCAGTCGTGGGTCCTGCTCATCATTCAGACCCTCGCCCAGTGCTTGCCTACTGGGGAGGCTTTTCGCATTTAAAGTAGGTGACCCTTGTTTACGCTCTTCATAGCTTATTTCATTCACTTATTTAACTTTAGTGGCAAGTCTCTCCACCCCTGTTTCGTGGACATGAAACGTGAGGGCCTTTTTTCTGTGTTGTTCATTCACCGCTGTCGTCCTCATGCCCACACTCTGCTCTTGACTAGTCCAAACCCCCTGCTAAAGAGTGGATTCTGGCCTTTCACAAACGCAGAGGGCAGAGTTTAATTGCCCCGTGGAGTTTCTATGGAGTTCTGGTGCCCTACTGGGCAAGGAGCTGCACTGCCAACCCAAAGGCATGCAGTTTGTGTCCACCAATTGCTGCGTGGGAGAAAGATGTGCAATCTCTTCCCCTGAGATTTACAGACTTTGAAAACCCACTGGAGGAAACTATTAGTTGATTCCTACTTGTCAACATAGAACAACAACAATGTGAAATTTGTAAGGCTGTAAATCTGTTTTTGTTGTTGTTGTTGTTAGGTACTGTCAAGTAGAGTACAGCTCATAGCGACCCTCGGAACAAGAGATCTGAATCCTTTCCTATCCTGTGACATCCTCACCATCTCTGACGTACTTCATTCAGCTCATTACTGCAGTCACGGTGTCAATCCATCCCACTGAGGATAAATCATTAGTGGTAAAGGAATCATGCTGCCAACCCAAAGGTATACAGTTCGAATTTACCAGCTGCTCTGTGGGATGAAGATTCATTCCCCTCCTCTGTGATTTACTGCCTCTGAAAGCCCAGTGGATGATCAGCTATGAGTTGGTTCCGACCCAATGGAACTGCCTCATTTCCCCATAGGCTGGTGGTGGATTCAGATGGCAAACTTTTTGTTTAACAGATGAGTGCTTTAACCAGGATGGCACCAGTGTTCCTTATGTACTTAACAGATGTACAATAAATATTCGTAGAATGAGCCAAGGAACGAACACACACCAACAGGCCAATTAGACATCTTAGAATCTGCAGGCAAGCAGGATGGGTTTGCATCGCATTCACACGGCGTGCTTCTCATTTTCTTTGAAGAGAATCGGCAACCTAGGTTGTAAGCGGTCCGACTGTGGTGAGATGGAACGTGTGGATTCACGGAGGTGGTTAGATCGGCCTCCTACCGGGTCTTAAAAGCAGGCTAATACAACACCTGTCCTACTCGCCGTCTCAGCCATTCAGCAGCACTCACCTTCCCACGTTCTCATCTCAGGCGGCCGTCACACGCCTGGGTCCTGTAGCCTCTGTATTTCTTCACGCTGGACCATTGACTTGTCTGTGACAGTCCTCTCAGATGGGGCTCCATTCTCGGAACCTGGTTAGAGAATCAGTCTTCTCACCTGGGACTCGGTCAGGCTGCCAGGCAGGGGCGTGTCTGCATCGTCCCCAGACACAGTAAGTGGACGAGACACGGCTTCATCCTTCCAGGGAAACTGAGTAAGGTTGATAGACAAGAGGGACGGAGGATGGAGGTGGAGATTCAGAGAACGCAGGAGGCCGACCTTGAGAGCAAGGCTCAGGTATGTTTGTCTCCTCACCATCTTTCTAAGTATATCGTGATGCAAAGGAAATACACGTTGAGTTGATTCTTTTGTTGTTGTTGTTTTACAAATATGTGATAATCAGCTATTAGTTTTCATCCACATTGACTGTAGATTTTTTTTTTAAGTGGTGACAGGCACATGGATAACCACTGTATATATCTTGTTTGGGGAATCTTCATCCTCACTGGAGCTCTGGTGGCTTAGTGGTATGGAATTGTGCTACCAAGATGGGCAACCTCTTCCTATGCAATTTCCTGTCTCTGGAAATCTGCTAGAGGGTCAGCTATGGGTTGGTTCCAACTCCGCATTACTCAACAACAACATCCTCATTATATTTTTCTGAATGACACAGATGCAATATGGAGCATTCTTTATTCCTTTAGCCCAGACAGCTTTGTTGAGCCTGGTGTCGATGCAAACGTCTGGTGTTCTTTTCTACTCTATAGCAAGTTTGTAGATGTCATGAATCCCCAAAGGGCACACTTTAAAAAAATTCATTTTAATGAATATTTACAGAGATTTTGGATTTCCATTCATTCACTGTTGCACTTTTCTCCCTGTTCACCCCTCCCTCCCCTCAGTTCGCTCTTCACTTTGAAAACTAAAAGAAAAATTCTTTCATTGTTATACAATTCCTCCCCCCAAGTCCACTCCACTATTCATTCTTCATTCTGGACTCTTGTCATGACAATAATACCTAGTCATATACCCTTTTAAATAGTTCTCTCCCTCATCTGTTTCAATGCAGTATACATAATTTATACTATCTTTCTCAGTCTCCCCCCAACCCTGAGGTCAGTCCCATTTTACAACAGTGGCACTATGCAGTATTTGTCCTTTTGTGACTGAGATATTTCACTCCGCCTAATGTCCTCCAGGGTCATACATTTTGTATAATATTGCATGAGTTCCTTGTTTTCCAATGCAGTGTAGTATTCCATTGTGTGAATATACCACAGTTTCTCTATCCATTCTTTTGTTGATGGACACTTAGGCTATTTCCAACTCCTTGCTATTGTGAACAAAGCCGCGATAAACATAGGTGTGCATATATCTGCATGGGTGGTAGTTTCTTTGGGGTATATTCCCAGTAGTGGAATTGCTGGGTCAAATGGTATTTCTATTTGCAACTTTTTGAGAAGGCACCATATCACCTTCCACAGTGGTTGCACCATTTTACACTCCCACCAACAGTGAACAAGGGTTCCAGTTTCTCCACAACTGCGTGCTTTTAAAGCCCACTCCATGGACGTGCTTGTGGTTGTAGATGTTGCACTCTGTGGTCATCACTCTGTTGATGACAGAGCAGCCCTCCTTCTTCTCACTGCCCTTCTTTTCAGGGACCAGAGTGTTGAGACCAGGCAGGAAAGTGAGCTGAATTATTAAAAAGAATGACTAAAGTAACAGTTCTGGCCGTTGCTTTTGTAGCATCTCCAGTTAGTCAGGTGTGTCATTTTTCCAAACAACTTGGTATGAAGAGCAGAGAAAGCCAGCAATGGTGGTTTTGATGTCTTTAAGATTCTCTGAAGCAAAAATGACAGTGGAAAGGAGGTGACTCAATAAAAATACAGCATTCCTGTCAATGTCAGTGTCCCCTAAGAATCCCTGGTCCAAGCTTCTTACTCCTGTAAACTTGAACTTGACAAGAAACAATTCTACTTGTGGCTAAGAACTTTGAAGATGAAGACTTATGGCCCCCACTTTCTGCAATGTCCTGAGCCCTCACTGAAATGTCAAGACCTCTGCATTGCCATCCAGGTAGGGATGCTGAGAAGTCTCTCTTTGTACCTCTTCTGTCATCTGCACTTGCAAATCTGCCTTATCCTTGAATGCCCAGCCCCCCTGGCTACAGCAATTGACCCAAAGACTCCCCTGCCAGGTCATCAGGATGCCTTTACATTTGCTCTGGAGTCATTAGGCTGATAGGGAGCTTGGACCTGCCACATGATCCCAGCACTAAGTGAAGCCAAACTGAGAGAGACCTGGGAAGGTGGCTGAACAGCCTGGGCCTGGTGCTTTCCCAAGTTTTGTGACAATTCATTTTTGTCTCTGTTTGTCATGCCTCCTGAGAGTCATGGGTCTGTCAGCTTCTGCAAATGTCTCTTCACTCTGACACCTCACTAGCTTGTTACCTAAACACTTTAACTCTGATGAACCAATTGGCATATCTGCTAATTAACTCAGCATGATCCTAAGAATGGTCTCTTTCTGGTTTCTTAAAAAAGTTAAATGTAGGATCTCATTCCTCGGTATCCCAAGAGATTTTAAAACAGTGACATCGGTATTTGTACATTCGTGTTCACTGTAGCAATAGTCACAATCGCGGAAACGGTAGAAACAATATAAATGCCCATCGTCAGCTGATGGAGAATGAAAATGTGACACTTACAGTGGAATGCTATATTGTTGTTGTTGAGTACCATCAAGTCAGGATTGACCCATAGAAGATCATCTAGAAGATTTTCAGAGGCAGTAAATCACATGGGAGGAGCTTGCTCACCTTTCTACCTCTGAGCAGCTGGTGGATTCGAACCACAGGCCTTAGATTTGGCAGTGCATCTCCTTTCCACTAAGCTACCAGGGGTCCCCTGATGTAATACTACTCAACCCTGAAGTGAAGTCATTTTGATTCATATTGCCATATGGATGAACCTTGAAACCATCATTCTCCATGAAATAAGTCAGAAAGGACAAATATTGCGTCATGCTACTTTCCTGAAACACCAAGAACATTCAAGAATGTCTACATGATGCTACTTTCCTGAAATGCCAAGTGTCTGACAAGAATGACCCCAGTTTGTTAGTGATTACCAGGGATAACTCAGAGAGAAGCAGGGAGGGAGAATCATTATTTAAAAAAGACTGGATTTTTGTTAAGGGTGATAGAAAAATTTGGAAACTGTTGGTGGGAATTGTTGGACAGCAAGCTGGACATAGTTAATGTCACGGAATTGGACATGTGAAAATATGTTGAGATGGCAAGTTTTGCTGCATATGTGTCTACCACAGTGTGTTTATGTGCTTGTGAGGAGGAGAAGATGCCTGGTCTTCACTGATATTCTGGGAAGCTTGAACTCAGTGATGACTTACCAGAACTGGGAGACTTAATACAACAAGAAGTTATTCTCTTGTATTTTTGGAGCCAGTCGGAAATCAGTTCCACTAGGCAAAAATCAATATGTCATGGACAAGGCTCCAGGGAAGAATATTCTCCTGTCTCCTTCAATTCCGCTAGCTGCCAGCGTTCCTTGTCATGTGGTCACATCACAATCTTCAAGGCCAGCATCTTCAAGTCACTGTCTGCTCTGACTTCCCATCTGCTCCTCTGTGTGTCCGATTTCCTTCGGCCTCTCTCTTATAAGGATACTGTGATTTCGTTTAGAACCCATTTTGCTAATCCAGGATAATCTCCCAAACTCAAGGTCTTTCCTTTCATCACATCTGCTGAGATTAACGTAACACTGACAGGTCCAGGGATCTGGCCTGGTATCTTCAAAGGTCTACAAGTAGTCTTCCTAGTTGTCTTTGCATTTTGAATTGCAAATGACCGTCTGTAAGCTCTTCTAGGGTTTCTGGTAACATCACCAAAAAGAAAAGAGAATGAAACAAATACCTAGTTACTGATGAGTCCATTCTGACTCACGGTGACCCCCATGTACCCCCTATGATTTTTAATGGCTTAAATTTTGGAAGTAAATCTCCAAGCTTTTCTTCCAAGATACCTCTATGTGAACTTAACCCTACACCCTTTTCAGTAGCAGACAAAGAAGTTGCCCAATCCACCCCACAGTCTCTGAGAGTCTCACTGTTGGTGGTGGTGTGTGCCATTGAGTAAATTTCACCTTTATAGCAACCCTGTAAGGCAGAGAGAACCGGAACTCTGGTGGCATAGTCGGTAGAGAGTTGCACTGCCAGCTCAAAGGCAGGTGGTTCAAATCCACCAGAAGCTCCAAAGGATGGGCAGAGTGTGATTTACAGCCTCTGAAAGCCCACTGGAGGGTCAGCTACTTGACAGTAATGAGTTGAATATGAAGTTGTTATCTTTGTGAGAATACATAACCAGATCTTTTCCTCTCATGTAGTCACTGTGCTTGAATCTCCAGCTTCTCAGTTAGCATACTGTACCACCTGTTGTCATAATGTTGATTTCTGCTTGCAGCAATTCTAAAAGACTAAGTATGACTTCCCATTGGGTTTTATGGCAGCAAACTGCCATATCTCTCTCCTTCTGCATGAAAACCACTGAGCTTTTGGTTAACACCCAAAGCTCAACAACTGGACCACTAGCGCTCCTTGTAGCCCCACTAATACTCCTCAACTAGTTGCACTCAGTGTTTGTAATGAGAATGGCATGCTCCCTGAATCTTGCTCTTTAGGATTTCACATTAGTGGATGCTATTCACACTTTGGGCATGTTGCAAGGCAGAACCATTCCTTGGAAAGGGACATCATGCTTGGGAGGGTGGAGGGACAGCGCGGGAGGGGAAGACCCTCAATGAGATGGATTCATTCAGTGACTGGGTTAATCAGGGGAGGTGTGTCAGAGCCAATAAGATTGACACAGGTTAGAGCAGGGTTTAGGGCTATTGTACATAGTGTAGCTATGAGTTGCAAGTGACTTGGCAGCACATAACAAAAACAACAACATCCTTGGTTTATCTCCACTTGGAGCCATAACATTGCCCAAATGTTCATGAATGTGCTCTTGGAAATAGTCATCTCATTTAGCGGTCCCGTTTTGCCCCGTATGGATGTTCCTTGACTCAGTACCCCTCTTCTTCAGAGAAACCCTCACAGTCTCTAATCACTAATTTCGCTGGACCTTCTGGAGGGTGCAGGATTTGGATGCTCTTGAAATCATTCTACTCTTGCCAAAGCATTTCTGCCATCAAATCGCCATTGTTCATCAGACTCACAACTAAGGAAGAGCTGAATTATCCCACCACTGAGAGGGCCAGTCTGGTTCTTTTAGTATAGCCCATGGATCTCTGTGCCACCCAAGCCCAGGATAAAAATATCCAGGACCTATTCCCTTTACCCTCTATAACTGCCAATACTCATGACGGTACTCAACTGTGCCTTGCTACATTGAGCTGGCGGGGCTCCTTATTCAATATAAAAATTCCCAGACTGAAGCTTATGGATCCAAGGGTAACCTCCAATGCAAAGACAAACATTTTCTTAGTAATTAGAATGAGAATAGAAGCCTTGAGGTAGCATGCAGATTTAAAGTACTAGGGAGGACAGCCATTCAATCTGTGCCCGCCCATCAGTGAAGGCTACATTAGTGAGTCGAGGATGTAATTTCCCTTCGTCTAGGAGTGATAATGCAGTGAGAGCTTGACCCTTCATGACTATCTTAAGTATCAACTGGTCGAGCAGCAGAAACATATTCAGAATAAATACCGAAGAGGAGATGGGTTATGAGACTATTTCTTGGAACTGAGCATAGGAAATATGCAAAAACTTCATGAAGAAGTATAACCAGGATCCAAGATTATAATTAACTAGAAGAGCAAATAGCAAATACTAACTTGAATATTTGATCATCAGCCTCCAATACAGAGAAGAGGTCATTTGATTGGGATAGCTTAAGCCAGGTATCTACAGTTCTAGTCAGGAACAAGAAGGAATAGTCTCACAGAACAAACAGGGACCACTGGGTGAAGGAAATATTACAAGAAAAAGGCGATGTCAAGTCAGTGTGCTTCCCAGAATATACCTATGACAGTGATTGGCTCAGTCACTGCTTCTGGGAACATTTGACTCTCAAGATACTGTAATTAAAAATAAACTCAAGTGTTGCTTGTTTTGAGACAAAATAGACATATCTATGGCACTATAAATCAAGAAAAAACAAAGTTCAACTAAACAGTATTTATAAAGATAAAACAGTAGATTAATTTAAAATTAGAGTCAACCCTCCTCATCCATGGATTTGACCAACTGTGGATGGTAAATACTAAAAAAAATAGCAAGCAAGTGGTCAAATCAATCCCTCAAAGATTAAGAGAGAGTGTAAAGTACTATTTTGTATAATACTTGTATTGTGTTCTATCTAGACAAGTAGTCTAGACATTATTTAAAGTATATCAGAGGATATACATAGATGATATGCAAATAGGATACTGTTTTATATAAAAGACTTGAGGGTACATGAGGGTCTTGGAACCAAGCGGTGATGGACACTAAATGATATTGTACTTTCAGTAGAAGATAAAGCCTCTGCCACTCCACTTCCTAAACCACATGCCTCCAGAAATTCTATGAACATAGAGAAATGACGATAGTTCTGGTAGAGGGTTCATGTGTTTTGTTCATAGGGTCGTTATGAGTCTTGCTTGGCTCGACGGCAACACAATGTTGCTGTTGTTATGTGCCGTTGAGTCGCTTGCGACTCCTAGCGACCCTATGAACAACAGCCTTAAACTCTACTCTGTCCTGTGCCAATCGCAACACTTACCTTAATTAATGCAAGAGCATCCAGAGTCTTTATCCATTTTTTAAAAATTGTGATTTAGCTCTTTCTCTAACCTTTGTTCATAGAAGTTTAAATAAATCCTATATGAATAAGAATGTGGCATCAGCTTTGGAGGTAGACTCACTACAACCTCATTTATAGCAATGATATGCCCTTGTTTGCAGGAAATAAAGAAGACTTGAAGCACTTACTGAAGAAGATTAAAAAACTGTAGTCGTCAATAAGGACTAAGTCTTAACATCAACAAAACAAAAATCATAACAAATGAACCACTAGACAACGTCATGTTTGTTGTTATTGTTATGTGTCATTGAATTGCCTGTGACTCATAGCGACCCTATGTACAAGAGCCCTAAACCCTGCTCTATCCTGTGCCAATCTTATTGTCTCTGACACAACCACCCCCATTTCCCCCAGTCAAAGAAACAATCCATCTCATCGAGGGTCTTTCTCTCCTGCGCTGACCCTCCACGCTCCCAAGCATGACATCCCTCTCCAAGGGCACAGGTCCCTCCTTTCAACATATCCAAAGTATGTCAGATGAAGCTTCAGAATCCTTGCCTCCAAGGAACAGCCGGGTCTCACGCTTTCTAGGAAAAACCTATTTGTCCTCCTAGCAGTCCATGGTATATTCAATACTCTTCTCCAACACCACATCTCAAGGGTATCAATTCTCCTTCTATCATCCCTAGTCATTGTCCAGCTCTCTGAAGCATACATAGCAAGTGATCGCAAAGACCATGGCCTGTATTAGGTGCACCTTAGTCTCCAGACTGACATCATTGCCCTTCACTACTGAAGAGAATGTCATGACTGGTGGAGAAAAGAATAAAGATATCATAGTTTTTCTTAGATTCACAATCAACACCTATGGTATCATCACTCAGGAAAACAAAAGATGGGTTTGTTGTTTGTTGTTATG
>NW_006399867.1:2903303-2931577 GCF_000299155.1 Elephantulus edwardii | reverse complement strand
TGATTTCCTGGCTGCTGTTACCAAGACTGTTGACTGTGGAGCCAAGTCAAATAAAACTGTTAACTATCTCAATCTCTTCAACATCCATACTGATGCTGCCAATTGGCCAGTGGTTAGAATCTTTATCTTCTTGATGTTGAGCTTCAATCCGTATTGAAGGCTTCAGTCCTTGACCTCCTCAGTTTCAGCAAGCAGGATTGTGTCATCTGCATAACACAGGTTGTTGATGACTCTTCCACCAGTCCTGCTGCCACATGGAAAAAAAGGAATAGTGTTGGGTAAATTAGTCAGCAAAAAAAAGGAAGACCATCAAGAAGATGGACAGACACAGTGACTGCAACAATTGGCTTGAACATGCTGGAAATCATGATGATGGAATAAGACAAGGCACCAATCTGTTGTTCATGAGCTTGCCATGAGTCGTAGTCAATTCAATGGGACCTAACAATAGCAACTAACCTTAATGAGTGTCTAACTTTTATTTTTTTAATTTTTGTGTATATTAAGATTTATAACATCACTTCTAGACATTGTTTCATTCATGTGCATTTTGTTTTATCTAATAATTTTCTTTACATTGTGTTTTCCGTAACTGATTTGTATTTGTATACGACTTTTATCCTCTCTTCTCATCAAGCCCTCGTTGCACCGGACTTATTCCTTCACATGCCCATTCACTCACTAATGTTTGCTGTTCTAGTGATTTCCTCTTCCTTCTTCTATATCCTTTCTCCTTTTTGTACAGTTAGAGCTACAAAAAGACATTTGACTGTGTAGATCACAACAAACCCTGGCTGACTCTGAGAAGAATGGAAATCCTAGAATACTTGATTGTGCTTATGTGAAGCTTGCAAGGAAACACTCTATGTTTCAAAATTGGAAAGGGCGTACTCCAAGGATGTGTCCTTTCTCCATACCTTTTCAATCTCTATGAGGAACAGATTATCCAGGAGGCTAGGCTCTATAGGAGAAATGTGGCATTAGGATTGGAGGTAGGCTCATCAACAATCTGTGTTTTGCAAATGACACAACCCTGCTTGCTGAAACTGAGGAGGACCTGAAGGACTTGCTGCAGAAAGTCAAGGACTGCTGCTTTCAATATGGATTGAAGCTCAATATCAAGAAAACAAATATTCTCACCACTGGGCTGATTGGCAACATCAGGATAAATGGTGAAGAGATTGAGATTGTTAAAGCTTTTATTTGCTTGGCTCCATAATGAAGACTCTTGACACCAGCAGCCAGGAAATGAAAAGATATATTGTGTTGGGAAAGTCTGCTGTTAGAGACCTCACCAAAGTACTGAAGAGCAATGATGTCGGTCTGGAGACTAAGATGTGCCTGATTGTCCATGATCTTTGCATTCACTTGGTATACCTCAGAGAGATGGACAATGACTAAGGATGATAGAAGGAGAATTGATGCCTTTGAGCTGTGATATTGAAGAAGTTGTTGTTGTTGTTGTTGTTGTTGTTGTTATGTGCCATCTTTTGTGACTCATAGCAACCCTATGCAGAACAGCCCCAAACCCTGCTCTATCCCTTGCCAGTCTTGTCTCCAACACACCTACTCTCATTACCCCAGTGACTGAATCAATCCATCTCATCAAGGGTCTTCGTTTCCTGCGCTGTCCCTCCACCCTCCCAAACATGACGTCTCTCTCCAAGGACGGATCCCGCCTTGCACTATGTCAAAGTATGTCAGACAAAGCTTCAGAATCCTTTCCTCCAAGGAGCAGCCTGGTGTAACCCTCTGCAGGATGAATTTGTTTGTTCTAGTAATCCATGGTATATTCAAGACTCTTCTCCAGCACCACAGTTCAAAGGCATAAACTCTTCTTTTATCATCCATAGTCACTGTCCAGCTCTCTGATGCATAGCAAGTGATTGCAAAGACCATGGCCTCTATCAGGTGCACCTTAGTCTCCTGACTGGCATCGTTGCTCTTGAATATACCATGGACTGCTAAAAGAACAAATAAGTTCATCCTGGAGAAGATGAAACCAGGCTGCTCTTTGGAGGCAAGAATACTGAAGCTTCATCTGACACACCTTGGGCATTTTACAAGGAGGGGATCAATCCTTTCAGAGGAACATCATGCTTGGGAGGGTGGAGGGACAGTGTAGGAAAGGAAGACCCTCTATGAGATGGATTGATTCAGTGACTGGGGTAATGTGGGTGGGTGTGTCAGAGACAGTGAAATTGGCACAGGGTTTAGGGCTATTGTACATGGGGTCACTATGAGTCGCAGGCGACTCAACAGCACATATCAGCAACAACAATAACATGACAATCCTGTTCCTATTTCCTAATTGTAATTGCCATATTTTTCTTGTCTTAATTCTTCCCAGGTTGATCCTCCCCTGTCTTGGTCTTCATAGTGTTTAAGTGAGCCATAGATTATGACATTCTCCTGTACTATCATACCACTCCAGAATTCTATCCTTTAACTTAAGTGCAATAAAGAGAACAGAATTGCTCCATTGTAAGCAAATTTATAGTTCACTATAAACTATTTATAGTTCAAATGGGTGCTCTGGTGGCCTAGTGGTAAGAATCTCCACTGTAATCCTGAAGGCATGAGGTTCAAAGCCACCAGCTGCTTTGCAGGAAAAGGATGGGGTATCTCCTCCCATGCCATTAATGCCTCTGAAAACCCACTGGAGGGTCAGCTATAGGTCAGTTTCAACTTGAGGGTACACAACAGCAAGGAGTTTTGGGATTTTTAAAAAAATTTTTTTTTTAGTAGAATACTGATCTGCCTTGATTTTACAATCTCTGATTAGGTGACTCTGAAAAAAAATTAAGTGGAATTTAGCCTTGTCTTAGGGTCACTATGAGTCACAGTTGACACAACAACACATAACGACATTTACTTGTAGAACATTGCCTTCATATAAGAATAGTGGAAACAGGAATTGAGCTTAGGTAGATTCCTCTTTGTAATCATTTGATTTTAAAAATGTATTAATCACATATTATTGTTTATGCATTGTAGAACAAAGTATAATTTGTGCACCGTTTAGATATTTAGCGTTGCATTTGGGAACTATGTGAAATCAAATGAGATTGGTCACTTGAGACAGCTCTTCAGCAGTAACAGGCTGGACTTACTGGAGCTGCCTGGTTACCAAAATAGAGGTGGTCCCTGTTGTTGTTAATGTGCCGTTGAGTTGCCTGTGACTCATAGTGACCCTATGTGCAACAGCTCTGAAGCCTGCCCTGTCCTGAACCAATCTTACTGACTCTGACACACCTACCCCCATTGCCCCAGTTACTGTATCAATCCATCTCATCTGAGGTCTTCCTATCCTGTGCTGTCTCTCCACCCTTCTGAGCATGATGTCCTTCTCCAAGAATCAGTCTCTCCTGGCCACATGCCCAAAGTGTGTAAGACAGAGCTTCAAAATCCTAGCTTCCAAGGAGAAACTTGGTTTCACCCTCTCCAAGACAGATCTATTTGTTTTCTTGGCAGTCCATGGTATGTTCAAGGCTCTTCTCCAGTACCACAACTCGAAGGTATCAATTCTTCCATCCTTCTTAGTCATAATCCAGCTTTCTAATTGCAAAGCAAGTAGGGAAAAGGAGCTTAGAGCTGAGCTGGAAGGAGCACATGACAAGTTTATCTGTAGAAGAGTATGCCAATTCATGTGAGCAAAGAATGTTTGAAATCCATGATCAAATGGGGGAAAATATGTGGGTTATAAGATAAAAATAGAGGAATCTGACCTCAAATAACAATATCTGAACTCATTCCAAAAGGTCAGGGTAAACCTTTCACATAGACTCAAATCTGTGGTTTAGGAAGCAACTGTATCATTAAGGTTCCATGTTTAGACAATGACTGTAAATATAACCAAACTTTATCAAACTTTGTTTAGATCTCCCATAGATCCAATGGTGTGAGAGAGCTAAGAATTGGCTGTCTATTCCTAAGGGCATTGCCATGCTATTGTTGTGAAATAATTCTGCAGCCTCCATGGAAATTATGGAAATTTGGGTTTGTATCTGTCACCCAAACAATGTGTCTAGTTGTATTAACATAACCAATAATGTCAAAGGTTATGCCTTGCTCTGTCCCACCTTTGAGTGGCCTCAATCACTGTAATCCCTCAGAATATCATGTTTGCAATTCTTTCTGTGGCACTGTAATAATTTATGGTTTATTCTCACCAGGATTCAAAGCTTCATGCTCCCCCGTTTGAATCATATTGGCTTCAAGAATTCTCTCTCATTTCCTTTCAAAAATTATAAAAATGATAACACTTTAGTTAAACATATGGTTTTCTTGGGGAAGGAAAAAAAGACTCAAGAAGAGTAGAAAAGCCGAAAGATAATATGCTTGTAACTATGGAAGTATTTTAAAAAAATGATGTAAAATAAAAGCTGCTAGGCCAAAAAAGATTTGATTCGTTCAATAAAATCATCAAGGAATTAGGCTATGTATGATATTCTAGATATCTAAAAAAAGGCCCCTTTTTTATTTTACTAGCAAATAATTGGATTAGCATGATTGCAAAATCAGAGTACAGACGCATTGCTGTTGTTATATGCCATTAAGTCAGAACTGACTCATAGCTGACCCTCCCTCCAATGGATTTTAGAAACCGTAAGCTCCACAATCAACGCTCTTGGTAACAGCAGCCAGGAAATCAAGAGACTAATTGCATTGGGAAAGTTGGCTATGAGGGACCTCTCAAGAGTACTGAAGAGCAACGATGTCAGGCTGGAGACTAAGGTGCACCTGATCCGGGCTCTAGTCTTCGCAGTTAGTGCTATGCATCAGAGAATAGGACAGTGAATAGGGTTGATAGGAAGAGAATTGATGCCTTTGAGCTGTGGTGCTGGAGAAGAGTGTCGAATATACCATGGACTGCTAGGAGAACAAATAGGTTTGTCCTGGAGAAGGTGAAGCCGGAATGCTCCTTGGAGTCAAGGATTCTGAAGCTTCGTCTGACATACTTTGGGCATGTTACAAGGAAGGACTGGTCCTTGGAGAGGGACACCGTGTTTGGGAGAGTGGAGGGACGGTGCAGGAGAGGAAGGTCTTCAAAGAGATGGATCGATTCTGTGACTGGAGCAGTGGGAATAAGTGCATTTGAGATGGCTAGGTTGGGGCAGGATAGAACAGTGTTTAGAGCTCTTGTACACAGGGTCGCTATGAGTCACAAGCGACTCGCTGGCACATAACGACAACAACAAACTTCACAGGAAGAGAAGCTCCTATGGACCAGCTGATGGATTTGAACCACGTGCCTTTGAGCTGCAAGCCCAACTCCTTATCACTAGGTCACCTGAGCTCCCTTAATACAGATGCAGAAAACTTAAGTAAAAAAATAGCAAATATTATTCACCTAAATTAACGAAGAGAAATATGCGTCTAGAGTGTAGGCACGCAAATGAAGTATATCCAAGAAGAATTTATTCCAGGAATGCCAACAATACAAGGATGGTTTGTTCCTAGGATAGCTAGTAATTCATACTATAGTGGGCTTTTTTTTCTTTGTATTTAAAATAAAATAATTCCTAGTCAAGGACTGCAGCCTTCAATATGGACTGAGGCTCAATGTCAAGAAGACAAAAATTCTCACCACTGGAGCAATCGGTAGCATCAGGATGGATGGCGAAGAGATTGAGATTGTTCACAGCTTCCGTTTGCTCGGCTCCACGGTCAACACTCTTGGCACCAGTAGCCAGGAAATAAAAAAACGTATTGCGATGGGAAAGTCTGAGGTTAGGGACCTCTCTAAAGTATTCAAGAGCAATGGTGTCTCTCTGGAGACTAAGGTGCACCTGATACAGGCCATGGTTTTTGCAGTCACTTGTTATGCATCAGAGAGTTGGACAATGACTAGGGAGGATAGAAGGAGAATTGACGCCTTTGAGCTGTGGTGCTGGAGAAGAGTATTGAATGTACCATGGACTGCCAAGAAAACAAACAGATTCATCCTAGAGAGGGTTAACCAGGCTGCTTCTTGGAGGCAAGGATTCTGGGGCTTTGTCTGACATACTTTGGACATGTTGTAAGGAGAGACAGGTCTTTAGAGAGGGACATCATGCTGGGTAGAGTAGAGGGATAGCGCAGGAGGGGAAGACCCTCTATGAGGTGGATTGATTCAGTGACTGGGGTAATCGGGATGGGTGTGTCAGAGGCAATGAGATTGGCACAGGATAGAGCACGGTTTAGGGCTGTTGTATATAGGGTCTCTATGAGTCGCAAACGACTTGACGGCACATAAAAACAATAACAAGTCAATTTAATTTAATGGCAATATTATTAATATCACATGCAACTAAGATCCTGCTGAAAATTATCCAAAAATGACAGAGAACTGCCAGATGTGCAGGCTGTGTTTAGAAGGGGCTGTGGTACTAGCGATCTTAGCAATTGCAAAGACCGGGGCTTGAAACATGTGCACCTTAGTCTCTATTTTGACATCATTGTTCTTCAACACTCTGGAGAGGTCCCTGGCAGGAGATTTTCCAAACGTAATTTGTCTTTTGATTTCTTGACAGCTGATGCCAGGAAAAGAAATTATCATAATCGAAATACACCCACATTTAATAACCAGTTTGGCAGTATTATAGTGGGATGGAGGTGGCAGTGATTTACCACAGGAAAAACCAAACAACAGCAACAGCAACAAAGTGTTAGATACGTAAATAAATGCTAAGAAAAAAAATCAGTGTGAAGAAAATTATAAATATTTATTAGGCGCTGTAAACAAAAGATCTGACTAAGTGGAAGACATGGTGTGTACTTAGATGTCACTTATTACCACATTAATCTATTTCTTTTGTTCAACTAATGGACACTTCAAGAAAAAAAATCCCTTGGAGAATGATGAGAATATTGGAGAATATTTCTGGTTTAGAGAGTAAATTTATTCTAATAAAATCTAATGTAAGTTTGTAATAATTTGGAAATCTTGAGAATAGCATAAGAATAGAAAGATCAATGGAATAGAATAGCAAATCCGTTTTAAAATATTTGAATCTAATATATGATAAAGAACTATTTGAATCCTTGGGGAAGGAATGACTTACCCAATAAATTGTGTTGAGACAATTGGTTAGCCACTTGGAAAAGAATTTAAGAATTCATCCCTCACGTATAACTGAAATAAATCTTAAAATGATTAGAGATTTAAACATTAAAAGTAAAACCATTTTTATAGATACAGAATGATAACAGTTTTCCAAGTATTATATCCTAGATAGAAAGTACTAAGGGAAAGGTTAAGAAGTTAAACTATAAAAAATGTGAAATACTTCTATTTTTTTAAAAAGTGTTTAATTAATTTTAATGAAAGTTTACAGAGACTTAAGGTTTCCAGTCATTCATTGTTGCACTTTTCTCCCTACCCACCCGACCCCCCAATTCACTCTTCTCCTTGAAAAGAAAGAAAAACTCTTTCATTGTTATGCAATCCCTCCCTCCCAAGTCTACTCCACTATGCAGCCTTCACTCTGGACTTCTGTAATGACAAGAATACCCATTCATATATCCCTTTTAAACAGTTCTCTCCCTCATCTGTTTCAATGCAATACACATCATTCCTCCCCTCCTTTTCTGTCTTCCCTCAACCCTGATGTCAGTCCCATTTTACAACAGTGGCCCTATGCAATAAAAATAAAGAAGGTATGTGCAACACATATACACAGGGATTAGCCTTTAGTATATAAAGATTCTGCTGTTGTTATATGGTGTTGAGTCACCTGTGACTCATAGTGACCCTATGCACAATAGCTCTGAACCCTGTCCCATCCTAAGCCAACCTCACTGTCTCTGGCACACCTTCCCCTATTACCCCAGTCACTGTGTCAATCCATCTTATCCAGGGTCTCCCTCTCCTACATTGTAAAAATGTATTATGTATATAAAAGAAAGAGTTGGACACCCTAGTAGATACTGGACAATGTGTTAGGTTAGTGGACTTAAAGAAGAACTCAGAGAGAACGAGAGAAAGCTTAATGCAGCTTTATTAAAGGGGGGAAGGGGAGCTCCCAGGTGAGTTCCTCATCCTGGAGAGGCAGAATGGGAAGTCACACTGTGAACTTACTGGGGAGGATTTTTATAAACAGAGACTTTAGGGAGGGACATTCCACTCTGATTTAGGTGCCACCTGCTAGCTCAGTCAGACATGCAAGGCCATTTGCTCTTCTTATCAGCAACAGGCAAGGCCATCAGCATTTGAGTTCTTAATTCTTCATTCTCCTTTTTGGCCCTCTTTGCCCAGACTAACACAATGAACATGAATAAACAACGCAGAAAAGGAGAAATCCAAGTGGACAATCAATGACAAAGAAAAAAACGCTCCATTCACTAACTAGTTTGCTTATTGCCTTTGAGTTAGAACTGGCAGCTGGGTGACCTGACACAGGTGTTTGGAGGCTGTAATCATGCAAGACAAGACTTCTCATCTTTTCTGCCTTGAACTGGTGACTTTGAACTACCAGAGTTGCTACTTTTGGGTGAGCAGCATGACTACCCGTGGAATATGCTCCCTGCTCAGTTCATTGCTGTTATGTACTGTTGAATTGGACATTACTCATAGCTGACCCTCTAGCAAGTTTTCAGAGACAATAAATTGCATGGAAGAAGATTGACCATCTTTCTCATGGAGAGAAGCTGGTGGATCCTAACTGTGTTTCTTTGGGTTGGAAGTGAAGTAAAACAAAATAGTATTTTTTTTTCACCTACGAAGGTGAGAAATATGAAAAATAAACAAAACCACAAAACCTCAAAGCCAAAATAAAGCACTCTTTCTTGTAGTATTACTCTGAGACATATCTGTTCTACAAGAAAAGTTAACTGTTAACTGTTAAACTGTTAACTGTTAAAATTTTATATTCAGCCACACTCAGAAATACTATTAAAATTTTTTCAAGGAAGTATATAAGATGCATTTATAAGGATGCATTTATGTAAGGATGTTTAATATAATTTGTGCTTCAATATTTAAAACTCAAACAATACAGAAGATTAGTATGTGAAATATTATGCAACTATTTAAAAAAATGAAATAGGAGACTATAAATAATTACCACGGAATATTACTCATTATACATTGTCAGGTTTAAAACGGGTTACAGAATACCATATCTTTTCAATATGTATGCTTAAAAAATAATTTGAGAAGCTGGACTACGTGAAGAAGAACGTAGCATCAGGACTAGAGGAAGACTCATCAACAGCCTGCATTGGGCAAATGACACTATATTGCTTGCAGAACATGAAAAAGACTTGAAGCTCTCACAGAAGAAGTTAAAAGCCTACAGCTTCCATATGGATTACATCTCAGCATCAGAAAAACCCAAAAATCCTCACCCTTGAACTGATAGACAACATCATGATAAATGGAGAAGAGAGAGAAATTGTCAAAGGTTTTGTTTTACTTAGATCCCCAATCAATAGCCACTGTTGTTGTTATGTGCCATCGAGTCACCTGCAACTCATAGCCACCCTATGTACAACAGCCCTAAATCCTGCTTTGACCTCTGCCAATCTCACTGTCTCCGACACACCTACCCCCATTACCCCAGTCACTGAATCAATCCACCTCATAGAGGGTCTTACTCTCTTGCACTGTCCCTCCACCCTTCCAAGCGTGACGTCCTTCTCCAAGGACTGCTCCCTCCTTGCAACATGTCCGAAGTATGTCAGGTGAAGCTCAGAATCTTTGCTTCCAAGGAGCAGCCTGGTTTAACCCTCTCCGGGATGAACCTGCTGGTTTTCTTAGCAGTCCACGGTATAGTTAATACTCAGCCAATAAATCAAAAGGTGGGCTATACTGAGCAAAGGTTTTCAAGGACCCCTTTAAAGTGCTAACAAACAAGGATGTCAGTTTGAAGAATAAGGTGTACCTGAACAAACCATTAGTATTTTCAACTGTTTCATAAGCATGTGAAAATTGATAAGGCAGAGTAAAAAAGAAATGATGCGTTTGGATTGTGGTTTTGATGAAGAGTATTGAATATCCCATGAATTGCCAAAAGAGCAAGCAAATACATCTTGGAGAAAGCGAAACCAAGATGTTCCTTAGAAATAAGGATGGTGAGACTTTGTCTTATATATTTTGGGCATGTTATCAGGAGACACAAGTCCTTGGAAAAAGACATCACTCTGGGAAAAGATCAACCAGATAGAAGATGAGATGGATTAACGATGATTGCAGCAAAAGGTTTGAGCACCATAAAGAGCCCGAGGACAGGTCACCATAGGGCAAGGTTTCAATCTGTTGTTCGTAGGGTTGCTGTGAGTTGCAGTAGACTCAATGCCACTTCACAATGACAACAGAACTCATTTGCTCAGTGTGATTCTGTTTATTTTTAAAACACACTTCATATACATGGATACATTAAAGTTTGGAGGGTAGATAATGCGGAGTTAACAACAGTCTGCAGGGTGGGGGTTATCCAAGATCTTCTTATTTTCCCCTCTTTATTTATCCGCTGTGTGTGTTATTTCCATGTGAAGCAGCCAGAGAATGCAAAGTCAGGGAATATTTTCAAGTCAGCGACAGTTAAGTGTCAGATCCGTTTCTGAGCCTGGGCCCTTCCCAGGACTGTTGTTAATCTAAAGATGAATTCATCCACGACGCTGTTCCTTCTTGCAATTCCAGGAATTAATTTGTTTCTTTTTGGAGTGAGAATGCATTCTGCTCCAGTAGCATTCCTGGGCCCCTGAATGGGGGGCACCTGCTAAACCAGCAGCCCCCCATGTCCTTGGCAGATCTGTTCAGTCCTTTACCTCGTGCTTTTCCTAATTGAATAAAACCTGTAATTTCATTTTTAAAATACATGGCCCCATTAGTGTTGGTAATTAGACATTAACAAGTACGAAGATGGCCCATTTTAATGAAACCATTCCAGGAGGCTCCACCACTTCAGTGTATGGAGGGGAAAAACACTTATAAATGTTGTCCCTTGTGGATTTATGATGGACCTGTTTGTGATTGTCTCAACAGCAGAGGGACCTGTAATGAAATTAGCATTTTCCTGGCAGGTATTAAACAGCAAGAAACGGCAACTGAGATTTATGTTGTGAGAACAGTGAATACAGAGAAGAGGTCTCTATGCAATGCCTTAGAGGCAGAGCCAACTCTAAATACTTCCAGTCCAAAACAAGCACTGGCAGCACAGTAAGGAGTCTTAGTATGCAGTGTGTTGTGTGGATAACTTAAAGGTTGGATGTTCAAATCCACCCGACACCTCTCAGTAGAAATATGGGCAGTCTCCTCCTCCATGCCACCAGGGATATTATCATTGCTGATGTCAGATGGATCTTGGCTGAAAGCAGAGTATATCAGAAGAAAGTCTGTTTGTTTTTTATTGACTATGCAAAGGCTTTTGACTGTGTTGTTGTTATCTGCTGTTGAGTTACCTGTGACTCATAGCGACCCTACTACGTACAATAGCTCTGAAGCCTGCCCTATCCTGAGCCAGTCTCACTGACTCTGACACATCCAACCCCATTGCTCTAGTTGCTGTATCAATCCATCTCATCTGGGGTCTTCCTCTGCTGCACTGTCCTCCACCATTCTGAGCATGATGTCTTTCTCCAAAGATCGGTCCCTCCTGGCCACATGCCTGAAGTATGTAACACAGAGCTTCAAAATCCAAGCTTCCAAAGAGAAACTTGGTTTCATTCTCTTTGTTCAAACCTCTTTGTTTTCTTGGTGGTCCATGGTATATTCAAGACTCTTCTCCAGCACCACAGCTCAAAGGCATCAATTTTTTTTATCATCCTTAGCTGTTATCCAGCTCTCTGATGCATAGCAAGTAATTGCAAAGACCATGGACTGCATCAGAGCCCCCTAAGTCTCTAAACAGATATTGTTGCTTGTCAGTACTCTGGAAAGGTCCCTAACAGCAGATTTACCTAATACAATTTGTCGTCTGACTGCTGATGCCAAGAATGTTGATTATGGAGCTGAGCAAGCCATAATTGTTAATAACCTCAATCCTTCTCCATCCATCATGGTGCTGCCAATTGGCCCCGTGGTGAGAATCTTTGTCTTCTTGATGTTGAGCTTCAAGGTTGTGTCATCTGCATAATGTAGGTTGTTGGTGAGTCTTCCTCCAATCCTGATGCCACATTCCTCCTCAAAAAGCTCAGCTTCCTGAATGATCTGTTCTGCATATAGATTGAAAAGGTATGGAAACAGGACACATCCCTGACACATTCCCTTTCTGATTTTGAATCATGCATTGTTTCCCTGCTCTATTCTGAGGACTGCTTCCTTGTCCAAGTGTAGGTTTTACATAAGCACAATCAAGTGTTCAGGGATTCCCATTCTCCTCAAGGTTAACCACAATTTATTGTGATCCACACAGTCAAATGCCTTTGCATAGCCAATGAAACACAGATAGATACTGGTACTCTTTGCTTTCTGCCAAGATCTATCTGACATTGGCGATAATGTCTCTAGTGCCATGATCCCTTCTAAACCCAGCTTGTATCTCTGGTAGTTCTCTGTCAATGTACTGTTCCAGTCTTTTCTGGGTACTCTTCAGCAGGATTTTGCTTGCATGTGATATGAGTGCTATTGTATGATAATTTCCACATTCTGTCAGGTCACCTTTTTTGGAATGGGAATAAATATGGATCTCTTCTAGTCAGTCGTCCACTTGTCCTCCAGATTTCTTGGACAACCTGGCAAACACGTCCAGGGCAGCATCTTTTTTTCATTTTTATTTTCATTCACATTCCATCAATTCCTAGAACTTTATTTTTTGCCAGGTCCTTCAGAGCAGCCTGATCTTCCTCCTTTGTCACCATTGCCTCTTGATCATGTGTTGTTTCTTTAAATTCTTCTGTGCCAGCCAATTCTTTTTGATACCAAGATTGTGTATACCCCTTCCATCTGTGAATCATAATAAACTATGGCTAACATTGAGAAGAATGGAAACCCCAGAACACCTAATTACGCTCATATAAAACCAACACTCAGACCAAGAAGCTGTTGTCTGAACAGAGCAAGGGAACACGGCATGGTTTAAAATCATAAAGGTGTGCATCATGGCTGTATCTTTTCTCTGTATCTATTCAATCTGTACACTGAGCAAATACTTTCAGAATACAATTCTATGAAAAAGGATGTGACATCAGGATCAGAAGAAGACTCATCAATAATCTTCGTTCTGCAGATGACACAACCTTACTTGTTAAAAATGAGAAGGACTTGGATCACTTGCTACAGAAAATCAAAGACTACAGCTTTCAGTATGGATTGCATCTCACTACCATTTTCCCCTGAAGATAAAAATTCTCATCACTAGACTGATAAACTACATCATGATAGATGTAGAAAGGTTGAAACTGTCAACCATTTCATCTGATTTGGATTCACAATCAACACCCATGATAGTAGTAGTCAGGAGCTCAGGAGACACACTGCATTGGACAAGTCTACTCTGTGGGAGCTCTCCAAATTCCTGAGAAGCAAAGATGTCAGTTTGAAAACTAAGACGCACCTGACTAAGATCATGGTCTTTACAATAACTTGCTTTGCATCTGAGAGCTAGATGATGAATAAGGATGATGGAAGATTAATTGAGATCTTTGAGTTGTGGTGTTGGAGAAGAGTACTGAACATCTCATAGACTGCTGAAAGAACAAATAAATATGGGTTGGGAAAAGTGCAGTCAGAGTGCTTCTTGGAGGCGAAGATGGTGAAGCAACACACTTTGGACACGTTGCTAGGAGACATGACTCTTTGGAAAAGGACATAGAAAAATCAGTGGAAGAGGGAAAGGCTACCAATGAGACCAGTTGACTCAGCGTCTGTGGCAGTGGGCTCCAGTGTGTCAGAGATGATGAGGATGGCACAGGATAGGACAGAGTTCAAATCTATTGTTCACTTGATCTTAGCCAAAATACTGAGAAGCAATCAAATCTGTTGTTCATAGAGTAGCTATAAGTCATACTCGACTCGATGGCATCAAATAACAATGACCTCTCATAAAAATTTATGTTATTATTGTTGTTATGTCTCCTCGAGTCAGAACTGACTCATAGTGGACCCTTTAGTGGGTTTTCAGAGTCTATAAGTCTCATGAGAGTAATACTGCCGGGTGCAGGTCTTCTCATACAAATCCAAGCTGGTTGCCATCAAGTCAGTTCTGACGGAGGACAACCCCAAGTGTGTCAGAGTAGAGCTGTGGTCTTCTGCAGGGTTTTCAAGATTGACTTTTCAGAAATAGATACAAGATTTTATTCTGAGGTTACTCCACTAGGTGGATTTGAACTATTCACTTTTCCATTTGCAATCTAGTACTTAACCATTTGCAGCCAGAGACTCCTCTCATGCATATCTCACACATGAAACAGCATCATACAGGCACTTTTAGGTGACCCATGGGCCCCTGAAGCCCACGAATGGCTCAGAAGCCATGACAGCAGTGAAAACTGCGAGTCAGGATTTGAATGTGTGCAGACTGGCCCAGTCCAGTGCAAGCAACATCTTTTGTCCTGGCTGACCAAACTGGTTCTTGCTTTTTTTTCTTGCTTGAGTCCATCCTCAATACAACAACCCACAAGATCTACTACATGCCAAGGCTGCCTCTCTGCCTCTCACTTCATCCAGCATAAACATCAAAGTCTTTCCGGAGCTCTCCAAGGCCCTGCACTCCTTCCCGCCACCCCTTGTCTCTCTGACCTCTCCCACCACTCTTGCCCTTTCTGTTCCAGCCTCGGCTCCTCTTTTCTTTCTCTGTCCGAAGTCCATGCCTCACAGGGATCTCCACCCCTCACCAGCTCCCTCACTTCCTTCCAGCTCTTATTTAAGCACAGCCTCCTTTTTGAAGCCTGCTCTGGCCATCCTGGGCAAGATGTAACCTCCCCGGGGGCCTCATTACCTGTTTTGTTTTACCTCCTTAGCAGTTATAACTATTTGTCTTTCCACAAAAACAGAAATTCCAAGAGGACAGAGGGTTTTGGGGTTTTTTGCCCAGTCTCTCAGTGTACATACAACAGCTAGTAGACAGTAGGTAAGCAAGTGGATAGACAGGAAGGTAGGTAAGTAGGTAGATAGAGGTGTAGGTGGGTAGATATGTAAGTATGTGTAAATAGGTGGGTAGATAGATGTGTGGGTAGGTAGGCAAGTAAGTGGGTCATAAGTAAGTAAATATGTAGGTGGATAGATAAATAGGTAGATAAGTAGGTGGATGGATGGATGGATGGATGGATGGATGGATGGATGGATGATGGATAGATGGGTGAGTGGATGGATGGATGGATGGATGGATGGATGGATAAATAGAGGTAGATAGATAGATAGATAGATAGATAGATAGATAGATAGATATAGACAGACAAGAAGGAAGGCAGGTTACGTTATTGCCACTGGCTTTGAGGTAGACCCAGGTCCAAGAAGACGCAAGACAAAATAGAAAACCTCTTTAGCAGACTTGACCCCGAGGAGCAGTGGCCAGTGAACAGCTTTAACTGTATAAGGGAGATAGAAGTTCAGCAATAAATAACAGAAAACTGGTCCAGCAGCTGGGAGTTGGATGTCCAGTAATCAAAAGAGGGAATTTTAACTAACCTATGACTTTTCTTACTGTATATCTAACTGACTTAAAGCTCTTTTGCCCAAAAGGTTTCGCTAACCAATCATAATGAATGTAAAAACGAACAAATAGAAAAAAAAAGAAGACTCCAACCTGTATAAAGAGAATATTTTGCCTTCAGGGAGCCTGACCCTTGAGAGGCTGTGGTCTCTGTCAACGCTCCCTGTGCACAATAAGGTCTTCCTTGCTTCACCAAAAGGGGATATAGTGTTTCCCTGGAGTCATGGACAGGAGATCAAATTCCTGCAACTTGATCCCCTCTCCTGAAGACCTTATGCCCAGGAGAGCAGACGCTATCTGGTCCTGTGTCATCTCCAGAATTGTCAACAAGTACCACTTCTTTGTTGTGACCCTTGTGTCCATCCACCCTTTCACCAAAGGTCTCCCTAATTCTTAGTAGCCCGCGAGTGGCCCTTCCTAATGACTTGTCCAAAGCTGATTGCCAGGCCTTTCTTCCCAGAGCACGGAGTGGGTGTCCAGTAAAGACCTGTGGGAGGAATGAGCCTGTTGCATGCCCTCCTCTCCACAGGGGCCTGGGGCTTGGAAGGCAGACTCCCAGGCTGGTGAGTCAAGCTCTCCCTCAGTAGCAGCCCCTGGGGGTAATACCATGCTAGCTGGAGACCTCCCATGGGGCACAGACTCTGACGTGGGCAGAGACAAGGATTCATTTCTGGGGCTCACCGGGGAAGACCGACAGGTGTGGAATAACCACCAGGAGCTAACAGGGAAGGACAATGTGTCTTTGGGTGTCATACAGTCCTTCCAGATGACATCACGACCTCTCCAGGCAGTCTGTCTATTGTTGATGAAACAAAGATCTGTGTACGTGAGCACCCACGGAGCCAGGCGCTCTGCCGACAACTCTGAAATTTCTAGAACTTGCCTCATAAATGTGCTTTCTATTCAGAAGTGGGACAACCTTGTGATTTGTCAAGTGAGCATTAGGATGTCAAATGGCAGCTCTGGAGATAAACCCAAGGAAAAGACTATTTAATAATCCACCCTTCACTTCTCGTATCGACCCTAAAGGTGATTATTGCAGACTTATTTCCTGAGAGATAAGTTCTCCCATAAATGCACCCTGGTTTTCCTTGTCATTTACCCTGAGTTTTATCTTCTGTAACCAGACAGAGCAAATGTTGCTCCTGGGCAGTATTAGGCCCTGAGAAGTTGTGTTTGGCTCACATGATATTTTGAAAAAGGAAAAAGGTATTAGACAGCAACTTCAAAATCAAAACACACCAAATAAAATTGCATTTCTGGCTTTTCTCGGAAAATGGGGGAATTAGGCAGCACTTGGCCCACAGTCCTGAGTGCTGGCACTCACCCAGCAGAGTGTGTGCGATTGTTTGCTGTGTAGATGGCATGTGTGCTTAGAATTCAGCACCACTCCTCCTCGGCCACTTCATTCCCCCTGTCACCTGCCTCACCCAGGAAGCAGCTGCCTGCCATCTACTACTGAGAGGTGGGCTGCCTTGAAAGGTGGGAAAGGGACCACGGACTATAAGATGCTTCCAAACTTCATCACAAGGAACCCAAACTTGGACTTACTAGACAATCTACCTGCCTGTGTGAATATAGGGAGCTGGGATATGGCTTTACTATAGGGAGCTGGGATATAGCTTTACTATAGATGGAGAAAAGATTGAGACTGTCAACATCTTCATCTTACTTGGATCCACAGTTAATACACTCGGTACCAGCAGTCAGGAGATCAGGACACACACTGCACTGAGTAAGTCTGTAGCCAGGGACTTGTCCAAATTATTAAGCAGCAATGATGTCAGTTTGAGGACTAAGGTGCATCTGATTCAGGTCCTGACGGCTTTTAAGTCACTTGCTATGCATCTGAGAGCTGGAAAAATGAATATGGATGGCAGAAGAAGAATAGATGCCCTTAAACTATGGTGTTAGAGAAGAGCACTCGATATCCCGTGGACTAAAAGAACAAACAGGTGTGTCTTGGAGAAGGTGCAGCCAGAGTGCTTCTTGGAGGTGAAGATAATGAAGATTCATCTCACATATTTTGGGAATGTTGCTAGGAGAGATTATTCCTTGGAGAGGGACATGATGCTTGAAGGGTGGAACAGGAGAGGAAGACCTTGGATAAGATGGAATGACACAGTAACTGGGCTAATGAGGATAGGTGTGACAGAGACAGTGAGACTGGCTCAGGATAGAGCAGGCTTCAGTGCTATTTAATGTGCATAGGGTCACTATGAATCACAGGAGATTCAATAGCATGTAACAATAATAACAAGCACTATTAGACTTGCATCTGTATCCTGGGGGACTTATTTTTTGCCATTGTCTTCAGTGCAGCTTTAACTTCTTTAGTACTGTGAGCCCTGGTGGCATAGTCTGGAGCTACCAACCAAAAACCTGAGTGTCCCCAGTGGTTTGAATCCACTAGGAGCTCTGAGGGAGAAAGATGGGCAGTCTCCTCTTGTTAGGATTTAGAACCTTAGAAACTCCATAGAGGGCCTCTGTAAGTCGTGACTGACTCCCTGGCGGTGTGTAATAGTCGTAACCCTTAAGACAGTGATTTGAATCTACCAGCTCCACAAGGAAAGACAGGCAGTCTCCTGCTGTGGAGGCACTTGACTAATCTAAACGCGAGTGGTATGTGAATGCAAGTCTTGGTACCCTGAGTCTGTCAAGCCAAGGGAACCCCATGAAGCACAGTCCTACCCCGTCACACTTGGGGTCACTCGGACCCAGTGGCAATGTGCTTGGATTGGTTTGGTTTTAAAGAGGCTGAGACTCCGGAGCTCTGAGCTGGAGTGCTGCTTATGAGCGACTGAAACAAGAAGAGGAGATCCTGTGGCCATTTTTATGAGCAATCTACCCCACCATGACCACAATTCACGCTAGAAAACAACTTGAAAAAATTGAAAGCCATTTCTACTGGTGATGTTGTTATGTATCTTCGAGTCAGAACTAACTCATAGCTGACCATCCAGTGCCTTTTCAGAGGCAGTAAATTGCTCTGGGGGAGAGTACCCATATTTCTGCCACAAAGCAGCTGGTGGGTTCGAACTGTGTGCCTTTCGATTGACAGTGTAACTTCTTACCACTAAGTGACTAGAGCTTTCCCCCAAAACCTTTTCCTGTTTTTTGTGTGGTTTTTTTGTTTTGTTTTGTTTTCAATTTCTAGTGGCTGCAAAGTCCAGAAGACAAGCTTTCCTCCTCCATATCCTGTTTCTAGGACCTCAGACTCTCCACAGTCTTCCTCCTTCCTGATCATTCTAACAAACCCTTCTAGCAGGTCTGCTTTCCCCTCTCCTCAAGCGTGGCTCTCAGTGATCCCTGTTAGCATCCCCCAGATGTCCTTTCCTGCATGACCTAGCTGGACCACAGACCTCAGGAGATCAGCCCATATGGCTGTGAGTCTGTGTCTCTTCAATGCCACACTCTTGCCAAGGCCATATGCTGTCTGCGGAAAGGCATTACTCACGCTGAACAGCGCGACTGAGGACTGGCAGAGGCATCTGGTGGGGCTGGGACCTGTCACATTGAGGACAATTACTGGGACCGGGTGTATCTCCAGCCCCCGCCAAGCTGAACCAGCTGCACTGACAACATACCTGCTGGTTCTCCTCCAACGTCTGGTTTCTTCATCTCCAGCCCACTAATCCCAAAGGAGGGTGGGTGGGTAGTCTGGGTCACAGAGAGCTTCGGAAAAGGCACAACAGGGTTGAACCTCAAAGAACTTTGCCAGGGTCTCAACAAGGAGGGCTCTATTTGACCTCTCTGGTAGCCTACTAGTAAGAAGCCTCGTGGCCTAGTGGTAAAAATCCCAGAGACATAGGGTTTGAATCCACCAGCCGCTCCACAGGAGAAGGATGGGCAATCTCCTCCTGTGAAATTTATTCCCTCTGAAAAAAACCTGCTGGAGGGTCAGCTGTGGGTCAGTTCCAACTCAAGGGGCACACAACAGCACACCAACAACTGTTCAGGAAGTCTGGGTGGATTTAAACAACCTGTCTGGCTTCGGAGAGCAGGTGTGAAGCAGTGGAGGACTCTGACATGCAGCTTTGGACATATAAAGTATAATGTCAGTTCCAGATTACACAGAGGAAGGTAGATTGAGGGCCAAAGCTACTGAATTGTGTTCTAATGGGACAATGCTAACAGCAGCCAAATCGTGCATGTACTGTGTGTCAAACATCATGTTGAGTTCTTCAAGATCCTTATCATCATCATCATCATCATC
This sequence comes from Elephantulus edwardii, assembly GCF_000299155.1. Lineage (NCBI taxonomy): Eukaryota > Metazoa > Chordata > Mammalia > Macroscelidea > Macroscelididae > Elephantulus > Elephantulus edwardii. The sequence goes on along the minus strand of NW_006399867.1, from coordinate 2,911,786 downwards.
TCCACAATCAACGCTCTTGGTAACAGCAGCCAGGAAATCAAGAGACGAATTGCATTGGGAAAGACAGCTGTGAGGGACCTCTCAAGAGTTTTGAAGAGTAACGACGTCAGGCTGGAGACTAAGATGCACCTGATCCAGGCTATAGTCTTCGCAATTACGTGCTATGCATCAGAGAATAGGACAGTGAATAGGGTTGATAGAAAGAGAATGGATGCCTTTGAGCTGTGGTGCTGGAGAAGGGTGTTGAATATACTATGGACTGCTAGGAGAACAAACAGGTTTGTCCTGGAGAAGGTGAAGCCAGAATGCTCCTTGGAGTCAAGGATTCTGAGGCTTCATCTGACATACTCTGGGCATTTTGCAAGGAGGGACTGGTCCTTGGAGAAGGACATCATGTTTGGCAGAGTGGAGGCACAGCGAAGGAGAGGAAGACCTTCAAAGAGATGGATCGATTCTGTGAGTGGAGTGGTGGGAATAAGTGCGTTTGAGATGGCTAGGTTGGCACAGGATAGAAAAGCATTTAGAACTCTTATACATAGGGTCGCTATGAGTGGCAAATGACTTGATGGCACAAAACAACAACATTATTATTTCATTATTATTATTATTATTATTATTATTATTATTATTATTACTATGATGATGATGATAACATGTCAGATTGGGAAAATCTTCTGTCTAGGACTTTTTCAAGGTGTTAAGGAGCAACGATGTTAGTTTAAAGACTAAGTTGCCCCTGATCCAAGCTGTGATCTTTTCAGTCTTGCTATGCATCTGAAAGCTGGACAATGACTAAGGGTGATGAAGAACTGATGCCTTTTGAGTTGTGGTGTTGGAGAAGAGCACTGACTAGCCCATGAATTGTCGAAAGAACAAACAAACATGTCTTGGAGAAAGCACAACCAGGGCGCTCCTTAGAGGCAAGGATGTGGAGCCTCATTTCACATATGTTGGTCATATTGTTAGGGGGAACCAATCTTTGGAAAAACACATCATGCTTGGAAAGGTGGAAGGTTAACAAAAGAGAGGAATAGCTTCAACAACAAGGTGGATAAACAGTGACTGTAACGATGGGCTCGAGCGTGTCAGAAATTATGAGGATGGTATAGGATAGGTCAAGGTTCAGATCCATTGACCACAGGGTCACTATGTATCATGGTCTATTGATTTAATGACATGTAACAAGAACAATTTTAAAGGAAGGAAAACAGACCTTCGGAGACCACTTGTATGTCCTGCCTAGTAAGTGGAGGGGCCCACGTTCAAGTTCTATTCCAACTGTCTGACTCCGGGGTCTGTGACCTCAATCACTACCTCCAGACGCCAAAGATGGAGAAGAAGAGGCATTCAGCAGACACTGAGAGGGGCGTTAGGAAACTAGGGAAAATAGAAGCAGAATTTGGGACTGAGAGGACTCAGACTCTGGCTGTGGTGGGACCTTCACATGAGTTTGACTCTTTGAAGGAGATTTTGAAATGTTTCGAAGTGGCCTTCCTGGTTTTCTGCGTGTCTTATAGCATGTCCTTGGAAGGAGGAGGGCAAATGATGGATGGAGTGGAAAGACTGCCCACACATCCTGTGTCTGCAACCCAGGGACTTGGCATTCGGTACACATGGTCCCAGAGAGGTGGCCCCATTTTACATGAGACTAATTGTGTCCGAGGTGTGACGAGGGAAGAAGAAGGACCTCAGAGCTAATGAGCTGAGCTCATGGCGGCGTTAACACAGTGGCATACCCAGCAGGCATCGCCATCCATCAGTCTGTCAGCCTCTCTGGGGGCCGCTGAAGTGTAAATTAATCTGGAGGTAGCAACTCCATTTGCCAAGTTCTTTCTCTAAATATGTTTGTGTCTGAAAAATATTCCCGGAGTCCCAGAAGAGTGAGATTGTCACTTCTATCTTCTGCCACCAAGACATGGGGATTTTTCATGGCCATGCAACCCAGCCAGGGCTCTGGGTCCTTAACCTGATAACATGACCATGACTGCCAACCGTGGACTAAGTGGGCCAAGGAACTGTCATAGTTCCACAAAGGTCCATAAAGATAGACTCTAACCTTGGGATCTATCGGAGGCCATTCAGTTGACCTGGTGGCCCCTAGGTGATCCACAGATTACTCTTTACCTTTCACCCAAAAGGATGGTGATTTGAATCTTCTCAGCAGCACCACGGAAGAAAGACCTGGTGATCAATTATTTTAAAGAAAAGCTTTGGAACAAAGTTTACATAGGGTCACCAGGGTCCAAACTGACTTGACAGTAGCAAGTTTTGAGGTTGGGTTTTGAATCTAGATCAGCTTAGCAGCTCAACTCATTGCCATTTAATTGGAGCCAACTCATAGTTGAACCTCCAACAGGTTTTCAGAGGCTGTAAATCGTTTGAGAGGAGATTGCCTCTACTTCTCCCTCAGAGCAGCTGGTAGGTTTGAAATTATTGCTTTTGGGTTACCAGTGCAATCCTTACCCCTGGGCCACCAGTACTACCTTAATCTCATTAGCAGAATCCAAAGACACTCTGGTGGTGTAGTCTATGCTGTGTATTATAGACAACCAGAAGGCTGTGTGTCTCTGAGGTCACAGTGAGTCGGAATCGATTCTACAACAGTGAATTTGGGGTTTTGTTGTTTGTTTTGATTTGATTTTTTATTTGGTCTGTTTTTGTTTGGTTTTGTTTTGTAGTTTATCAGAGCATAAACAAGACCCCAGGAACTGACAGAATATCAATTGACAAACTTAAGCAAACAGATGCTGCCCTAGACATGCTCACCAGGTTGTGCCAAGAAATCTGGAGGACAGCTATCTGGCCAAATAATCAAGAGATCTATATTTATATTCATTCTCATTCCAAATAAAAGGTCATCTGACAGAGTGTGGAAATTATCAAACAATATCACTAATATCACACTCAAGCAAAATCTTGTTGAAAATTACCCAAAAATGACTGGAACAGTTAAGTACATTGAAAGAGGTAGGCTGGGTTTAGAAGAGGCTGTGGCACTAGGGACATGATAGCCAATGTCAGATGAATCTTGACTAAAAGCAGAGAGTACCAGAAGAAGGTTAATCTGTGTTTCATTGACTACACAAAAGCATTTGGCTGTGTGGATCACAACAAATTGTGGCTAGCCTTGAGAAAAATAGGAATCCCGGAACACTTGATTGTGCTCATGCAAAAACCTATATATGAACCAGGAAGCAGTCATTAGAACAGAGCAGGAAAACAGTGCATAGTTCAAAATCAGGAAAGGAGTGTGTCAGGGATGCATTCTGTCTCCCTACCTTTTCAAGCTATATGCAGAACAGATCATTCGGGAGGCAGGTCTTTATGAGGAGGAATGTGGCATCAGAAATGAGGAAGACTCATCAACACCTTACGTTATGCACATGACACAACCCTGCTTGCTGAAACTGAGGAGGACCTGAAGCGCTTGCTGCAGAAGGTCAAGGGCTGCAGCCTTCAATATGGACTGAAGCGCAACATCAGGAAAACAAAGATTCTCAACACTGGGCCAATTGGCAGCACCATGATAGATGGAGAATAGACTGAGATTGTTAACATTTTCCTTGCTTGGATCCACAATCACATTCTTGGAACTAGAAACCAAGAAATCATAAGATTAATTGGATTAGGAAATTCTGCTGTCAGGGACCTCTCCAGAGAGCTGAACTGCGAAGATGTTAGTCTAAAGGCAAAGGTGTGCCTGATCTGTGTCATGGTCTTCACAATTACTTGCTCCCAAATCAGTGCCTTTGAGTTGTGGTGCTGGAGAAGGGTATTTTAACAGACCATGGACTGCCAAAAGAACAAACAGGTCTGTCCTTGATAGGGTGAGACCAAGTTGCTTTCTGAAGGCAAGAATTTTGAAGCTCCCTTTCACATACTTTTGGCATATTGCCAGGAGGTGCCAGGCCTTGGAGAAAGACATCATGCTTGGAAGGGTGTAGGGACAGCATAGGAAAGGGAGAACCTGGACGAGATATATTGACACAATGACTGGAGTTATAGGGGCAGATGTGTTGGAAACATTGAGATTGGCTCAAGATAGGACAGGCTTCAGAGCTATTGTGCATAGGGTCACTATGAGTCACAGCACATAATAACAACAATGCAATAATATGAGGAAAGGCTTAGATTTGACAAGACTAAAAAAATTTTGATGCTAGAAAGTGTAGACATCTGTTGGCTTCGCTTTCTCAGGATCCACTCTGGACTGTGGTACCAGATCTCTAATTTTCATGCCATGTGGTCCTGGTTGAGGAGTGTATAAGAGTGGACGGACCTTTTCCACTGAGATAGGCATATTGTTGTTGTTGTTATGTGCCATCGAGTCGCTTGCGACTCATAGTGACCCTATGTACAAGAGCCCTAAACACCGTTCTATCCTGTGCCAACCTCGCTGTCTCAAACACACTCATTCCCACCACTCCACTCACAGAATCATTCCATCTCATCGAGGGTCCTCCTCTCCTGCGCTGTCCCTCCTCTCTCCCAAACATGATGTCCCTCTCCAAGGATCAGTCCCTCCTTGCAACATGCCCAGAGTATGTCAGACGAAGCTTCCGAATCCTTGACTCCAAGGAATATGACCTTAATCTAGTCATTCATGGAACCTCATGCCCATTGGCTATTGAATGGGGATAACGTCAAAACTTTACTGAAGTTTAGTAAATGGACTGTAGTGGACATGAGTCTCTTTTCCTCTAAGATTTTGAACTGCTGTTTTTGTTGGAGATCAAACCATGGCCCTGTGCTGCACTGTCCCCATGAACTTCTCCATGCTCAGCTCTGTGGTTATAGTCACTCTGTCAGTCCATCTTACTAGGGCTCTTCCTCTTATTCACTGACCTTCTACTTTCCCGACATGATGTCTTTTTCCAAGGACTTGCAGATCCTGACAACACGTCTGAAATTTGTGAAACGAGTTTCACCACCCTTGCCTCTAAGGCGCACTCTGGTTGAGCTTCAACCAAGACACATTCGTGTGTTCTTTTGTCAGTCCGCAATATATTCAATACTCTTCGCCAATACCACAACTCAGAAGCATTGATTCTTCTTCAAGCTCTTAAGAATTGTGTGATTCAGGTGCCGATAGCCATTCTAATCGGTCACTTGGAGAGATCCTGTAAAGTGAAGCCAGCTTCCTGTGGAGGGCAGAGTCAAGTGAGAGAGACACAGACACACAGACAGACACAGGGACAATAGGAAATGGAGACCTGGCATTGTTGCAAACTGAACGCAGAAAGAACGCAGGGACAAGGGGAAAAGAGTTCTGAAAAAGAGAGAAGGCTAAGATAGAGGTCCTCTCACAGCATAGCACTGTGAAAAAGGCCCTTTCTTACTCTCCCTATGGTTTTTATTTAGTTACAGCCAATCATCCTAAAAAAGTTCAATCTCCGGAGACTATAATTTACCTTTTACTTACGTGTTGCCAACATAACAGTGGGTAAGCTTAATCTTTAAACTAAGACCAAAGCTCAGACATGGCGTCCCCTCCGGTGGGAGGCTGGGTGGAAATGCCTGATTGCCGAGAGCACCCAGTATCTCCTCCGGGGAGTGAGGGGAGGGCTGGGTGTCATTCTCTGTTTGCAGAGGGTGCTCAGTCCTTGTCTGTGTCTGGACTCTGATCTCAGCTGTGGCCCTGCTGTCACTATGCTGGGGAATCTACATGGCATGGTTTGAACCCTTTGTTCCAGATGGGCCTGACATAGGGTCACTATGAGTCACAGCACATAATAACAACAATGAAATAACGTGAGGAAAGATTTTTGAGATTGAACTTGACATTGGATTCTCTTATTGAGTTACTCTGAGCTGAGTTTCTGTCAGTGTCAACCAAAGGAACCTGAATCCAAAGTCTAAATCTCCTATGTATTACTTCTGTAATCTTGGGAAAGAGCTGACTTTATTTAAACTCACTTTTCTTTTCTACAAAATAAGGACACTTATCTTGTATGGCTGTTGTTGGGAGGGATAAGTGAGGAGGCCCATGGATGCTCCTAGACCAGCATTCAACATGAGCAGTCATTCAGTGGAGTGTTGATTCCCTCCCTTTCTGATGCAGGAGGAGCTAGACAGCCCTCAGCCCACAAAGGGAGTACAGACATTGTCACGGTCAAGAGAAGTGAAAGAAACGATACTCCATGGGCTGCTCTCTCACTTATCTTTACACCAACTTCTGTTTCCCCACCTCCCCTCAACCTCCACCCCCTGTGCTCTAAAGAAAGATCCAGAAGACACCTCTGGCTATGCTGGAAGGATGTTGTTGTTGTTATGTGCCGTCGAGTCGCCTGCGACTCATAGTGACCCTGTGTACAACAGCCCTAAACTCCGCTCTGTCCTGTGCCAATCGCACTGTCTCCGACACTCCCATCCCAATTATCCCAGTCACTGAATCAATCCACCTCATAGAGGGCCTTCCTCTCCTGCGCTATCCCTCCACCCTCCCAAGCATGATGTCCCTCTCTAAGGACCGGTCTTTCCTCACAACATGTCCAAAGTATGTTAGACAGAACCTCAGAATCCTTGCCTCCAAGGAGCCACCCGGTTTAATCCTTTCCAGGACAAATCTGTTTGTTTTCCTAGCAGTCCATGGTACTCTCAATACTCTTCTCCAGCACCACAGCTCAAAGGCATCAATTCTCCTTCTATCCTCCCTGGTCATTGTCCAACTCTCTGATGCATAACAAGTGATTGCGAAGACCATGGCCTGTATCAGACGCACCTTAGTCTCCAGAGAGACACCATTGCTCTTCAGTACTTTGGAGAGGAAGGATAGGAGTGGAAAAAAATCAAGCTGAAAGAAAGAAGTAAACTAGTTGAGAGCAGGAACAATGGGACGCTCATAGGGAGAGATGACCTTGGTGACAAAATCCTGACTTGTTACCAAAATGAGGACAGAGAGGCTTCTAGGATGTTGAGAAGCTGGAAGAGACATTGCATAGCACCTGAGAACCTAATATGATAGCTTAATTGCCAACAAAAATCTCTTCTTCTTCTCTATTGCCTGACCACTGGTAAGTACTTAATAAGCATCTGGTAGAAAGAGAAGGTAATGCCAGTGGTCTGAGCAGAGGTTGCCAGCAGACTGGAGCATCAAGAAACACATTCTGTTCCCCCACCACCACCATGTTTTTGTGCAACCATTGATGCTTTATAAAATTTTTTTTAAAAGCCAAAAACTCACTTGCTAAAATAATTGAGAAATGGCACAAGAGCAGCTGTATTTCTGACTTTACTTAAAGAAATAACATATGTAAGACTTGTAAGGAGAGGCTTGGAGATCAGAAAGGGAAAAGGTAAAAACTTAGTTGCATTAAAATTCCCAGACCATAGCAACATTACTGCTATCCATATGCTCCTTTTGGGACAGATTCTGATCATTCTAGAGTGCTTGTGGAATATTATAACCTGCAAACTGACAGCCAGTCCTCAACACATTCATCATTTGTGCTTCCTTTTCTAAAAGACTCAAGAGTGAGCTCCCAGCTCAAGCTGTGACAGAGAACCCCGGTGAAAGACAGCAGCCCTAGTGACTGAGTCTGAGGGTCTAGTACCCTGAGACAGAAAGCCAAGGAGCCCTGGAGGCTCATCGGTTAAGATCTCAGGCCCTGACCTGAAAGAGTTGAGATTGGGACTCACCACCAGTCCTACAGAAAGAAAAGACCTGCTTCTGTAAAAGATTGGTGTTGTCTTTGTTGGGTGCCATTGGGTTGACTACAAATCATAGCAACCTTGTGAAAAACAGATCAAAATATTTCCCTCTCCTGTCCCACGCTCATGATCTCTGCCAAGCTCAATCCAATTGTTTCAGTCACCGTGTCAATCAATCTCATTGAGTGTCACCTTCTCTTTTGCAGACTTTCTATCTTTCTTCAGCATAATATCTTTTTCTAAGGACTGCCCTCTCCTGACAACATGCCCAAACTGTGTGAGATGAAGTTTCACCATCCTTGACTCTAAGGAGCACCCTCCAAGACAGATCTGTTTGTTCTTGTGGAAGTCTTTGCCTTCACCACAATCCAAAGGCATACATTTATCTTCAGTCTTTCTTAGTCATTGTCCAGCTTTCACGTGTACATGGAGCAATGAAAAATACCATCGTTTTGGTCAGGCACACCTTGTTAGTCTTCAAGTCTCTGACAGCACATTCATTGTCCCAAAGAGACATGTCTTTTGATTTCCTCACTGCTGCTACCATAAATGTTAATTGTGGATCCAAGTAAAATTCAATCCTTTTTTTATGGTACTATTTATTGAGTTTTAATTTACATACAACACAAAAATTACCTGTTGCCACTATTCAGTTGAAAACCATTTCTCACTTCCCAAACATCATTTGGTTCAAAAAGCACACTATGTAAAGATACAATATAAAATTGGCTTCCCCTACACCTCACTGACCTATATAGTCAGCTTCCCTTGTCAATCTTCTTTACTTGTGTGTACCCTTTCCTACAATACCACCCCTTAATCCAACAGTGTTC
>NW_006399867.1:2899931-2903163 GCF_000299155.1 Elephantulus edwardii | reverse complement strand
CCCCCCACCCTTTATTGGAGATATTTTATGTATATAAGGATTTCTTTTCTAGAAGGTTCAACCGTTTTATCTTCTGTTGGTTGCACATTATGGCTGTGTGAGAGCTTATCCATACTGTAGGCTGTTGGGTGTTCTGTTGAGTTGGAACCAACATCTGGCCCTTCAGGGGGTTTTCAGAGGCAGAAAAATCACACAGAAGGAGACTGCCTGTATTTCTCCTGTGAAGCAATTGGTGGATAAGAACCGAGAGCCCAATTTGGCAACACAACTCCTTAACACTTAAGCCACCAAAACTCCCTATGCTGTAGATCAGGGCTCCTAAATTTATATCTATTTTTCCCTAATGGTCTTCATTTCAGTAGTTCTGATCCTTTTTTACAATGTTTATTTCTATTAATGGGGTTGAAGACTGGTTTTACCACATAGTAGGTTTTGGTATGTGGTTTTCATTCTCATGTTTCATTACACTTAACTCCATATCAGTATATTTCTTTTGGTTTCCTGTCAGAGAGTCACTGGATGGGCAATCTGGTCTGCTTTTCTATAAGAAGGCTTGTTTTGTCCTTTCATAATGTTTGAACTTGACTGCAGCTCCCTCGGCATTGTGGGAGGCTCTTCTTGGTATGTGCTGGTTGTACTCTTTCCATCCGGTAGTAATAATTTTGCTTACTGTGTTTTATTTGTGGTTTCTAAACTATCTTTCAGCTTTTGTAATTTCCAAGCTACATATATTACTCCACACCATCAAATAACTTCTGGATTCCTGACTCTGGGATAATCAGAGGGGTGAACTATTGGTCTACTTCATTCAGAGTATGTTGAGTTTTTTTCATGTTTGAACCTGACTGCTCCTTCTTTGCCATTATGTGAGGTTCTTCTTAATTCCCCAATTTCAGGAGTCTAGAATTATTGTCTGTAGCTGGTTTCCTGGTGTTCTTGTAGTTGACAACAGGTTTTTCAGTCCTACTAGTTCACTATCCAAAAAATTCTTCTGTATAGCTTTACTTGAGAAAGAATGTCTTCCAAGCAGCAGCTCTGAAGTTCACCAGCAACTTGAGTTCACCACAGAACCAAAAATATTCAAGCCAAATTCATTCCATGTAGTTCACTCCTGAAGTATCCAAGTATCAGCAACGTGAACTCAACTCTCACCCGAGTCCAGAGGCGCCGCCCCATAAATTCAATCCTTGATGACTTCTATCCTCTCTCCACTTATCAAGATATTGACAACTGGGTTAGGGGTGAGAGTTTACTTCTTCTTGATGAGATGTTACCAATATTGAAGGCTGTAATCTTTGATTTTCTGCACTAAGTGCTGCAAGTCTTTTTCATTTCCTTCAAGCAACACGTGTCATCTGCTTAATGTAGTATGTTGATGAGTCTTCCTCTATTCCTGATGCCACATTCTTCTTTATATAGTACAGCTTCTCGAATGGTTTCCTCAACTAGATTATAGTCTAAGAAACCCAAAGTGGGAATTCTAATTTGTCATTTTCTGAGTCCCTATGAGTCTAAATAAGTTCGAGGACACCCAACAAAAATGAGAGAGCCAGAGGACCTGAAAGGTCAGAAGGAACGCTTGTAGCATAGCCCATAGTGTGTTCACGGCTAACTCAGAGGCTGCATCTGTCTGGCTACTCAAATTCACCTCCAGTCAAGAGACTGGGTGAGCAGTCAGCCAGTCAGTCTTCTATCATGCAATTTACAACCTCAGAAACCCAATAGAGGGTCAGCTATGAGCTGATTCTAACTCCGTGGTAATGAGTTAAATTGAATATTATTTCATACTACAATTTTGTAAGAGTGCTTGCAGAATATTATGAACTGTAAACAGACTGTGATTCTTCAACACACTCCAACATAAGCCTCAGAAACATGTTGGAGGGTCACCGTGAGTTGGAATGTATTTGATGGCAGTGTAATTTTTTGTGTGGTTATTATACATCAGATCCTGACTTAGTTTCTTCGTACTCCTGAAACACAACTGGGCGGTTTTAAAATAACAGAAACATATTTTCTCTATAGTTGGATAAGTCCAAGTATAAATTCAGGGCACTGGCTCTAGGGGAAGGCCCTTTCTCAGTTTGCTGAGGGTGGTAGAGAGGGCAGAGGGATGAGGAGGGGATGTCCTCATTCAGCTTCTCCAGCTGTTCTCAGTGGTTCTCCGTTCCTTGGAGAGCTCCACTTGGCACCAGCGCTTGATTCTCTGTCTCATCCGCTGTCTTTGTGTCTCAAAATCATTGAGTTTAAAACACATTCTACATTGACGTAGCCAAAATCAACAGGAAAAAAATGGCCCACCTTGTTTTCAAGTGGAAATGCAGCCATGGGTATAGAGTTAGAATTATAACACATATTTGGGGAGGATGTGATTCTAAGGTTGCACATGTATTATTTTTGTAATAAACCTACAAAATACTACTACTACTACTACTACTACTACTACTACTACTACTACTACTACTGCTACTACTACAGCTACTGCTATTAAAAAACGGAAGAATAGACAATGGCCTAACTTGCCTAAAGACATACAAAGAAACAGCTGAGCTGAGATTCAAACTCCATGACTACAAATCAAAGCTCCTGCCAAGAGAGAATGAAGTTTCTCACAAGGGTGTAAGCGCTGCTGAGAGCCCCCACAGGGCTACACACAGAATGAGCTCCATCCCACCTCTTCATCCTGAATCCCGGGGCGAGGTCCAGCAGTGTCACTGCCCGGGATGGGCACTACGGCTCTGGGTGAGACAGCTGATGTTGTTCTATGCAACTGAGTTGGAATCTACCCATAGCTGACCCTCTAGTGAGTTTTCAGAGACAGTAAATCACTCGGGAGAAGACTGTCCATCCTTCTCCCACAGAGGAGGTTGATTCAAACCGCATGCATATGGTTGACAGTACAGCCCCTTACCACTAGGCCATCAGAGAGCTGGCCTCAAAGCTCTGCTTTGCCACCTCTAAGCTAATTTACCTAAATTCAAACTCAAGTTTCCCAACTATGATTTGGAGACAATCATATATAAATATATGTTTATATAAACATATATATGTGCACATATTTGTGTGTGTGTGTTGTTGTTGACTGCCTTCAAGTTGCTCACAACTCATAGTGACCCTGTGAACAAAAAAGCCTGAAGCCCCTCTACAACAACTATCAACATCAAAGTTCACAGAGTTTCAGAGGCATGTGGTTTAGGAAGTGAATGTCACTCCTGCTTCCAAACATTTATGT
>NW_006399867.1:2853877-2899305 GCF_000299155.1 Elephantulus edwardii | reverse complement strand
GAATGGAAATCCAAAATCTCTAAATGTTCATTAAAATTAATAAAATATAATTTTTTCCAAAGGGAATTTTAGTTTATCAAGGTGATAAACCAAATGATCTACCAAACAATAATCAAGAGGACTTGAAGTTCTGTAATTTTTCGATTTTTTTTCTTTCATTATTATTTTGTATGTGTACCGTCAAATTGGATCTGACTGGTACAGGAGGAGATTGCCTCTCCTTCTCCAGCAGAGCATCTGGTGGATTTGAACCGTATACTTCTGGGATTGCAGTGCAGCCTCTTGCCACCAGGCCACCAGAGCTCCTAAAATATAATTTTTTAAAAAATGTTATTTTATTTTCTTATTTTGTGTGTGTGTGTACCATCAAATCAGATCTGACTGGTACAGGAGGAGATGGCCAATCCTTCTGCAGCAGAGCATCTGGTGGATTCAAACCATGTACCTCTGGGATTGCAGTACAGCTTCTTGCCACTACTAGGCCACTGGACCACTCTTGAAAAACATTTTTTACTTTCATTTTTGTTATTTTAATGAAAATTCGCAGGGCAGATTTGTTTTTAATTCAGTCATTCATACACATTTTGTCTTATGACATTGACTGCAGTCCCCACATTATAACACCCCCTCCTTGTGATTCTCATTTCTGTTTATCTTTCTACCTCCTCCCTTCCTTTTGTCCAAGATTTATCCCTGGCTAAATAATGCCTTTTTGATCTTGTGATTGAGTATCTTAAGTAGTGAGTATTCCTGGTATTACTGTTCACTTTATTTAAAAAAAAACAAACAAACCAAAAAACCTCTTACAATTGAATTGGAACTAACTCACAGCTGAGCCGCCAGTGAGTTTGTGGAGTATTCTTTTTCCTTTTTTTGTAAATTACAGAGTTGGAGATTGTCCATCTTTCTGCTGAAATGCAGTTGATGGACTGAAATCATCCATCTTCAGGCTGGTAGTGTAACTCCCTACCCACTAGGCCACCAGTGCTCCCATTCACCTCATAAACCTGTCTCTTGTTTGATTGAAAGTTGAACCACAAGACTAAGTTCAGTTCTAGACTAACAGGGTGATTAAGGGGCAGTGGAGGCTGAGAGGGGAGGGCAATCCACCAGTCTCTATCAGCCAGAAGTCCTGTCCATGTCTGTGACTTTGAGTTTTGTTTCATAGTTTTCTCTAAGTTGATGCAGCACATCCTATTGTGACCCCTTTCTGGGGAGTCAGTAGTGGTAGCTGGGCACCATCTAGTTCTTCTGATCTCAGTGTTATAAAGGTTGAAGTTTGCAGGATCCATTAGTAGTAGGACTTTGTTTCCATGTGTCTCTGATTTGCTTCACTCTTCTTGGCACCAGACAGGAAGTGGGTTTCTAACACCTAAGTGTTTTTGAACTAGCTCATCAAGCCTGCCTTCCAAGGTACCTTTAGGTAGACTTGAACCTCCAACCTTTTGGTCAACAGTCAGGTATGTTAACTGTGCTACGCCATCCAGGAACTGAAGAGGAAGGAAAGGATGCGCGAATCGCTGCTGTCTCGCTTCCTACTGGGGCGGGAGAACTGTGTATCTCCGTGGATGGACACCACTGTGTCGTGGATTTTTCTTTTTCATTTTATTGGTTTGCTCTCAAAGTTCATATACATTGTGTTTCACAGTATTCTTCATTAACATTGTATTTCATACAATCGTTCACATGAATCCGACCTTGCTCATCATTACTCTATCTTTTCACCCAGATCCTGCCAATTTCCTTCCCCACCCACTCACTAAAACTGTACAGCCCTGTGGTTTCACCCCTACCCATCCTTGCCCCTCTGCTCCCAGCCCATTTCCCCCTTGAGCTCCCATACATGGCATTTCCTCAAAAAGTTGAACATAGAAACTCCATATGACCTATTCCACTACTAGGAATGCACTCCGAGGAAATCAGATCTGAGAAACAAATGGAAATCTGAACACCAATGTTCACAGCAGGGTTATTCACCATCACAAGAACATGGAGACAGCCCAAATGTCCAAAAACAACCAAATGGTGTAAGAAATTGTGGTCCATTCATACAATGTGCAGCACTCAGGAGCAATAATTTTTAAAAACACTACGTAACTTGGGAGAGACTGGAGAGCATTATGCTGAGTGAACTAACTCAGTCTCTCATAAGGATAAATAGTGTCTTGTAGATTTTTACAGAAATGCTTCCCTCTGGTAAAGTGGAGGTCCTTCCCTGGAACAGCACCTCACAGTTCCGTGTCAGGAAGACGTGAGGTCTTGATAACAGCACCGATAGGGAGGCCTAGCACGCAACGCCAGGTCATCTTCTGTGATCACTGGACCATTTCTGACCCAGTCTGTGCTCAGCGCTCCCATCTCCTGTCTCAAGCGTGGGTACACAGGGTCCCTCACAGCTTCAGATGGAAATCGCAGGTACATCGCTCACGGAGGGTGCTGTTAACATGTGGATTATCTTCCCACAGAGGAGCCCTGGAGGGTCACCTCCTTCTCTTTCTAAAGGCTCTCCAGGCAGCCACGGATTCCACTTTATAACTCAAGTTAGTCACACAATTAAACGCAAAGCAGAGCGTTTATGGATATGAGACACCAGGTTTCCCTGCAACGCAGGGTAAAGTGCCAGATGCTTTCAAGTAATAAACAAATTGAAATATAGCTTTTCTCTTTTCTCTCTCGGAGGCTAATAGGCAGAACACTTTCCTTGGGACTACAGTGTGGTGAGACGAGGCTCCACAGTAGCATTGTGTTCATAACACTCTATTGGCTCAGCAGGCCTAGATGACCTACCTTGGGAGACCCACACCTAATCCAAACCCAAGTGAACGAGACGTTTTGTGTAAAGACAAGAGATAAAGCTAGCCTTACACAAACTAGACAAAACCCCTCCTATCCAGGACAGCATAGAAAACAGAATGGGGACTTCCTTGTCAAGAACCCTTGGCAGGAGCACTTTTAAAGAAGAAACTAGTAGTTATACAACTCTAAACAGAGGATTTGCATGCAGACGCTCTTAAGCTATCCAGAAAATTACCTCTGATTTTCATGAATTATAAAACAAACTCAGGAACCTAGGAAGAGACACTCGTTCATTCCACTTGGCTTTGCTGGAAAACGTGATCTCCCATTTCCCAGGTGATTCGCTTGGACCCAGATTAACATTGTTTCAGTCAAGGGAGAAGTTTGTGTTCTCTGACTTAATGACGGGGAGATAGTTCAGGGCTGGCATAGTCAATCTGTTGGACAACATCAGTCAGGCCCCAGTCCCTTCTCTTGTGGCTCCACCATCTCTAACACACTGTTCTAATCTGTGTCGAAAGGAAAAAAGTGGGCTGAGTGGTACAAGGAAGTTGTGCATAGCATATCTGCTCACATCTCATTGGTACAAATCCATGGTTACACTTACCTGTGAAATGCGGTCTTTTCCTGGGAGGGTAAGTACCCACCTAAACTGAATAGGTTGAAGCCAGGCTGCTCCTTGGTGGCAAGGATTCTGAAGCTCTGTCTGACATACTTTGGACATGTTGCAAGGTGGGATCAATCCTTGGAGAGGGACGTCATGCTTGGGAGGAGAGAGGGACAGCACAGGAGAGGAGGACCCTCAATGAGATGAATTGTGGTAATGTGGATAGGTGTGTCAGAGACAATAAGATTGGCAAGGGATAGAGGAGGGTTTAGGGCTGTTGTGCATAGAGTCATTATGACTCACGGGCAACTTGACAACACATACAACAACAACTTTTATCAAGAAATAAAGAAATGGGTAATAGGGTTCTCAACTGGTTTTCATCTTTCTCATTCTTGTTGCTTTGGAACCTCTTAGCCCGGATTTCCTTCTCTTGCATTCCCTATAAAACATTTTCATGTGCCAGGATGCTCTTAGCACTCGCACTGTATTTCGAGGCAAGCTCACTCACACACTATGCTTTTGTAGGTGTCTCTTCTGTTTCCTGTCCTGCTCTGTTTCTCTTGTCTTGTATTGATTTTCTACTCTTCATCAAGTTCAGTATCTTCTCCATGGATGTCTTTGTCACCCTCGCACTTGCTCTCATCATACTTTGGATTTCTTTGTTGTTTTGAAATGCCCGTTGAAAACCCTATAAATAACAGAAGAACATTTTAAAACTCCTTTAGAATTCCTTCATGGCATTTGAGTTTGAATTTTTTGAGTTATCCCTTTGTCTGGGAAATAGTAGTTTGGGGGGAAACTTATTTACAAATAAAGTAAATGAAAAACAAACTAAAGAACTGTGAAATCTCTTGTACGCAGATCACTGTGAGTTGGCATTGACTTGATGGCACCCAGTAATAATAACAACAAAAAAGAACTGCTTTTTTATTGTAAGCAGAATTTAACATTTTATTGTGGCTTACTGTTAAGGAATTTTGCTGCCAATACAAAGGAATGTGGTTAGAATCCACCAGCTGCTCTGTGGGAGATAGGCCATCTCTTCCCATGTGATTTATTGCCTCTGAAAACCCACAGTAGGTCAGTTCCAAGTCAGTGGAACACAACAATGACAGGTATATATCCAGATAAAGTTAATAGTTAGGTGGTGAATAGATATAAAACTTTAACATAGCAATCAAACTTGTTAAAAAACAAATATTTGGGATCCATAGCCTCTTTGTGGTGGACGAAGCCATGAGCGTGGTAAAATTTCCAAGATATATGTGAATTACGAGAAAATGTAAGAATTCATAATAAAACTCCACGAAAAGCAGGATCTGGCGGGGGACACCCAGAAATCAAAAAGGACACTGAACCAAAGCCATCTCCACTTCTATTGAATAAGCCTGCCTCACACAACTCTTCATCAGGATTCTAAGTTTGTACATTTTTAAAGAAGAAGAATATCCATCTTTCTCCTGCAAAGTGACTGGTAGATTCGATCTGCTGACCTTTTGATTGATAGTGAAATATTCAACCGCTTTAACACCACACTATGAAGATTCCTTAAATATATATATGAAGGACCAAAAATTATATTCATTGTTTTTGAGTCAAATTCCAACTTGTAGTGATCCTATAGGTTTGGGTTGAACTGCTCCGTAGGGTTTCCAGTCCAGTAAATTTTTACAGAACCAATCTACCATCGATCTCTCCAGTTAATCAGTTAATAGGTTCCAAATTACAACCATTTGGTTAGCAGTTGAATGCTTAGCTACTGTATCACCAAACATCTGTGTAGGAAAAGAAGAGTGGTCAAGTAGCAGTAGAGTCTCATGATATCGGTGAAGGTTCTGTTGACGTGATGGTGGAGAAGAACACTGCCATGGTTATCCTAACTCTGTCTTAAATTTAAGTGACTTGAGCATTTTCTAAGGAAGAACACGTATAACAGGATGTTTGCAATAGGAGTTTGTGGCTCTTGTTGAAAGAGAGAGAGTAAAGGAGAGAGAGAAGAAGAAGAGTGGAGGAGAAGAAAACTACATTTCAACATTGTAAATTCTAAGTTATTATTGTTGTTAGATTCCATAGAGTCAAGTACGACTCATAGCAACTCTCTGAACAACAGATTGAACTCTATTCTATCCTGTGCCATCCTCACAATTTTCAACATATTTAAGCCCATTGCTGGAGTCACTGTATCAATCTATCTCATTGTGGATCTTCTTATCTTTTGCTGACCCTCCACCCTTCCAAGTATGATGTCCCTTTCCAAGTAACAGCCTCTCTTAGCACATGCTAAGAGTGATGAAGTTTTTTCCAATTTTTTTTAAATAATAATGCTTTTATTTGTTATAAAAGCTGGATGGCTTTTAAAAGCTGACAAGTCCAGAGATATTTGCACATAGTAGACATTCAATAAATATTTGTTGATTTGATTTCTTCTAGGGTAAAGAAATGAGTAACAACTTTTTCCCCCTTCACTGATTACTATGGTTAAACCTGTGTACAAATGCATTTATGAGTAAATATTAATGGTCATGGTCATTGAAGATGTTTTAGAGAGAGAAAAAAATATCTAGATTTGTAGGCCATTGAGAACAGTAACGATTAGGAGTATGTTTAAAAAAATAATGTAAGTAATTATAAAATAATAAATTACAGACTTCATAAAATAGAACTGAAATATATCCTGGGAAATTATTATAAAGTGGATTTTCTCTGTTTTCTGAATCACTGGTTGAACTTTTAATTAGTTGGCCCCACATACCAAAGCTAAGACTTTTCATTAAATAAAAATTAAGGATTGCATTTTAGGGACAAACTTTAGGTAGCATATAAGGCATATACATTCCCTTTGGTATATTTTCCCCTTGCAATAGTCAAAAGCATTTATGGTTTCACTGACAATTGAGAGGCCTTGAACATAAAGAAAAGAATGTATCCCCTATTTCAAGTAAAAAGTTTTTTCCAATTCTTATCAGATCTTTCCCATTTCCTTTGTCCCCTCCCTCCACCCACCAAATTGTGAGATTCTGGAAGGTGGATTCTCTTGTTTTAGTGAGGGTCTGGTGTGGACTGTTTGGTTGTGGGGTTTTTTGTTGTTTGTTCTTGTTTTGCTTTGTTTTTGTTCACAGATTAGGTGTGAACTCATTGAGTTTGCTGGATTTAGCAGAACAATGAGTTGTGGGCTGGAAGCCTCTTGTTTAGAGTCAACTAGGACCTGGTGGCAAGGCTTGTATTTAAAAAGTGGTTGGGTTTATTGTGTTTGGGATGAACATTCTTCTAAGTGGCACAGCTCTGGTGTGTCAGTTTGCTGCTTTGAGGTAACTTGGGGTTTCTGTGATGCTGAACACTGTGCCACTGGTGTGTCAAATGTTATAATGATTACCATCATAGACAGTGTCTGATGTAGCTCCCAGATGGAGACAGGCTTGAAAGTAGAAATGGCATCCACTTCCTAAACAACATGCCTCTGGAAACTCTATGAACATAGAGAAATGATTTAATTACAGTACAGGGTTCAGGTCTTTTGAAAAAGAACTGCTTTTGAAATAATTAGCATCTTAGACTTGATTTTGTACAATTAAAAACACTCCAAACATCTCTTCTCTCACTTCTTTGCTAATGAAACAATTGCTTTTCACACAATTTTCCAAACAATTGCGTAGTTAAATAATAACTACTTCTATTCATGTGATAATCTGTTTATTGTAAAATGTTCACATACAGGCAATCTGATTTGATAGTCATAATTGTGATAGTTAAGATTGTGTGTCATATTGACTGCCTATGACTCATGATTTAGAAGTTGTGATGTAGTAATTTCTTTGTTGAGATCTGATATAATGTAATCTTCTCAAAGTATCAGGATAGGAGAAAGACTCATTAACAGGCTACAGGATACAAGTGACATAACCTTGTTTGCAGAAGATTAAAAAGACTGGAAGCACTTACTTAAAATGCTTAAAGACTAGGGATCTCAGCATAGATTACACCTGAACATGAAGAAAATAAAACTACTCACAATGGAACAAATCAACAACCAATATCATGATAAATGGAAAGAAGATAATTGTTTCAATGATTTCCTTTCACTTAGCTCTACACTCAAATGCCTATGGAAGCAGAAGTCAAAAAGTCAGATGATGTGTTCCATTGGGCAAATCTGTCATGAAGGGCTTCCTTAAAGTGTTAAAGAGCAAGGATGTAACTTTGAAGACTAAGGTGCACCTGACTCAAGCAATGGTATTTTCCATTACTTCATATGTATGTATTGTTATTGTTATGGGCTGTTGAATCACCTGCGACTCATTGTGACCCTATGTACAACAGACCTAAACCCTGCTCCATCCTGTGCCAATGTTATTGTCTCTGACACACTTACCACTATTACCCCAGTCACTGAACCAATCCATCGATCTCATCAAGGGTCTCCTCTGTTGCACTGTCCCCCCACCTCCCAAGCAAGATGTCCCTTTCCAAGGACTGGTCCTGCTTCTCAACATGTCTAAAGTATGTCAGACAGAGCTTCAGAATTCTTGCCTCCAAGGAGCAGCCTGGTGTCACCCTCTCCAGGATGAACATTTTTGTTCTCCTAGAAGTCCATGGGATGTGTCCTATCTCCATACCTTTTCAACCTGTATGAAGAACAGATTAACCAGGAGGCTGGGCTCTATGAGGAGAAATGTGGGGTCAAGATTGGTGGAAGATCTATGAACAATCTGTGTTATGCAGATGACACAACCCTGCTTACTGAAACTGAGGAGGACCTGAAGCGCTTGCTGCAGAGGGTCAAGGACTGCAGCCTCCAATATGGATTGAGGCTCAATGTCAAGAAGATCAAGATTCTCACCACAGGGCCAATTGGCAGCATCAGGATGGATGGTAAAGAGATTCAGCTTTAGTTTGCTTGGCTCCACAATCAACACTCTTGGCACCAGTAACCAGGAAATTAAAAGACGCATTGCCATGGGAAAGTCTGCTTTAGGGACCTCTCCAAAGTACTGAAAAGCAATGGTGTCACTCTGGAGACTAAGGTGTATCTGATACAGGCCATGGTCTTTCAATCACTTGTTACATGTCAGAGAGTTGGACAATGACCAAGGAGGATAGAAGGAGAATTGATGCCTTTGAGCTGTGGTGCTGGAGAACAGTACTGAAAGTACCATGGACTGCTAGGAAAACAAACAGATTCATCCTGGAAAGGGTTAAACCGGGTGGCTCCTTGGAGGCAAGGATTCTGAGGCTCCGTTTAACATACTTTGGACATATTGCAAGGAGAGACCAGTTCTTGGAGAAGGACATCATGCTTGGGAGGGTGGATGGACAGCGCAGGAGGGGAAGGCCCTCTATGAGGTGGATTGGTTTAGTGGCTGGGGTAATTGGGATGGGAGTGTCAGAGACGGTGCAATTGACTCAGGACAAAGCAGAGTTTAGGGCTGTTGTACATAGGGTCGCTATGAGTCACAAGCGACTCAACGGCACATAACAACAACAACAACAGAAGTCCATGGTATATTCAAATCCTCTCTCGAACACCACAGCTCAAAGGCATCAATTCTCCTTCTATCATTTCTAGTCATTGTTAAGCGCTCTGATGCATAGCTAGACTATGACCTAAATTAGGTACACCTTAGTCTCCAGACCGACATTGTTGCTCTTCAGTATTTTGGGGAGGTCTCTGACAGCAGACTTTCCCAATGCAATCCGTCTTTTAACTTCCTGGCTGCTGACACCAAGATTGTTGATTGTGGAGCCAAACAAGCTAAAACTATTAACAATGTCAATCTCTTCACCATCTGTCAGGATGCTGACAATCAGCCCAGTGGTGACAATCTTTGTTTTCTTGATGTTGAGCTTCAATCTGTATTGAAGGCTGGATCCCTGACCTTCTGTAGCAAGCACTTAAGGGAGACTGAATATGAATGGTATCTCAGAATTGTGGTGTTGGGGAAGAGTATTGAACAGTGTGTTGGGGAAGAGTATTGAACAGTGTGCTGCCAAAAGAACAAATAAACCTATCTTAGACGTGTCACCAGAATGTTCCTTGGAAATGTGGATGGCAAGGCTTCATCGCATATAGTTTAGGGATGTTGTCAGAAAGGGCCAGTCCGTGGAGAAGCACATCATGCTCTGTAAAATAGAAGGTCAGTGAAACAGAAGACCTTCGATGAGCTGGGTTGACTCAGTGACTGCAAGCCTGGGTTTAAAGCACAGAAGGGATCATGTGGATGGCACATGACTGGGCAGTTGCTGTGAGGTAAAGCTGACTCGATGACACCGTGTATCTAAGCTTTGCTGGTTTGCTTTTCTAGAGAACAAAGCATAGGACAAAATAATAACCAGACTTTGGGGGTTTCTAAAGGAATTTTCTTCTTAAAGGAGCCTTGCTTTATATTGAGGTGTTTGGGTTGTGCTTTTTTACTTGTTTGAGGAGTTGTTGTTTTGTTTCTGTTGTTTTGTTTTGTTTTTCCAGTAGGGAACCATTTGGACACAGGAGTGGCATCCACTTCTGAAATAGCTTGCCTCCAGAAACTCTATAAATGTAGAGAAACGATGAAAGTTATACAAATGTTAGGGTCTTTCATTCATAGAGTAGCTATGAGTCGTCACTCGACGGCACCTAACAACTACAACAACAGCAAACCAATGAAATTTAGATCATGATAGAATTGGGTTTATTTTCCTTTCAGGGGTTCTTTATAAGTACATTCTATCAGCTGCTTTGTGGGAGAAAGATGGCCAATCCCCTCTCATGCGAGTTACAGTCTTTGAAAATCCACTAGAGGGTCAGTTTTGAGTCCGTTCCAACTTAACAGCAATGAGTTAGTTAAGTCATGTTGTTGTTACATGCTGTCAAGTTGCTTGCGACTCATAGTGACTCTATGCACAACAGCCTGAACCCTGCTCTATCTTGAGCAAACTTCATTGTCTCTGACACACCTACCCCCATTACTCCAGTCACTGAGTCAATCCATCTCATCCAGGGTCTTCCTCTCTTGTGCTGTTTCTCCACACTTCCAAGCATGACATCCTTCTCCTTGCAACATGCCCAAAGTGTGTCAGACAGCGTTTTGAAATCCTTGCCTCCATGGAGCAGCAGCCTGGTTTCATTCTCTCCAGGACAAACCTGTTTGTTCTCTTAGCAGTCTATGGCATATTCAATACTCTTTCCCAGCACCACAACTCAAAGGCGTCAATTCTTCTTCTATCATCCTTAGACATTGACCAACTGTCTGATACATAGCAAGTAATAGTGAAGACCATGTCCTGTATCAGGTGCACCTTAGTCTCCAGACTGACATCATTAGTTCATAAGCACAATATAAACTTAACACAGAGGGCAATTACAAAGGTGCTTTGCACTTTTTCCCCTCGAAGTCATTGAAGAGTCCCTTAAAGAAGTTCCTAGGAATTTCTCTTCACCTCCGTCCAGTCACCAAGTCCAATCAGCCACTGTCACCTTGATTCTGGCTCATGGCCAGACCATGTGCAGAGTAAAATGTGATCCACTAAGTTTTCAAGCTTAGACTTTTCAGAAGCAGATTATCAGGTCTTGCTTCCCAGGCTTTACTGCATGGATTCTAACTGTCCATCTTTGGGTTCCTAAAAAACTAACTGCCGTCGAGCCAGAACCAACATACAGCTGACACTCCAGTGACTTTTCAGTGGCTGTAAATTGCACAGGAGGAAACTATCTTTCTCCCATGGAGCAGCTGGTGGGTTCAAACCACCTGCCTTTGGATTGGCATCACAGCTCTTTACCCACAAGGCCACCTGAGCTCCCTCTGAGTTCCTAGTCAAAACACTTTTGTGCCACTCAGGGCTCTCACACCTCCTGTGTTCTCTTTGGATCTCTTAAAGCAAAACTCTGCTTTTGTCTTGTTAACAATTTTCTTGAATCTTTGTCAAATAGCAGGCAGTGTGCATTTTCTCATTGATTCTCATCCACCCCCATGTTTAATTATTACAATAATCTTATGAGGCAAATACTGCTACTGACCCCATTTAACAGATAAGGTATAGTGAGGTTAGGTAACTTACCCACGATGCATGGGTTAAGAGGTGATCCATCAGAATTAGAGAATTAGAAACCATGTCAGGTATTGGTAAACCACTGACCAGAGTTTGTGGGCATAGACATTAACCATTGTAGCTTCTTAACTTTCAGTTGCTTCAATGGAAACTGAGAGTTGGACAATGGAGACGGCTAATCGATGGAGAATCAATGCCTTTGAATTGCAGTCTTAACTAAGAATGCTGAATGTCCCATGGTCAAAAGAACAAACAAGTCTGCCTTGGAGAAAGTTCAACCAGAGTGTTCCTTAAAAGCAAAGGTAGTGACACTTCAGCTGCCCTACTGTGGGCATGTTATCAGGAGGGACAAGTCCTTGGAAAAGGACATCTTACTGGGAAAAGTGGGGGGTCAGAGGAAGAGAGGAAGACTCTCAATAAGATAGACTGACAAAGTGACCGCAAAAATGGGCTTGAGCATTCCAGATCGTAAGCATGGCGCAGTGCAGGACAAGGGTCAGATCTATTTTACAGAGTTGCTGTGAGTAGTAATAGAACTTGATGGCACCTAACAACAACACTTTTAAAGAGCTATCAGGATTAACCTATTGCATGAGACGTGCTTTCTAGTGAGGTAAGCAAAAGTTAAAGTTAGACTTGGTCTGCTGTTCAAATCCGCAGACATTCAGTGTCTTGCTGGAGGCACTAGAAGCAAGAAGAAATTGCCAGTGTTTAACACAAAGTGCCCAGGTTTGCTGACATGTTTAGTTAATCCACATGGAGACTGCTGATGAGGATTCTAGATAATTAGACGTGGAATTTTTAAAAAATGAGCAGATGTGCCATGGTAAAAATGCACTCTATTTCCCGAGCCCTGGGGGAAGCACCCGGTATGTTCCGTAGCTGTGTGTACTTACATATCTTGATTCAAAATGCAGCAGCAGGTTTTGCAAGGATCAGGTAGCCTGGCTTTGTTCCAACAAGGATAATTATATTCTGCTTCAATTTTGCTACAGTCTCAGGCAGGTAGGAAACTAATAATAGTAACTCCAGCTAACAAGCACCTACTATGCGCCAGCCAATATACTTTTGTTGTGATGTGACATCGAGTAGGAACCAACTCATCACTGACCACACAGTAGGTTTTTGGAGGCAGTAAATCACATGAAAGGATATTTCCCATCTTCTCCTGTGGAGCAGCTGGTGCATTTGAACCACGAGTTTCTGAGTTGACAGCACAGGTCCTTACCACTAGACCACCCCTAGGCACCTTCTTCAGTTCCTTCCACAGCCCTACAGGGTAGATTTTAATCTTTTTCATGGAAAACAGAGACTCAGAGGGCAGTTAAGGGACTTGTCCAAACATTTATATGTGGCAAAGCAGAGATTAAAATGTAGGTAAACCTAACTATAAGTCCCATATTTACCCCTTTTGTGCTCTTCATTTAAAAAAAAATTGCACTTGACAAGAAGGCAGAGATATCAAAAGGACATACAATGAAAAATATGTTTCCTTCAGGTCCTTAATCTTCCAGTTCTCCTTCCCAGGGGAACATTGACTTGTGATCCTAAGTACCATTCAAATAGCCCATGCATATTCTCCCTATTTTCTCTTTGGAGTTGCTGATATAAGTTGTTTTCCTGAAATGGACTATGACTTGTAATTTATAAGTGCACGGGGAGCAAAATGGAGACAAATTTTGTATGAATATCAAAGAGCAGGTTGTTGGCGCATCTCTTAGGAGATATCATCAAGAACAGCAAAGGTGTGTGTGTATATTTTATATGTAGAGGCGGGATGCAGAGCCTATCAGAATATGGTAAAGTATGTCCTTCCTTTTGCTACCCAAGTACCCTGACGTATGTACATACTCCTGTGGATTTACTAAGTTCTGTTCTCGTGGCATAGTGGGTAAGAAGTTGTGCTGCCAACCCAAAAGCAGACAGTTCAAATCCACCTGTTAACCCACCAGAAAAAAAAATGAGCAATCTCCTCCCATGCAATTTACAGACTCTGAAAACCTTCTAGAGGGTCAGGTATGAGTCAATTTTAATTTAATAGTATATCTTAAATAATTTTCTAAAATGTTATTTATAATCACTGCATGTTGTTGTTGTTGTGTACCAGAGAGTCGGAGCCGACCCATAGCTGACAGTCTAGCAGGTTTTCAGAGGCAGTTAATCACATGGGAGGAGACTGCTCTTCCTTCTCCCGACTCACTGTCATCATTTAATCAAGACAGTACTCGGCGCATTGAGACTGTTTCTATTATTTTGCTATTTTAAAGAGATAATACTTTGTTGAGTATCTCAATAATAAACATCTTTTTGTATCTATTTTTTTTCTAGTGCATAAATTCTGGAAAGTGCCCTCCACAAAATATGAACTTATTTACCATTCTAGTTTGATATAGGGGTGCATGTTTCTTGGCATTATAGATAAAAATTAGTATTGCTTCTTTTTAAAAAAAAATTTTTTTTTATTATTTGTGTGTGTGCGTGTACCGTCAAATCAGATCTGACTGGTACAGGAGGAGATTGTCCCTCCTTTCCCCGGCAGAGCATCTGGTGGATTCGAACCATGCTCCTCTGGGATTGCAGTGCAGCTTCTTGCCACTAGGCCACCAGAGCTCCCCCAAAATTAGTATTACTTCTAAACGTAGTCTTGAGCTTTGTGATGGGTAAAAATGCATTCTCCTTTGAAGTCAATTGATTTTTCTCTTCTGTTTAATGAATTTGCATATTTTGCAAAAGGCTTATTTTTTCTTTTCCTCGCTTATACCTTTTTTTAATTATTATCTATTAGGAACATTTTCTTAGTGATTTGTAAGAACTCTTTATGTATGAAAGGTATTAAATACTTGGCGATTATATTCTATATATAATATAGAAGACAGTTTGTCTTATGAAATCTTTTACAAAGAGAATTTTAGTTCCAATTTTAAAAAAAATGTGATCATGGTTAAGTCTTCTGTCTCCTTTGGTATCATTGTTATCAAGCATCCTCATATTTTAATCTTTCACATCATTACTTAAGGATCTTTGGTGGCATTGTGGGTAAGACATTCAGCTACTAACCAAAAGGTCCGTGATTTGAACCCACTTAGCCAGCCCACAGGGGAAAGACGAGGCAGTGTACTTCTGTAAAGACTGACAGCCTTGTAAACCCTATCGGCAGGTTTACTCTGTCCTCCCACCGAGTGCTGTAAACGGGGATTGACTCAATGGCAGCGGGCAGGTTATAGCCTTGTTTTGTTCCTTTGTTTCCAATACTGAACGATTTCGTTTATCTTGAATTGATATAAAGTGTGGATGAAGATCTTAATTCTATGTTTTTCCAGATTGAACCACAATTTCTCTATAATAAATTTCCCTACTGATTTGAAATTCCACTCTGATCATGCGTTTTTCACAGTTACGCTTACTTCTGGATTCTGGCCTACTAATCCATTTGCCTCTTTCTGAACCAGAACCATGCTGTTTTAATTATTGCCATTTTAGAATATGTATTAACATGTGATATTACATTTCCTCCCCATGATTTGTCCTTCTAGGAAAATGCATTGGCTCTTCCCGTTAATTTATTAATCAAAAACTTTGTAATTATAATGCCAAATCCAATTTTAAATCTCTTGCAACTTATAGTGGAATTACACTGATTTATTAATTTGAGAATTACACTGATTTATTTATTAATTTGAGAAGAACTGATATCTTTCTAATAGTAAAGTGGCCTCTATTGATTAAAGACTTAATTTAATTCCTTATAAATGATAGAACAATATTAAATATTAATTGTGTTAACAGGCGCTTTTGTATTCCTTGAACTTTAATGAAACTCATAGGCCGGAGGTTAGGAGCACAGACATAGAATGGAAACACTAACCTGCTGGGCCAGTTGAACTGGAGGACTCACCAAGACGATTACCCAGAAATACTCTTCAGACCTAAAACTGATACTAATTCCTGAACTCACCTTGTAGCTAAGTAGCAAACTGGTTCAAAACGTTTCTAAGATTCACCCACAAAAAATTAAATGCAAGAAGAAAATGAGTTTACTAACTAAATGGACATTAATTAAATATAAATCTACACTGGGACCATTTGAGAACTTGGCAATGTTATAAAAAAGATCCTGGTGAAAAGGAATATTTTTTATATTATATATTTGCAAAGATTCTTCCTTCCTTTGAACTTAATGTGATCACAGTTATATTAATTTAAATTGACAAAATATCTACAAATAACACTATAAGAGAAACTGTTATGGAATTGTTACTTTGTTAATTGTTTTTTAACAGCTTGGCTTATTTGGAAATAAAATCAGTTTTTTAAAGACAAAGTCACCTATGTAAGGTGAAATGGACAACAGTTACTATAAAAGAAAGAAGAAAATATAAAGGGGGATAGGGAACTAGATTAACAGAAAAAGAACAATCAGAACAGAAATAATGGTTACACATTATAAAGAACTTAACTAATGTCATTGAACACCTTGTGTGGAAATTATTGAATGAGAACTAAACTGCTGCGTAAAACTTCATCCAAAACACAATAAAATATTTTCAAGCACTTGGTACCTTTGTATACTGCAGCCTTCAATATGGATTGAGGCTCAATATCAAGAAGACAAAAATTCTCGCCACAGACAGCATCAGGATGGATGGTGAAGAGATTGAGATTGTTCACAGCTTTAGTTTGCCAGCAGCCAGGAAATTAAAAGAGGTATTGCGATTGGAAAGTCTGCTGTGAGGGACCTCTCTAAAGTACTGAAGAGCAATGGTGTCACTCTGGAGACTAAGGTGTATGTGATACAGGCCATGGTCTTTGCAATCACTTGTTATGCATCAGATAGTTGGACAATGACTAAGAAGGATAGAAGGAGAATTGATGCCTTTGAGCTGCGGTGCTGGAGAAGAGTATTGAGCATTACTATGGACTGCTAGGAAAACAAACAGGCTCATCCTGGAGAGGGTTAAACCGGGCGGCTCCTTGGAGGCAAAGATTCTGAGGCTTCGTCTGACATACTTTGGACATGTTGCAAGGAGAGTGACATCATGCTTGGGAGGGTGTAGGGACAGCAGAGGAGGAGAAGAACCTCTATGAGATGGATTGAGTCAATGACTGGGGTAATTGGGGTGGGGGTGTTGGAAACAGTGAGATTGGCACAGGACAGAGCAGGGTTTAGGGCTGTTGTACATAGGGTCCCTATGAGTCACAGGTGACTCTAAGGCACATAACAACAACAACAACAACAACTATCCTAGGTAGATAGCAAGGTTAACAGTAGGACCAGCTCTGTAGCATTGTGGTGAGATTTAGATGAGATAATATACAAGTGAGCGTCTACCAGCTGGCTCTCAGTAATTTCTAACGACCGAATGTTCTATCATTCTTAGCTCTGGTGGCCTCGTAGGCAAGGATTCAGGCTGCTAACCCAAAGGCAGGCAGATGGAATCCACCAGCTGCTCTGCAAGAGGAAGGTGGGCAATCTCCGTGCACTGTACGGCCTCTGAAAACCCACTGGAGGATCAGCTATGATTTGGTTCTGACTTACTGGCAATGAGTTTGAGTTTTGAGCATGGTTGGTAAGGCAAGGATCCGTGTTGACACAGTAGTTAAAACCTTCAGATGCTAACTGAAAAGTCATCGTTTCAAACCTGTCAGTGGCTCTTCAATAGGAAGATGTGATAATCTGCTTCCATAAAGGCTTACCAGCTTGCAAATACTATAGGATTGTTCTACTGTGTCCTGTAGGGTCATTTTTGAGTCAGAATCAACTTTATGGACAATAAGTCCATTACTATTTTAGTGCCCATAGGTTTAAGAAAATAGCCTGCCTGGATGGTGCAAAATGGCAGAGTGCTGAACCACTAATTGACATGTTGGCTGTTTGAACCCAGGCAAAGATTCTTGAAGAAGCAGCAAACAAAATCTGGTGACCTTCTTTCAAAATTTAAAAAAGAAAAAGTCACAGCTGTGAAGACCTGAGGGCATGCAGCTACAGTTGAAAAACCCAAACAAACTTGTCAACAGCCTGGGGTGTGTGTGTGTGTGTGTGTGTGTGTGTGTGTGTGTGTGTGTGTGTGTTTGAGTTTGAGATGTTCTCTTTCATGTCTCACTGTTGGTTGGCCTAACTTCCTGTGTCCATACTCTTTCCCAGTGCCTAGACTGGGTCTGAGGACTCTCTGATTCAGTATCTCCAAAAGGTCAAACCTTCTCCTCTGCTTACCGGAGCAAGGGAGCAGAACAGGTTGTAGGGCTGATGTGGCAACTTGCTTTGGGCTCCCCTTCTCATTCCCACCAGAGTCCTTGGGGCCTCCAGCTTCTCAACTTTGGGAAGATCCTACTTTCTTCTGGTTATTTTCTAACCCCAGTCACTGCTCTTCCCCATTCTCAAGCTCGTTTCACTCCATTGCTCAATGTATATTCAAGGCACTTATTTTATTCCTTAACTGTGATTTTGAGAGAATGCTTACTTATCATTCAACCATTCATAGACCTTTTATTCTACGACATTCATCTCTGTGACCATAATGTAATCACACTTTTCCCACTCCCTCCCTATATTTCTGATATCCATTAATCCTTCTGTACCTCTCAGACCTCCTTTTCTTTAGTGATGCTGTACTGATCATCTCCGGATTAGATACGGCCTTTCCCTTTTTCCACCTCATATGTGTCTATCATCCACTTACTACTTTCACTTCCCTCTCAGGACATCATGCTTGGAAAGATAGAGGGTCAGTGAAAGAGAGGAAGACCCTTCCTGAGATAGAGTGTCACAGTGACTGCAGTAATGGAC
This sequence comes from Elephantulus edwardii, assembly GCF_000299155.1. Lineage (NCBI taxonomy): Eukaryota > Metazoa > Chordata > Mammalia > Macroscelidea > Macroscelididae > Elephantulus > Elephantulus edwardii. Next base: position 2,881,096 of record NW_006399867.1, on the reverse strand, counting down.
TCAGAGATGATGAGGATGGTACAGGAGAGGACAGAGCTCAGGCCTGTTGTTCACACGGTCGCTGTGAGTTGTACTCAACGGCACCTAAAAACAACAGCACAACTCCCTCCCTTCCCATCCTTGGGAACTACATAATGATTCTATCCAGATGTAAATCTTTTGTTAGCTTTTTCTAATTGTGGTAGTATTCAATATTTCTCTTTTGTGATCAAGCTGTTTGACTCAGTATAATGTCAGATGTGCCACAGGCTTATAGGTGCATCCGTGTTACCCATTGTTTTGAGAATTCTTGATTGTTTTTTGTGTTGCTCCATACTCCATTATGCAGATATACCTGTGTCTTTGGAGCTCTGGTGGCCTAGTGGCAAGAAGCTGTGCTGCAATCCCGAAAGCATGTGGTTCAAGGCCACCAGCTGCTCCAGGGGAGAAGGAGGGCCTGTCTCCTCCCGTGCAATTTACTGCCTCTGAAAACCCGCCTGAGGGTCAGCTATGAGTTGGTTCACAACAACAACAAAACAGTTCCTTTCTCCATTCATCTGTGGATAGATACTTGGGTGGTTTCCATCACTCTGCTGTTGCAAAAATGCAACAGTGAACATGCGGTGTGCAGTTCCTAGTATTGGGATCACTAGATCATATGGCATTTCTATTCATTTCCAATTTTCTAAGGAAGCACCAAACTTCTTCCGATAGTGGTTGCTCCATTTCACATTCTTACCAGAATATGAGGGCTCCAGTCTCTCCACACTTTCAGCCAGCATTTATTGTCTTACTGAACTTTGTTATTGTTGCTGCGGTGGGATTAGATCTCATTGTCAAGAAAGATGGTCATCCCACTCTCATTCAATCTACAGTCTCTGGAAACCCGCTGGAGGGTGGGCTGTGGGTGAGGAGGTTGAGTAGGCCACAGTCTTGGCCACATCTTTTTTCTTGGCCCTTGTCTGTCTTCTTTGGTGGTATGTTATTTCATGTCCTCTGCCTATTTTTTATTTGGTTGCTTGTGTTTTTCTTGCTGAAGTCTTGGCTTTTTCCATAGACTCTCGAGGTCATTTGACTTTCTCTTGTCTTACTTTAATGGGGCAATAAAGGACATCCTTGTCTGGTTTTCATTCAAGGCACTTCTTAGAGAGCAAATTAGAATGTTTTCCAAGGAGCTGCACATCTTACAACGCGTTTCTTTTGCCTTCAAAGACAAATTGGCTAAATATTAGGTGTCACATTTTTTTTCCTTCAGAAGTCTGTAGGTGATAAGCTATGTTTCTCTTGCATTTAATGTTGAAAAAAAATCCTTGTCTGACTTTGTAGAAAAAAAGTATTCCATTTGTTGTTTTATCAATTATGTACCTATATAAGGGTTTTAGGGAGCTCTGCTAGCCTAGTGGCAAGAAGCTGCGCTGCAATTCCAAAGGCACACAGTTCAAGGCCACTAGCTGCTCCACAGGAGAAGGTTGAGCAGTCTCCTCCTGGGCAATTAAGTGCCTCTAAACACCCACCGGAGGGTCAGCTATGGGCTGGTTCTGACTCGACAGTACACAGCAACAACAACATACGGTTTTTAAGACTTTTACATTTTACCTACAATTTAAAATGCTTGACCTGATGATATATAGAGATGTGCATAGGTGGGTAAATAGATAAATACATACACCTGTGATTTCTTTTCATCTGCACCCTCGGTCTGCAACAGTCTTTCATAATATTTTTGCTTTGTGAAGACATTATGATTGTTAACAATTTTAGTTTACTTGGCTCCACAATCAACACTCTTGGTAGCAGCAGCCACGAAATCAAGAGATGAATTGCTTTGGGAAAGTCAGCTGTCAGGGGCCTCTCCAAAGGACTAAAGAGCAATGACATAAGTCTGGAGACTAAGGTGCAACTGATCCAGGCCATATTCTTCGCAATTTCATGCTATGCGTCAGAGAGCTGGGCAATGGCTAAGGATGATAGAAAGAGAATTGATGCCTTTGAGCTGTGGTGCTCGAGAAGAGTGTTGAATATACCATGGACTACTAGGAGAACAAACAGGTTTATCCTGGAGAGGGTGAAACCAGGCTGCTCCTTGGAGTCAAGGATTCTGAAGCTTCGTCTAACATACTTTGGACATGTTGCAAGGAGAGACCAGTCCTTGGAGAAGGACATCATGTTTGGGAGGGTGGAGGAACAGCACAGGAGAGGAAGACCCTTGATGAGATGGATCGATTCAGTGATTGGGGTAATGGGAGTGGGTGTGTCAGAGACAATAAGATTGACATAGGATAGAACTGGGTTTAGCACTCTTATACATAGGGTCACTATGAGTCACAAGCAATTTGACAGCACAGAACAACAATAGCATTCATCCAATTGGTTTCAAATTCCTTCTTTGGCAGCATCAGCAAACTCTATGTTGTGTTCCATGTCTCTTTCTCTCTTATGGATCTTTCCTTTTGGAGTCAAAGATTTGTCTCATTTATTCTGATTACATTTTCTACATCCGGAGTCCCTGAGTAGGGCAGGTGGTTAATTCTGGAAACCATAAGGGCAACAAGAGTGCTGGCAATCTTCTTCCCCAAATCAGCCACTGAAAACCTCATGGACCACAGCTCAACTCAGCTCTGCATGCGTGGAGTTATCATGAGTCAGAATCCACTAGTTTAGTGCCGCTCTTTGCTGCTGTCAGTGTGGATAATGGTTTGCTAATGCTCGGCTGGATTTGAACCGCATGCCTTTGGGTTGGCAGCGCAGCACTTTACCATTAGGCCACGAGAGCTCCTTTAGTGGTAAGGAGCTGTGCTTCCAACTCAAAGGCATGTGACGTGGCTCAAATGTATACCAGCTGCTCCATGAGAGAAAGATGGGCGATCGCCTCCCATGTCATTTACTGTCTCTGAAAAAGCTGCTGGAGGGTCAGCTGGTTCCATCTGGGTGATACACACAACAACAGTAACAACGGAGCGTGTTCGGGCTCCCTGTAGTACCATCTTCCCTTATCCACATTCCATTTCCCCTTAGCCTCCTCTATGCTCATATCATCCTCTGTCTCTTCACCTCAGCCAACACTCTTCTCTTGATCTTCTACTCAAATGTCTCCTGCAGCATTTCTCTGACCCAAAATGTTGCTGGTATTGTTGTGTGCCATCCAGTCAGAACTGAATCACAGCTGACCTTCCAGCTTGATTCAGCCTTTCAATTAGTAGCCCAATACATTATATACTAAGCCTCTAGGGCTTTTTCTCAGGTTAGTAATGTAGTGCAGTGGTCCTTTGAGTTGTGGTGCACGAGAAGAGTATGGAACATATCACGGTCCACCAAGAGTACAAGCAGATCTGTCCTGGAGAGAGTGAAACCAAATTTCTCCCTGAAACCAAGTTTCTCCTTGGAGGCTAGGATTTTGAAGCTCCATCTCACATACTTTATGTGACTGGGAGAGGCCAGACCTTGGAGAAAGACATCATGCTTGGATGGGTGGAGGGGCAGTGAAGGATAGAAAGACCCCAGATGAGATGGATTTACACAATAACTGGGGTAATGGGGGTGTGTCGGAAGCAGTGAGACTGGCTTAGGATAGGGCAGGATTCAGAACTATTGTATATAGATAGAATTGCTATGAGTTGCAGGCAACTCGGTGATACATAACAATAACAACAGTCTAGTGCAAACTATCTGCACCACCTTTTGTCTTTTAAGAAGAACCTTTTTGCCATTTCTGTGTGCTGTTTGTACTATTTAATATTTGTACCACTTAATACTTGTCTTTAGATCAATTCATTATCTATTTAATCCTCATCCAAATCAATACAGTCTATTCAATAAATGTGATTTCCTAGTTCCACTTTTCTAAAATATTGCAAATGCATACTGTAAACATTGTAAATCCCATGCCCAAACCAGTTTGTGCATCATAGAAGATTGGCATCTTTGTTTGGGCAAATCCTTTCTAAAGAGCCCAGGCACCCTGGGCTGCTGCATTTCTTCCAGGAGCCCTTGTCTTCTTGACTTGATCTTTGATTCCTTAGAATCGTATCCACTCAACAGACAAAATATATGGTGAGTGCTATTTGCTATTTGTTTTGGTTTTGTCTGCTTGTGATGGATACTTGAAAGGCACGTGGTTCAAATCCACCAGCTTCTCTGAGGGAGAAAGATGGGCAGTCTCGTCCTATTTTATTTATTGCCTCTGAAAACCTGCTGGTGGGTCCATTATGAATCATTTCTGTGTCTGCACTACATAACAACAAGATACTGGGATGGCGCCATGACAAAGACTGAGGAGGAAGGCAGATGCCATTTCAGTTCTTTACATGAGACCTACAAGCTAGTTGGGTGAACAGATAGCAGTTAGACAGATAGGCAAGATGATTCTAGATTGTGCTTAGGGCTACAAGGAAAATAAGCCAGGAGGGGGGAGGAAGTGGTATCTGAGAGCAGTGGCAAAGAACTGAGACCTGAGGGCAAGAATAAGTGAGCCCTGGGAAGAGCCATGGGAAAGTGCTTGAGGCAGAAAGAGCAGCAAAAGCACGTGAAGACCGAGAGAGCCTGGTTCATCTTACCAGGTGTACTGAATGCCTTTCAGGACTAAAATGCTGGATTGGGCTCTTCAGCACCCCAAGAACCCAGAGTTTTACAAGTATGAAGACCTTGGATGCCGCTCTCTGTCACTCTCTGCAGAAGTACTCGTGGCTTCATGACCACAGCATGCAGCTTTAGGCATGTTGTGGACCTAGGTAACATTTGATCAGATGACTTCCTAGAGCACTGCCTACCTTTTTCCACCTTGCTTGCTGCCTGATTGGAAAGCCAACCAAACCATGTCAAACCGTGGAGCTTTATGCAGGAGGGAAAATGAAGGCAGCCGCTGTACCTGTCAGGTCCCACCAGACAAACTACAGCTCACAGCAAGCCTATAAACAACAGACCAATAGTTTGCCCTATCCTGTATCATCTTCACAATCACAATCAAGTCCATTGCTGCAGTCATTGTGGCAATCCATCATGTTGAGGGTCTTTCTTTCACAGACCATCTACTTTCCCGAGCACTATGTCTTTTTCCAAGGACTGGAGGTTCCTGGCACCATGTCCAAAGTATTTGAGGTGAAGTTACACCATTCTTGCCTCCAAGGATCACCCTGGTTACTTGTTGTTGTTGATTGCCTTCGAGTCAAACACAGCTCATAGTGACTCCATGACATATAAAAGACCTGAAGCCCCTCTACAACTATCAACATTTATCAAAGTTCATAGAGTTTCCAGAGGCAAGTTGTTTAGGAAGTGGATGCCACTCCTGCCTCCAAACCCTGGTTACTAACACTAGTTAATTTCTACCAGAAAAGTAGAAGTGGAAGGGTTTAGCTCCAGCAGCTACAGTTGGAGCACCTATCACTAGGGGGCACTCTTGTGCTATAGGATTTGGTGTAGGTTTGTGACCTTCAACCCTGGACAGTGAACCTTGGGGATTTGGGAGTGTGAGATTGGAGAGCTAAGTGTTAGAAAAGAAAAGGAACTCCCTGACTCTTCTAATCACTCGCAAAGGGGTTTGTAGGTGCCTGAGGAGAGAAGCATTCAGAACTAGGGAACACTGAGTTCCTCAGATTGCTACATTTGGAGGGTGGGACCTCTCTGGACAAAACAGGAAAGTGAGGGTGAGGTGTACAGACCGAGGACACTGACATCAGAAGGGTTCTGGGTTGGCCAGCTCCTCCCGAGGGCATCTACTGCCAGGAAGTCCTCCCACGCAGCAGGAACATGTCAGTGTGGGAGACCTCTCATTGATAGCAGAATAGCGAGGGTTCTGTGTCTAATGGTGTCTCTGTTCTCTATGGAGTGATGCAAGTTCATCTGCTTAGAGTGGCAGGAAATGACAGGGTCCCATCATTTGGAGAGAACAGAAAAGGATTTTATTTTTCAATAGTTGTGCAGAGTGAGCAAGTAGGTGAGAGGAACATGGCCCCTTCTTCCTATGGGGATGAGACGTGTGTGGTCCAACCACAGAACACCTTTGGATGCGGGTGGAGAAACAGTCAACACACTGTGCTGGTTGGTTAGCTTCTTACAGAGGTGCTTGGCCTTCTCAGGGGTACTGTGCAGGTCCTTTCGGGTGATCTGTCTGATAGTTGTTGTTCTTGTTAAGTGCCATCGAGTCGAGCACAACTCATAGCCACCCTAGGAAGAAAAGATTTGAACCCTGTTCTATAACTATCATCATTTCTGTAATGCTCATAGAGTTTCTAAAGGCATGTTGTTTAAGAAAGTGGATGCCAATCTTGCTTCCACTACTGTTGTTGTTGTTGTTATATGTGCCATCAAGTTGCCTATGACTTATAGTGACCCTATATACAACAGCCCTAAGCCCTGCTCTATCCTGTGTCAATCTTATTGTCTCTGACACACCCACCCCCGTTACCCCAGTCACTGAAACAAAATTGTCACAGGGGTAGGAAGAAGCTCAGCCATGCATCAGAGGGGGAGGAGAGGACTTATGCTGAATTCCCTGCATGGGGGGAGCAAGCACACTGTTTTCACTTGGCTGATGGATTAAAATTAGAAGAGGGATGTTGTTAGGTGCCATTGTTTCTTCGTTCTGTGTTTTTTTGGTGTTTTTTTTTTTTTGTTTTGGCTTGGTTTTTGCTACCTTCTAAAATAGGTGCCCATCTACTTCTTGAAGAAACAAGATGCCCTAAAAAACTCAATTCAGCAAATTCCACCTCGTGTTTCTTTTTCTTTATTCTTATACTAAAGAGGTATACACACATATACTCTCTTTTATATATGTAATATCTTTCAATCTATTTATCATCTATTTTTATATACTTTGCAAAAAAAAACATTATTTTGTTGACTTAAATTTTTCTTTTCCTCTCACCCCCTCCCTTCTTCCTCACTTCTCACCTTTGGTAACCCTCCAAGATGGACTGTTTCTGTGTGTAAACTGTTTCTTCATTTTTAAGATTGGTAGCTTTATACCTAAATTGTCCTTTTGTGACTGATTTATGTTACTCAGCATAATTTATTCTTCTTTCATTCATGTTGTACAGTATTTATTGAATTCTTTTGTGATGTTCAGTAATTATTCTTTAGTGATACATAATAGCTCAGTATATTAATGTACCACAGTCTCTGTAGCCATTCATCTTTTGATAGGTTATTTCCAACTCTTTGCTATTATAAGTGGTGCTCCAGCAAACATGGGTGTGGATATATCTGTTCGCGTCACAGCTCTTATTCTTTAGGAGAAAGGCTGAATAGTGAGATTGCTGTAACAGTGGCATTTTATTCCCATCTTTCTGAGATAGCGCCAAAGTGTCTTCCAATAGTGGTTGCATCATTTTACATTCCCACCAGAAGTGTATAAGTAGTTCAATTTCCCCACAACAGTACCAGCATTTGTTGTTCAATGTCTCACTGAGCATTGCTATTTTTGCTAGAGTCCCACATGTTTATCCAGAACTCACAACCTTCCAGAGAAGGGAACTGATACAGAACTCACCAGGAAACTAATTCAAAGGAAAGATCAGGATGGAAAACTAACCAAGAAACTAATTTGAAGAAAAGATAAGGCTGCTAACTAATTAGAAGGAAAGATAAAGATAAAGAAAGACAAGGACAAATCTAGGTTTGCTAAATTCAAGACATCAGTGACTCTGAACTCACTATCAGTTCTGCAGAATAGAATTTACTGGATATTTCATTCAGGTCAGTATCCCAGGATTGCATGAAGATCTTGTTACTCGAAAATGCAGCCCAGGCGAGCTCTGGTGGCCTAGTAGCAAGAAGCTGCAATTGCAAGCTCAGAGGTGAACAGTTCAAATCCACCAGATGCTCTGCTGGAGAAGGAGGAACAATCTCCTCCTGTACCAGTCAGATCTGCTTTGATGGTACACACACAAAATAATGAAATAAAATTAAAAAAAGAAAAAAAAGAAAGTGCAGCCCAAGGACTGACAGTGTTAGCCTCACCTGAAAGCTTTTTAGAGAGTCAGAAGTTCGAGCCCCTCCCAGACCCCCTGTTTCACAGTCTTCATTTAAACAAAGGTCATTAATACAAGATCTCTGTGACTGTACAGGGTTTGAAGGAGAAGCATTGCCTGAAAGGTCCCACTCCCAGGCAAAAGGAAGGGGTAGAGTTAAGGAAGGGGAAGATACTTCACCAGACTGTGGAAGAGGAGGGAGGTGTGTCACCCCAGAGAGTGTCCTGATAGTGTGCCCAGAAGACGGGACATGAGAACTTGAGGTCTACTGCCTGGAAACTTACTGGAGCTGTGCCTGCTGCAGGACAAACGTTCGCTCCACCACTGCTCTCTCCGCTTCCCAGCCAAGATTCTTGAATGAGGAGATATACATCTTCCTCCTTGCTTGCCACCTACAACTCAATGTCTCTTCACACATCACAGATTTTAAACGTTAGGAGATTGGTTCAGGGGTTCCCAGTCCCTGGTGGAATCACTCAAGGACACACCCAGACAGAGTCCCTGGCTCTGTGTAAGGGAGGTCTGTTGTTGTTGTTGTTGTTGTGTGTTGTTGAGTTGGAACCGTCCCATAGCTGACCATCCAGCGGATTTTCAGAGGCATAAATTGCAAGGGAAGTGTAGTGACATGACATCTAGGGACTCCACCAGCAAATCCATGAAAGAAGGATGGACAATCTCCTCCCCTGAGATGTATAATCTCAGAAAATACAACAAAGGGTCATCAGTTCTAACTAAATGTTGCTGGTAAATGTCATCCAGTCGACTACAACTCAGAGTGATCCTATGAACAACAGATCTGAACCCTGTCTTATCCTGTAACGTCCTCATCATGTCTGACACACTCGAGCCCATTGATACAGTTACTGTGTCAATCCTTCTTGTTAAGGATCTTCCTCTCTTAGACTGACCTTTCCAAGTATGATTTCTTTTTTTCCTTTCTAACAATATTCCCCAAAGTATATGAGAAGTTTCATCATCCTTGCCTTTAAGGGGCACCCTGGTTGCACTTTCTCCAAGATCTAGTTTGCTCTTTTGACAGTTCATTGAGTTAGTCAATATTCTTCCCCAACACAACTCAAAGATATCGATTCTTCTTCTGTCCTCCTTTGTCATTGTCCAGCTTTCAGATGCATAGCAAGTAGCCATTGACAACTCTAATATTTTCTCCATCTGTGTTGTCTGTTGGCCCAGTGATGAGGATTTTTGTTTTCTTTATATTGAGATGTAATCCATATTGAAAGCTGTAGTCTTTGATCTGCTGTACTGTTTCAAGTCCTCTTCATTTTCAGCAAGTAAGGCTGTGTATCTGTATAATGCAGATTGTTGATGAGTCTTTTTCTAATTTGATGTCATATTCTTCTTTATAAGGTTCGGCGTCTGGAATGATTTTCTCAGCATTCTCAGACTGAATAGGTGCAGAGGAAGGACACAGCCCTGACACACTCCTTTCTTGATTTTAAACCATGCAGTATTCTCTTGCTCTGTTCAGACAACAGCTTCCTGGTCTAGATAGCAATTTCACACGAGTACAATCAAGTATTCTGGGATTTCCATTCTTTTCATCGTTATTCATAATTTGTTATGATCCACACAGTTAAATGCATTTGCATAGTTGATAAAACACACATAGACATCCTTCTGGTACTTCCTGCTTTGGGTCAAATTCCATCTGCCTTCAGCAATGATATCCCTGGTGCCACGGCCTCTTCTAAATCCAGGCTGAATCTCTGGAAGTTCTTTGTCAATATACTATTCTAGCCATTTTTAAATAATCTTCTTTTCACTGTCATGTGCTATTGACAATAATAGTTTGATAATTTCCACCTTCTGTTGAATCACTAACTGAATCGCAATGAGGTCTCTCTGCAAGACCCAAGGTCAAAACTGACAAGTGGTTATGATTCAATGTCATCTGCACTTGTCTGAGGACAAGGCCATCTGGCTGGTTTATGGACCCAAAGGAAAGTTAATGATGTCTTCTGAGTCAATGTGAAGGATCAAAATGAGGTTTGATTGTGCTACAGAGCTCTGTCTTCCACAAACCAAGGGCTGCAGAAGTTACACTCCACTACAAAATCCACTCACCAGCACTGTGAAAGAAAGACCTGCTGGTGGTTGTTGTTGTTGTTGTAAGGTCCCCTTGAGTCGAGTACGACTCATAGAGAACCAGTGAAAAAAAGATCTGAACCCTGTCTGTCCTGTGCCATCCTCACACTTCCTGACACACAGAAGACCTCCTAGTAGGATTCCATAAAGATTGTAGAACACATGCACACACACGCACACCAGGAAACTTCATTTAGCAGTTCCACTATGTAAACCCAGCGGTCTCTGTGAGTCAAACTCAATGAGAATGTTTGTTGTTGTTGTTCTGTGCTGTCGAGTCCCTTGCGACTCATAGCGACCCTATGTACAACAGCCCTAAACCCTGCTCTATCCTATGCCAATCGCACTGTCTCTGACACACTCATCCCGATTACCCCAGTCACTGAATCAATCCACCTCATAGAGGGCCTTCCTCTCCTGTGCTGTCCCTCCACCCTCCCAAGCATGATGTCCTTCTCCAAGGACCGGTTTCTCCTCACAACATGTCCAAACTATGTTAGATGGAACCTCAGAATCCTAGCCTCCAAGGAGCCGCCCGGTTTAACCCTTTCCAGGATGAATCTGTTTGTTTTCCTAGCAGTCCATGGTATTCTCAATACTCTTCTCCAGCACCACAGCTCAAAGGCATTAATTCTCCTTCTATCCTCCTTGGTCATTGTCCAACTCTCTAATCCTCATTTACAATTTACTGTGTATCCTTTTAGATATGGTTTATGCACATCCATATCAGCATATGTTGCATGTTTTGTATGTAAATAAACACATATTGAGCATATTGTTCCACAACGTGGTGTTTTTTAGGGCTCCCACTCCCCCCACACCCACTTAGCAATACAGTTTGGACTCCATTGTGTCAGTACTTCCAAGTCACAGTTGGTCCCCAGAGAACAGTCCCTTGTGGTCTCACTGTAGTTTGCTTAGCCTGTCTCCTGCAGGTAAAACCCTGGGCGTCCAGGCCATTTGTCCCTTAGGCCACCATCATGTAGGCTGTATCCAATTGTTTCTGTTATAAGCAACAGTTTAGGTACTTAAATTAAGGCTTAGCTGCTATAACAAAAAAATTCAATGATTCTTGATTGTTAAGTGGTCTTTCATGCCTCTACTACCTTTTGAACTTGTCCAATCTGGGGACCTCAAAGTTCTCAGTATTCACTTGGCAGGTGAGAATCACAACCACTGACAGTGAAAAGAACACACCTATTTTTGTAATCCCGTTAGCTTGGTGGTAACACAATCACTTTTGCTCACTTTCCACAGTGAGAATCAGTTCTGTGGCCCCACATCAGTACACGGAGGATGTGGCTGGGAAGTTATTCTATGTAAACGCAACTCAAATTCAACTCATTGCTGTTGAGTGAGGACCAGCTCACAGCTGACCCTCTATGGGGCTTCCAAGGCTGTAAATCTCATGCTAGAAGACTTCCCATCTTTCTTTCAAGAAGCTGATGATGAATTTGAACTTTCAGAGGGACGTAACATTGGCATTAGTCCCAATAGACTACACTGAGTTTCACATAAATAAGGCATTTGTGGCCTTAATGTTTGAAGAATTGCACTGTCAACCCAAAAGCAGGTGGTTCACCGAGGAGAGTCAACTATGAGTTGGTTCTCACTCAGTGGCAATGAGTTGGAGTTCTGAGGTACTGTATAATTAAGTGGGAACCTCTGGGTATCTCAAGAAGTTAGCACACTCGAATACTAGCTCAAAGGTTGGTGGTTCAATTCTACCCACTGGTACCTCTTAAGAAAGACCCTAGCAATCTACTTCCAAAAACTCAGTCATTGAAAACCCTATAAAACACAATTATACTCTGACACACATGAGGTCACCCCAAGTCAAGATGACTCAACAGCAACTGTTGGTCAGCGAAGGAAGTACACAAATCATTGACCTATGACCTCTGTCATAAGTGCTACAGTGTTAACATTCTTACACATAGATTTGAATGCACTTGTGCAAATACATTTCTGGAAGTCAATTGCTGGGGTAAAAGGCACACGCATTTTCCATTTGAATGTTGTTATGTGCTGGTGAGTTGTCTGTGACTCACAGTGACCCTAGTTCAATAGCTCTGAACTCTGCCCTATCCTGAGCCAATCTCATTGTCTCTGACATCTACCCCATTACCCCAGTTACTAAATCAATCCATCTCATCCAGGGTCTTCCTCTTCCACTCTTGTGCTGTCCCTTCACCCTTTCAAGCATGTTGTCCTTCTCCAAGGACTGGTCCCTCCTGGCAACATGCTGAAAGTATGTTAAATAGAGCTTCAAAATTCTTACCTCCAAAGAGCAGCTCAGTTTCATATCCTTTCCAGAATATACCTGTTTGTTCTCTTAGCAGTCCATAAACTTAGCAGTTCAATGCTCTTCTCCAACGCCACAACTCAAAGGCATCAATTCTTCTTCTATTATGCTTCATCACTGTCCAGCTCTCTCATGCATAGCAAGTAATTGCAAATACCTTGGCTTGGATCAGGCACACCTTAGTCTCTAGACTGACATCATTGCTTTAGTACTCTGGAGAGGTCTCTAACAGAAGATTTTCCCAATGCAATTTGTCTTTTGATTTCCTGACTGCTGGTGTCAAAAGTGTTGATCCTGGAACCAAATAAAGTGAAATTGTAAACAATCTCAATCTCTTCTCCTTCTCCCATGATGCTGCCAGTTTGCCCAGTACATAATATCAAATTGCCTTCCTAATGAACTCCCTGCCACTGAGCTGATTCCAACTCAAAGCTACTCATCATTAGGCTTCTTTATGGAAGACTCTGCTTATTTTTCTCCTCTAGAGCAACTAATTGAGTTGAACTACTGACCTTTGGTTAACAGTCTGACACATTACATACTATGCCACCAGGCCTCCTTTACCTTCCTAAAGATTGCATCAATTTACATTTCTATAAATACATACTTATACATCCCCTTGCCAGCAGTAACTATCAGAATTTAAATATTTTTTTTCCAATCTTATAGGTGAATTATATTATCTCTTTGTGGTTTTAATTTGCATTCTTTAATTTAAGAGAATGAAGGCTCTTTTCATCTGTTTATCTTCTATTTTTAGCTCTGTTTCTACTAACTCTTTCCTCCTAGCCTGTGTTCCTTTCTTCTATTGGGCTCGTTCTCTTTTTTATTTATAAAAACTTTTTGCAAAGAACCAAAAGAAGATGCACGTACATATGCGTGAAAATATATATGTGAAATCATCTCTTTGTTTCTTCCCTGTCTTACAGACAGCAGATTCCTTTTCCTTTATTGATGGTATTTTTCCATTCCAGAGCTTTGCATTTTTTATGTAGTCTAACTGTTAAATCTTTTCCTTCATCATTTTTTTAGTTTTGCCTCATGCTTAGAAAACTGTTCTTATGCCAAGAATTTTTTTTTTATCTTCTCACATTTTCTCCTAGTGCTGGAGTCACATTTCAGCCTGAGATCTGCAACTCACTGTGTTGCTTGAGCGATTTACTTTAGCTCTCTGCCTCCCACTTTCTTTGGCCCTAATACAGATGATCAGAGGGCGAGAATATTGCATGAAATAAACAACTGCCTCCTTTGCTGCGATACCAGAAGAACCCAGTGGTTCTTACTGACCATTACTGAACATTTCAAAGATTCTATGTGAGAATCCTGATCAAAAGAGGGGAAACTGCAGAACAGACTTCTTCGAGGACTCTACAGTTTCTGCAGCTCTGGAGGCTCCTCTCCAGCTATGGAACCCTCCTCTATTTCTTTAACCCTTAAACCAAAAATTGCCCCTGAAAAAGAAATCCCCTAAAATCTTCAAAAGTTAAAAAAAAATAATTCTTTAGCTTTTTTAGTGAAGAATGTTTGTTGTGAGCATTATAAACTTAAATTGTCAGAAATATGTTTTCTTGTGTTTTATTGATTATACAAAAGCTTTTAACTATGTGAATTGTAATGTAATGTATTATAGATAACATTGAGAAGAATAGAAATTCCGAAACAGTTAATTGGCTCACATAAGACCTATACATAGACCAAGAAACAATTGTTTGACTAGAACGAGAATAGTGTATGGTTTAAAATCAGGAAAACTATGTGTCAGGGTTGTATCTTTCCACCGTTATCTATTCAGTCTGTATGCTGAGCAAATAACTAAAGAACCTCTACTATAAAGAAGAATGTGGCAACAGGATTGGAGAAAGACTCATCAACAACGTATATAGTGTTGTTGTTGCTGTTGTTGAGTGCTGTCAAGTCATAGGCGCTTCATAGCGACCCTATGAACGAAGGTCCTCGACACTTGCATGAGTGACTTTCATCCTTTCTCCCGGTTCATAGGGTTTCTGGAGGCAAGCTATTTACAGAAGTGGATGCCACTCCTGATTCCAAGCTTGTTTCAACCAGGGAGCGCCACCACTGTCCACCATGGGTAACCGTTAATCACATTTGACACATAGTGTAGATGACATAATTCTGCTTGCAGAAAGCAAAGGGGAAAACCTTGAAGCACTTATTGGAGAAGATCAAAGACTACAGCCTTCAATATTGATTACTTTTAAAAAATCCTTGAAACTAAATCAAGAGGCAGCATTGTGATAAAAGGAGAAGAGACTGAAATGATTTCATTTCACTTGAATCCATAATTAACATCCATGGTAGAAACAGATGAGAGTTCAAAAGCCATGTTGCATTTAGGAAATCTACTGTCAAGAACCTAAAGAGTCAGAATGTCAGTGTAAAGACTAAGGTGTAGTCTTTACCCCACTTGTGGTATTTTCAATTGTTTCGTGTACAGAAGAATCATCCCTAACTTTGAATTGTGGTAGTGAAGAATAGTAGTGAATATGGCGTGGATTGCCAAAGAAGCAAACAAATCTGTCTTGGAGGAAATACAACCAGAGAGCTACTTAGAAGCAAGGATGGTGAAACTGTCTCACACATTCTGTGTATCTTGTTAGGAGAGATCAGTTGTTAGAAAAAGACATCATGGCTTTCTACAAAGATGGCACCAAAAGCAAAGAAGGAAGCCCCTGTCCCACCCAAAACTGAAGCCAAAGCAAAGGCATTAAAGGCCAAGAAGGCAGTCCTGAAGGGCGTCCACAGCCACAAAAAAAGAAGATCCACACACCACCTACCTTCCAGCAGCCTAAGACACTGAAACTCTGAAGTCAGCCCAGATCCTCCCCAGAAGAGCGCCCCCAAGAGAAACAAGCTTGACCACTATGCCGTCATCAAATTTACCCCACCAGTGAGTCAGCTGTGAAAAAGATAGGAGATAACAACACACTTGTGTTCATTGTGGATGCCAAGGCCACCAAGCACCAAATTAAACAAGCTGTAAAGAAGCTCTGTGACACTGATGTGGCCAAGGTCAACACTTTGATTAGGTCTGATGGAGAGAAGAAGGCCTATGTTCGACTTGCTCCTGACTATGATGCTTTGGATGTTGCCAACAATATTGGGATCATCTAAAGTGAATGTAGCTGGCTAATCCTAAATACAAAGTTTCTCACCAAAACAAAAAGAAAAAGGGGGGGGGAGACATCATGGTGGTAAAGGTGGACGCTTAGAGAGAGAAGAAAACCCTCAATGAGAAGAATGGAGACAGTGACTGTAACAATGGGCTCACCTATGCCAGGATGATGAGGGTGGCACAGGATAGGACAAGGTTCAGATCTGTTGTCCATAGGGTCACTGTGAGTCATATTCAACTCAACAACAACAAAACACCTGTGCACGTGATAGCTGGACAATGACTAAGGAAGTCTGAAGAACGATGCCTTTGAATTGTGGTGTTAGTGAAGAGTATTGAATTTACCACGGACTTCCAAAAGGACAAACAGATCTGACTTAAGGAAAGTGCAACCAGGGTGCTCTCTAGAGACAAAGATGGTGAGACTGAGACTCGATGTCATATACTTTGGGTATATCACTCTGAGAAAGGTGGATGGAAGGTCCTTAGCAAGATGAATTGGCCCAGTGAGTACAGTGGGCAGGTTCCCATCTGTTATTCACAGGGTCGCTAAGAGTCACAGTCAACTTGAGGGCATCAAACAACACATGGGATCAAATTGACAGCAGCAATTTAAAAGATTGGCTAAGGGAACTTAGGAAGAAGCTGTGAGTTTATGATAATGGAGAAGAGACACGCTCAGAGAAGGGGCAGGAGCATGAATGCACCCTCAGAAGAATATAAACAATGTCACTGAATTGCACATGCAGAGACTGTGTACGTCTCCTATGTACGTCCCCTTGGAATTCCAGGGTAATATGCCCAAGTCTTCTGGAAAGGGAAAGAACTTGGAGGAGTCCAGTCTGACCAGAGCCGGAGATGGTTGTGGGCTGCATCAGGGAAAGGCCATGTAAAGCCTGTTTCAAGACATTATCCTGTGAGCAGAGAAGAACGACTGATGGAATTTAAGCTGAGAGTTAGTGGCCTCGTACGTGTAAGGATTTGGGAATGCGGACCTGGAAGGAAGTCATCCTGAGAGGGGAGAGGGGCCGCATGTTTATGCTCCCCAGGACTAGGAAGATCTGCCCTGGTGCTGGGGTGCCTCTCACTCCCGGGGGGATATAGGAGGCTTAGTTTTAAGAATCAGTTTCTTGCAATGAGGCAGGCCCTTTCCCCTCCTTTTGTGCTTCTAATTATCTCTCTAGAGACTGCAGTTATTTTCAAGGAGCCTGGCTATCCAATTAAAAAAAATAGACACTGCTGTCAGGTCAATTCCAACTCAAGGGAACCCTCCACTGGGTTTCCAAAGCTGTAAATCTTCCCAGGAGAATGTTGCTCATTTTCCTCCCAAATAGCAGCTGGTGGATTTGAAATGCTGACCTTTGGGTTAATAGCCAAACACATAATCTACCATGAGTCTAATAAATCACCAATTAGGAGCTAATAAATCAGCACAGTGCCCCAGGCGTGCAGATCTTCCGGTGCAGACACACAGAGTCTACACATTTAGCAGAAGAGGAAATCTTCCAGTGAGCCCGATCAGTACTAATCAGACGTGAGCCTGGTCTTTAGTTCCCAGCAAGGCCTTGCTCAAAGGGCCCCACGTTTTCAGTGCAGAGACAGAATGCTTGCTCTGACGAGGGTGGGGGCCAGTGTAGCCATCCACCCCAGAGGGTGACTGGTGCCAGGAAAGAAGTTTCCAGAAACCCTCAATTTGACAAAAGAGTATTTTTGGATGTTGAGGCATCTGGGGATAATATTTATAGAAGTGGAAGACATTAGATGTAAGGAGGAGTGAAAAAGTAATTCTGAGGTTTTCTCCCTTGTGAAATTTACAGCTACATCATTTGCAAAACCAAGCAAGAAATAAGTTCAGGAGTAAGTTTAGCTTTGGGAGTAAAGTATCCAGTTTATGGACAGTTGAAAAGTCTAGTTTAGTGTATGATAGTTGTTACATGCCATTAAATCAAAACTGACTCACAGCTGACCATCAGCAGGTTTTTAGAGGCTGCGTATCACACAGGAAGAGATTGCCTTATTTCTTCCTCAGAGTGGCTGGTGGATTCGAACCACCTGCCTTTGATCTGGCATAGCTACTCCTTACCCATTAGGCCATCAGAAGCTCTTAATTTAGAGTATGTTGTTGTATGTCAGTGAGTTGAATATGACTCATAGTGACCCTGTAAACAACAGATCTGAACCCTGTCCTATCTTGTGCCATCTTCACAATCTCTAACATGTTTGAACCCATTGCGCAATCACCATGTCAGCCCATCCGGTTGAGGGTCTCCCTCTCTTTCACCATCCTTCCACCTTCCCAAGCATGACATCCCTTTCCAAGCAATAGCCTCTCCAAGCAACGTGTCTAAAGTATGTGAGACAATGTTTTATCTTACTTGCCTCCAAGAAGCACTCTGGCTGCACCTTCTCCAAGACGTATCTCTGTTCTGTTGGCAGTCCATGGGATATTCAGCACTTTTCTCCAACACCGCAGTTCAAAGGCATCAATTCTTCTGTCATCCTTATTCATTGTCCAGCTCTCAGCAGCATAGCAAATGATTGAAAAAAGGGAGCAGCTGCCCTGACAAATTGTGCATCCTGGTCGCCTAGTGGTAAGAAGCTGTACTGCAATCCCAAAAGCACATTGAATTCACCAGCTCCTTCAGGAAAGGAAGAAGGTGGTTTCCTCCTGTGCTATTTACGGCCTCTGGAAACCCACTGGAGGCTCAGCTAGGAGGTGGTTCCAGCTCGATGGTACGTAACACTTACCACTGAACTGAATCTGACACGCTGACTCCACGTGTATCAGGGTAGAACTGTGTGCCACAGAGCTTGCAAAGCTTGATTTCTCGAAGTAGATCAGCAGGCCTCTCCTCTGAGGTGTGTGTGGGTGAACTTGAACCACCATCAATCCATCGGCAAATGAATGTGTTTAATCATTTGTGCCAACAACTGCAGGTAAATATTAGAGGTTAGGCAAGAATTGATGTCATCCAGGAAGAGTTTATCATGTTAAAAATGGGAGAAGGACCAATGGGGAACTCTAGAATGATGAGGGGGAAATTGAGAATTTAAGAAGGAAATAAGATCTGAGAGGAAAAGCTGCAGTAGGCAAGTTGCTGAACTCACTGGCACCTCAGAAATTATTCTTTGTGCTGTGGACTTATAGGAAATTCTGGGGGTACAGCTTCAAATATGCAACAGCCTGCGGAGCCCTTGTAGAGTTTATGGTTTGGTGGAATAAGCTCGGCTGCCCCTGAGAGAAAGACAAGGAAACCTCATAAAAGGTTTAAGGAGAAAAAAAGATGGATGCTGACTAACTTCATCTTTAATAATGCGTTGGAAAGATGTCTAGTCCCGTCCAGAATCTAGAGGAAAACGGAAAAAATCAGGTCTCAGACAGGGCAAGAACTAAGCCAGCTCTCGGATCCGTAGCAGAAACTCTTTTGGACGCTCTGTCTGGGTGAGAGAGTTCCATTTTCAGCCACGACACGTTGCAGTCATTATGAAACCATTAGCGCCGATGGCCTAGTTTTGGCCATGGAGCCACCTGTTCATCCACCAAGGTTTTGTCCAAAGCAAGAAGGGTGGTTCCTCAAGGGAGGATGTAGGCGCTGTTACCAGATGTAGGGGAAATTGCTGTGGAGCGAGCTAAAACAACAGATGGACAGCAAGTCCAAATGTGTGTGTTAGACTATTTCAGTCATTTTTGCAGAGCTGTGTAAAAAAAAAAGTCAGAAGGCTGAAGCTTAAGAGGGTCATGGGGTGAGAGGAAAAAGTGCAACCGTTCAGCTGGAAATAAGTGAGGAAGATGTAAGTGGTGACATAAGATGGGAAACTGGGACACAAGGCAATGTCTAAAACCCCCCTCCCCAAATGTGCAGAGAGTAGGGAGGCGTATATGCAGCCTCCTTGCACACTGCACTGTCATCACACAGGCACTGAAGTCACTTCTGACCCATAACAGCCCACTGAGTCGAGTCTGACTTACAATGACCCTATAGGGTATAGGAGGACTGTCTGTCCATTGTGTTATCAAGATTGTAAATCTTGGGTGGTTGGGTTTTTTCCCTTTTCACTTGTGATATGAGTTTACAAAGCAGATATGCTTTTACAAAACAAATTCCTTCTCCAAGCTCTGAATCTTTGCAAAAGCTAATTTCTCCACATTTGCTGAGCTACTGGTGGGCTTGAACCCCTAACACTTTGGTTTCCAGCCAAGCACTTTAGTTGTTACACCACCAGCAGGGTCCCTTATATCTTTCTTAAAAAACCAAAAGCAAACTCTCATACTGGTTACACACATTGGTTTTCACAATGGTTACATCCTTTGGGTTTCAGAACCTGTATATCTTTCTCTCAGGGATCAGCTGGTGGATTTGAACTGCCAGCGCTTGGATTATCAATCCAACACATTATGCACTACTCTACCAAAACTATTCACATCTTCTTCATGCAAAAATGCAATGGTTCATTGCCATTGCGTCAGCACCAACTTAGGTCTGACCTTCCAGGGAGCTTCCAGAGACAGTAAATCACACAGAAGGAGATAAGCCCATCTTTCTTCCAAGGATCAGCGGGTGGATTTGAACTATCAGAGAGGCCTGGCCTTTCGGCTAGCAGCACAGCTCTCCACTGACTACGTCACCAGAGCTTCCTTGCTGTGGGTGCTCATTGCCATCAAGTCAGAACCAATCATAATTGGCCTCCAGCAGGTTGTCAGAGGCTGAAATTTGCACAGTAGAGGACTGGCCATTTTTCTCTCTTGGAGAAGCTGCTGGGTCTGAACTGTCTGCCTTTGGGTTGGCAGCACAGCTTGCTACCCACTAGGCCACCAGAGTTCCCTAGAGCATCAGAGCTTTCTTAGCTTCTTTAGCATAATTTCGTGTTGCAGTTAGGAGTTAAGAGAATGGGGCTTTGTATGGTGTGAAATATGAAGATCTTTGAAAGTGGTGAGAATTTTCCAAACTGGTAACAGCGATATTAATTGGTGCTCCTGGCAAAAGTTCATTGCTCTACTGTTAAACAGATAGACTTCATCTTACTTGGATCCACAATAAATGCACTTCGTACTGGCAGCCAGGAGATCAGGAGACGTATTGCATTGGGAAAGTCATCTCCAAATGACTGAGGAACAATGATAGTAATTTGCGTACTAAGGCACACCTCATTCAGGCCATGGTCTTTTCAATCACTTGATATGATCCTGAGAGCTGGATAATGACTAAGGATGATAGAAGAATTGATGCATTTGAGTTGTGGTATTGGAGAAGAGTACTATCTCATGAATTGCTAAAAGAACAAACAGATATGTTTTGGAGAAGGTGCAGACAAGTGCTCCTTGGAAGCAAAGATGATAAAGCTTCATCTTGGACATGTTCCTAAGAGAGACTATTCACTGGAGAGGGACATCGTACTTGGGAAGTTGGAGGGATGGCAGAAGAGTGGAAGACTCTCACCCAGGTAGATTGGCATAGTGACTGCAGGAATGGGTGCCAGTGTGTCAGAGATTGTGAAGATGGCACAGGATAGGACAGAGTTCAGATCTGTTGTTTACAGGATCTCTATGAGTCATACTCAACTTGACAGCACCTAACAACAACACAGTTAAATAACTTGGGGAGATGTTGCATCTTCAAGCTTTCACTCAGATCTTTAGCACACTAAAGAATAAAGAGGAAAAAAAATTTATTACATAGCTTGACAAGTCAGCTTCTTCATGTTAGGGGAGACCTTTACACCAGTAACCCCAAACTAGTTTGAAAAGTCCTTAAACAGCTTTAGCTTGCTTGGCTCCACAATCAGCACTTTTGATACCAGCAGTCAGGAAATCAAGAGATGAATTGCATTGGGAATGTCAGCTGTCACGGACCTCTCCAGAGTACTGAAGAGCAATGAGGTCAGTCTGGAGACTAAGGTGCAACTAATCCAGGCCACAATATTTGCAAGTGCTTGCTATGCATCAGAGAGCTGGACAATGACTAGGGATGATAGAAAGTAATTGATGCCTTTGAGCTGCGGTGCTGGAGAAGAGCTTTGACTATACCATGGACTGTTAGGAGAACAAACAGGTTTGTCCTGGAGAGGGTGAAACTAGTCTGCTCCTTGGAGGCAAGGAATCTGAGGCTTTGTCAGATATACTTTGGGCATGTTGCAAGGAGTGACTGGACCTTGGAGAAGGACGTCATGCTTGGGAGGGTGGAGGGATGGAAAAAGAGAGGGATACCATTGATGAGCTGGATTGATTTAGTGACTGGGACAATGAAGGCAGATGTATGTAGATGTATCAGAGACAATAAAGTTGGCACAGGATAGTGGTTTCAGGCCTGTTGTACAGAGGGTCACTGTGAGTGGCAAGTGGCTCGGCAGCACATAACAACAACAAGAAGAAGACAGGTTTCTTCTACTAGTTTTTCTTCAACTTGAGTCACGTTTCTTGAATGTTTATCTTGGTGTAAGAATGTGAGCTAGAGCTGAATAAGGCAATTGGACAGCAGTCTGAATGAATGAGCACGTGTCATCAGCTCTCATGCTCTCTGGCTTGGCCTCCAGGAACAGCCAATCAGTCTAAGAGTCTGTCTAAACAGCATGCAAGTAGACCATGCTGTCTTGTTTCTCATTTGAATGCTATTTTATTAATGTGAGTTTTTATTTTTAACTTAATCATTTCTGTATATTGTGTTTCATTCATGCGTGTTGTTTTATACAATCATTCATATGCATTGTGTTGTATATAATTAATTACTATTGATGAATGCCCCATCTCATCAAATCACCATTGCATCTGGCTTTTTCTTTCACACATGCCCCCACCACCGTCTCTCTGCTAATCTTTGCTGCCTCATTTGGGGTTTTCCCCTCCTACTTCTTCCACTCTCTTTCTCCTCTTCCAGCTCCCCTTTTGAACAGTTATACGTATCTGTTTCTACTTACTAATTGTAATAGCCTTTCATCAGCTCCTCCTATGTTGATCATCCTTTTGTCCTGATACTTTATAGAGCTCATTGTACATTTTATGTCTGCTCTCTCTATCCCCACACCCCCAGTCACCCTCTTATTGTCACAGTAACAGGTTACTTAGTGTCTGTCCTTTGGTGACCGAGTTATTTCACTCAGCATAATGTCCTCTAGACTCGCCCATGTCATGTAGTATTTTACGAATTCATTGTTCTTTCATGCTGTATAGTATTCCATCCTATGAATCTGCCACAATTTCTCTATCCATTGTTTTGTTGATGGACACTTGGACTGTTTCCATTCTCTTGTTATAGTTAATAATATTGCAGTGAACATAGGTATACACAGATGCAGTATGAACTTTAAACTTCAAGTTCACCCCTACCTCAACACCTGCATAAACCCTTCCCCCCCAAACAGAAAGGTTCCTCTTAGAAGAAATTACCATTACGAACTGAATCAATTGCATAAGAGTTGGCTTAATCCTGCAGCTAGCACTTCACAGTAGCTACTACCCTTGTAGCAAACCAGCCAGACCCCTTGACTCATGACAACATGGGAAGAGGATGTTCAGAGGTCAAGGCCAAGTCCTTCTGTGTACACTTACATGCCAACACATACACACATCAAGGTACTCCTCTCTAAGCATGGTCTCTCTGGAGCACTTTACAGCTTTGTGTTGTTTATTATGTGGCATCAAGTTGGAACTGACTGATGGCTGACCCTCCAGGAGGTTTTCCAGAGGCTGTAAATTACACGGGACAAAATTGTCCAACTTTCCCTCTCAGTGCAGCTGGTGGATTTGTACCGTGTGCCTTCGGGTTGACAGCACAGTTCCTTACCACTAGGCAACCATAGCTCCTGCCCTAAGATTTTTCCATGTTGGGACAGACAGAAATTGATTCTAACTATGAAAGATGTAATCCTATTTTTAGCAGCATAGGCCAAAACTAACAGAGAAGCATGAATTATTTTATATCAAACATTAAATACCATAAAGAATCCAAATGTAATTATCAAATACTGTCCCTGCCCATTTCTGTGCCATCCTCATTGATGTATCTGTAATATCTAGCTGTAGCGTCTATGTAATCTCATCTATTCACTTGCCATAAAGCGCTATGCCTTATTACCATGTACACCAAGTATAATACGATGCAGCCAGGATTTCCAAGAAAATCTGATGAAAGATGAATTCTATTAAGTACACTTGTGATGGTTTCTAATAATGCTGTTCTTTTTAAAAAAAATTATTTTATTAATTTTAATGAACTTTACATATTTTGAATGCTGTTCTTCCCCCCCCACACCTTCTTACTGATCACTAGCCTATTCAATGAGCAGAGTTGATATTGTTCAAACTCTCAACTCACAAGGGTTCATTATACACATTGGATATGAAAGCAAAATATCAATTGCATCAGTGTATTTGCATAATGAATTTGAAGGTTCAAGGGGATGGTGAACGCAGTTGTGAGGAATGCAGGAGAAGGGATGGATCTGAGAACTCATACTGTGTCCTCAATAATGAGAAGAGTTCAGAAAGGAGCATATTAATGGTTCTTCAGTGAATGTCGTTGTTGCTGTTACGTGCCATTGAGTTGACTATGACTCAGAGCAACCTTGCAAACGGCAGCTCCAAGTCTAGCTCTATCCTGCTCCATGCTCATGATCTCCAGCATGCTCAAGTCTATTGGTATAGTCGCTGCATAAATCCACTTTGTCGAGGGTCTTCCTCTTTTTCTGACCCTTTACCTTTCCTGGCATGATGTCTTTTTCCAAGAACTGGCCTCTCCTGACAGCATGCACAAAGAATGTGAGATGAAGTTTCACCATCCATTGCAGACCGAGGGTAAAGTATTTTCATAATTATTAATAATGAGACAGACAGCCAGGAATGAGATAGAACAGAACGCATAAAACAGGGGGCCAGCAGTTCTTGACTAAAGACCCCAAGCCAAGCTTCTCTATATCTTTATTGAAAATTATCAGGAAGTAAATCACAAAGAGAATTCAGTGCAAATGAAGCCAAGCTCTTTCTACTGAAAACCTTCTGCTTGACTCAGGAGGAAGGGGTTAGCAAATGCAAGAATCTGATAAACCCTTAAGGATTGCCTTAGTGCCTCAGGGTGAACTCTAGCTTGAACTGTGCCTCCCCCACATCCTGAAATAGCATTCAGTTTATCACAAGTATTTAGTATTGGCTTCCCATAACATCCTTGCCTTTAAGGAGCGCTCTGACTTCAGTTCTTACAAAGATTTGTTCTCTCAGCTATCACAATCCAAAGGTATAAACTCTTCTGTTTTCCTTATTCATTTTCCAACTTCCAGGTACACAGCAAGCACTTGACAATATTATGACTTAGATCAGGCCCACCTCAGTCTTTCAGCTCATATCCTTGCTCTTTAGCACTTTGGAGAAGTCCTTGAAAGTTAGTTTTCCCAATGCAACATGTCTTTTGGCTTCATGATGCTGCTATTGTGGATGCTGATCGTGGATCCAAATAAAATGAAATCATTGACAACTTTAATCTTTTCTCCATGTATCATGATGTTGCCTATTGGTCGAGTGGTGAGAATTTTTGTAGTTTTCATGTTGAGCTGTAATCCATATTGAAGTCTGTAGTGTTTGATCTTCCGCAGTAAGTACTTCAAGTCTTCTTCACTTCATGCAAGCAAGGTTATGTCATCTTGGTATTGTAGGCTGTTGATGAATCTTCTTCCAATCTTGATGCCTCATTATTTTTCATATAGTCCAGTTTCTCAAATTACTTGCTCTGCTTGGTCACTGAAGAGATGTGAATAAAGAATATAACCCTAACACACATATGTCTTCACTTTAAACCATGCAGTGTTCCCTTGTCCTGTTTGCACAACTGCTTCTTGGCCTAGGTACAGGTTTTGTATAATCACAATTAAGTGGATTCCCATGTTTCTCAATGTTAGCCATAATTGGGTTTTAGCGTGAGTTCCCCAAGTTAAATTCCTGGCCAATACACCCCAGACACAGCCACCACCCATCTGTCGTAGAGGCTTGTCTGTTACTACGATGATGAGCAGTTTTCAGCAAAGCTCACAGATTAAGAAAAACTAAGTTTAAAAAAATGCAATCTACTTCCAAAAACCAGCCATTGAAAACCTTGTGGATCACAGCAATCCAGTCTGCAACCTGTAATACAGATAGTAAAGATCCAAGTAGTGTTCATTCTTTCCTAGGTCTGTGAGGTTTCCATGACATTAGATCTGACCCATGGACAGCTAACAATAAAGGTCAAGTTTAAGACAGAGGGATATGACTGAAGAAGTTGAAGTGTGACAGCTTATACCTTTCTAATGTAGTGAGAGACAGGTCGTGTATTAAAACTGGGTGACAAGTCAGGTTGGGAGCTTATGGCAAAACCTTTGAGCATCTATTATAAAGAAAGTATTGGTGAAAAGTAGTGCATATCCCAAGAACTGCCAAAAGGACGAATCTGTCTTGGAGAGCATGCAACCAGGGTGCTCCTTGGAGGCAAGCATGGTTAAACTTCATCTCACATGCTTTGGTCATACTTTCCAATTCCTGGGAAATTACATCATTCTGGGAAACTGTGGAAGGGAAACAAGAATAATAATAAGGGAACTGGGAAACAATAAAAGAGAGGAAGACCCCCAGCAAGATGGCACAGTGACTGTAACAATGGACTTGGGCATGCAGAGATTGTGAGGAAGGTGCAGGATACGGCAAGGTTCAGACCTGTTGTCCATAGGGTCACTATGAACCATGATAAACTCAATGGCATATAAAAAGTATGAAGAATGAATACTGGGGCCATGGTCTTTGTAATCACTTGCTGATTACAGCAAGTAATCACTCTAATTACATCGGGGAGCTGCACAACGATAGAAGGAGACTTTGAGCTGTGGTGCTGGAGAAGAGTATTGAATATACCATGGACTGATAAGAGAATAAACAGGTTCATCCTAGAGAGGGTTTGACCAGGCTGCTCCTTGGAGGAAAGGATTCTGAAGCTCTGTCTGACATACTTTGGGCATGTTGCAAGGAGGGACCAATCCTTGGAGAGGAATATCATGCTTGGGAGGATGGAGGGACAGTGCAGGAGAGGAAGACCCTCACTGAGATGGATTGATTCAGTGACTGGGGTAATGGGCGTAGGTGTATCAGAGACAATAAGATTGGTTCAAGATAGAGCAGGGTTTAGGACTGCTGTATATAGGGTTGCTATGAGTCGCAGGCAACTGAAAGGCACATAATACAACAACAATATGAATGATATGGAATTAAAGATTGAGATAAGATTTCTGGGTGGTACTAATCGCTTAGGTAAAGCTAGAATTAATAAATACATAAACGGTCCAGTTGTCAAAATTAAGTCATTTTCTCCATTCCAGCTGTGGAAGGGGAAGGAATGAAAGGTTGGATAGATTAATCACTAGAAACTAAGCAACAGGACAGTGTAACCTAGGAGATCCAGAACCCCTTGAACTGCCTTGTTTTTCTGGGATGACAAAGATTTTTGCCTTTGATAGGAAAAGTCTTTCCACTTTTCTGTCTTTGATTTAGCAGAAAATATTTGCGTTTTCCTTCTCTGATGGGTTTCTACCAGACACAGGTTGTGGCTTGTGCAAGTTTTATAAGAAAATTGGTAATGATGATGATGATGGTGGTGGTGGTGGTGGTCGTGGTGGAGGTGGTGGTAGTGGCAATGAAACTAGAATGATTATTTATTGGCTCCACAGATGATGTGAAAGAAAGGGAAATCAAGAAGATTGTTGTTGTTGTTGTTGTTGTT
>NW_006399867.1:2845510-2852417 GCF_000299155.1 Elephantulus edwardii | reverse complement strand
GTCCTTCAAAGCAGCCTGAACTTCTTCTTTCATCACCATAGGCTCTTGCTCATATGTTGTTTCATGAAATTCTTCTGTGTCTTCCAATTCTTTTCAATACAGTGACTCAGTATATTCCTTCCATCTTCCTTCCATCAAGAAGACATGAAATAAAAAAAACATAGCTGAATTTGAAGGTTGTGTATACTTAGATTGAGAAAACATACATATTCATAAATAAGGTTATTGTCCTAGAGTTTTGTTGTTGTTGCTGTTGTTGTGTGCCATCGAGTCACCTGCAACTCATAGTGACCCTATGTACAACATCTCTGAAGCCTGCCCCGTCCTGAGCCAGTCTCACTGACTCTGATGCACTTACCCCTATTGCCCCTGTTACTGTATCAATCCATCTCATCTGGGGTCTTCCTCTCCTGAGTTGTCCCTCCATCCATCCGAGCATTATGTCTTTCTCCAAGAACCTGTCCCTCCTGGCCATATGCCCAAAGTATGTGAGAAAGAGCTTCAAACTCCTAGTCTCCAAGCAGAAACTTGGTTTCACCCTCTCCAAGCCAGATTGTTGTTGTTGTTGTTGTTATTGTTGTTGTCCATGGTATGTTCAAGATTCTTCTCTAGCAGAATTAGAAGAACTCCAATAAAAAAAATTACAAAATTTAAAAAAAAAACAACAAGAAATGGCCATAAGAAAGAGTTGCTGATGAGAAGCAGAGATGTTAGGAGTAAGAAGGTCAAGGGACTGCAGGACGAGTTTATGGAACCCAGATAATGACATGAACTGAGAAGCAGAAGCCTCGGAACTGAGGGTTTAGATTCCAAAGGACCATGAGAATGGATGCATTGGGGCTGAGAAACAGAGAGGCAGGACTGAGGAAAGGACGTTAAGGAAAGATGGCTCCCAACTCTACCTTCTGTTAGAATTATCTGAGCAACTTTAAAAAAAATACTTAGCCCTTCCAAATACTTTTTAATCAGTCAGTGTAAGATGAGACCAAGATACCTCTATTTTTAAAACACCCATTGTGAGTCTTAAGTACAACCAGAATTAAGGAGGGGGAAAGAGTTTAAGGGTAAACACAACCTTTTAGAAAGAAGTAGCCACTGGGGACCAAGTATGTGGCCTTTTTCTTCAGGTACTGAAGAAAACACACCTGAGGGAGTCTCCCACCATCCTCTCTCTGAAGCAGAGCCAGCAGTAAATAAAAGGGGCTTATCTAATGTCCAACCAAATGGATTGAGAAATTGTGCTACATTCGCACAATGAAATACTATGCAGCAGTCAGGAGCAATGATTATGAAAAACTATATATAACTTGAGAGAAGCTGGAGAGCATTATGCTGAGTGAACTAATACTGTAATAAAGACAAAGACTGCATAAGAACTTTATTGCAAAAAGAAAAGAATAACTAGTAAAGCATATATAGGAGGTCAAGTGGGGAGGGGCAGTGGAGGGGTGAGGATAGGTAGGGGTGAAACCACAGGTCTGCACAGTTTGGTAGGTGGAGGGAGAGGGGGGGAAGGAAATGGGAAAGATCCAGGTAGGTGAAAAAACAGGGTAATGATGGGCAAGGTCCAAAGCTGATTAATTTTATAAAACATAATGCATGAGAATGATTTTATTTAAACACAATGTATATAAACTTTGTAAGCCAATACATTTTTTTTAAAAAAAAACAAAGGGGCCTTGCATTACCTGGCCCTAGCCTGGGGTCCTGACTGGCCTGGAGTTCCCTGTATCTTGATGTTTATCTTCTTCCCACCACCCATTATGTCAACTCTGCCTCAGAACAACCTTATCACAGAGTAGACCCACCCATAGGGCTTTCATGGAGTCAGGTCACCACACCTTTCTCCTGTGGACTGGCTGGTGGATTCAAACCACTGTTAAACCACTGTGTCCAACCTTTAAACCACTGTGCTACCAAAATTCCTATCAAGCTTAAACATAGAATGTATATGAGGCATTTTCCAGCAAGAGAAGGTGTCAGACTTGGTCTCTAAAATTGCTGTTGCTACAAAATAATAGGTTTGTGTCCAAATTTTTTCTTAAAATCCTGGAGAAATATCATTTTTTAAGAACCATAATCAGTGACTGGCTTTATTTATTGGTTGGTTATAGAAATAAATCAATATATAGCTTCAAATATATAATAAGTACATTAAAATGCTCCAAAAAGTAGGTTATCCAAGAAAAAGTAATTCCCATTTACCCCTTGCCTCCTAACTCAGATCCCTTCCTTAGGAACAACCGCCTTTACGGTTTTATGTACATAGCCTTCCTAGTACGCACACATCTTACCTTCTTTTACCTTTAACATTAGATCTGAGCGAACATTGCATTTTAACGTATACTGACCTGCCTCTGTTGGACTATTTTACAATATATTTAACCCTTATTGATGTCTTTTTATATTCTGTCCAGTCTTATTGCAAACTTTTAGTTGTTGTTGTTATTAGGTGCCATCGAGTCGTAGACAACTCATAGTGACCCTATGAAAGAAAGGCCTGAGCACTGTTCATAGGGTTTCCGGAGGCAAGCCATTTTGGAAGTGGATGTCAGTCCTGCTTCCAGGCAAACTTTTAGTAGAAGAAAAAAAAATCCATCCATAATAGTTAAAGGGTGTTCTGGTGCCCTAGTGGTAAGATCTGTGGAGTAAACTCAAAGGCAGCTGCTGGGTCCACCAGCTGCTCATTTAGTGAGAGGAACATGGACAGTGTCCTCCCAGGCGATTTACAAGCTCTGAAAACCCGCAGGAGGGTCAGTTAGGATTGCTTCCTATTTGATGGTTGGTTGGTTTTTGATTGAAGAGTCCATGTGGGTCATCACCAGGTAGCAGAGAAAGGGGGACCCCGTGGGGACGTGGGGGCAGGGAGATGATCTTGCGGATCACCTCTGATGATGTGACCCTTCTGCCCCCGCAGGAGTCTCATGCCCAGGACCCTCGAGAGCCAGATCACGCTGGAGAAGACACCCAGCTACTTCGTGACCCAAGAGGCGCCCCGGCGGATCTTCAACATGTCTCGGGACACCAAGCTGATCGTGGTGGTGCGGAATCCCGTGACCCGGGCCATCTCCGACTACACCCAGACACTCTCCAAAAAGCCGGACATCCCGACCTTTGAGGGCCTGTCCTTCCGCAACCGCACGCTGGGCCTGGTGGACGCGTCCTGGAACGCCATCCGCATCGGCATGTACGCGCTGCACCTGGAGAGCTGGCTGCGGTACTTCCCGCTGGCCCAGATCCACTTCGTCAGCGGCGAGCGGCTCATCACCGACCCGGCCGGCGAGATGGGGCGCGTGCAGGACTTCCTGGGCATCAGGAGGTTCATCACGGACAAGCACTTCTACTTCAACAAGACCAAAGGCTTCCCTTGCTTGAAAAAACCCGAGTCGAGCCTCCTGCCTCCTCGGTGCCTGGGCAAATCCAAAGGGAGAACTCACGTGCAGATAGACCCTGAGGTCATAGACCAGCTCCGGGAGTTTTATAGGCCTTATAATATTAAATTTTATGAGACTGTTGGGCAGGACTTCCGGTGGGAATAAGCCAAGGACGTACAACAGGTCTTTCCCTTCCGTGTCGTTTGCTCGCTGATTGTCATCTCTCCCTTGCAATATGGGTCCAGACCCCTCCTTCCCCATCATCCTGGACTGGAGGAGTCCAGTTAAGGCCAAGAAGCCAGGGGTCCTCTGCCACCAGCTCTCCCCATCTGTCAAAACAAAGCTGATCTGCTTGTGACATGTCAGGCCAATTTCAGAATCATTCTTCCTTCCACCCATGAGAAAGCCCAAACAAAAGCACGACTGCCATTGAAGCAATTCTGATGTGCAGTGGTCCTCAAAGACAGCAGGACTAGCCCTTAGCGTTGCCCAGAGTGTGACCTTTACAGAAGCACGCCGCTACAACCTTCTCCCTCAGAATGGCTGGTGGATTTGATCCGCTGACCTTTTGGTTAACAGCCAAATACACCACCGCACTAGCCCTCTCAGCCCAGAATAGGCCTCGGCAAGATGCCTTTAGAAGAGTGGCTCTTCCAGTGATGATAAATGTTTGAGGGGTGATGGTTCTGTTGCCATGAGCGCAGTAGCCTGTCATTGTTACGGTCCACTCTGTTGTGGGCATGTTAACGCCAGATGGCACGCCCTTCCCTCTGTGCCCACTCTCCCTGAGCAGTCCTGACTGGTGGGGTGAGAGACCATCCTCAGTCCTCAGACCACAGCAGGACACACCTCCCGTGCCTCCTAGGTGACACCCTTTGATGATGAAACGCACCAGTGATTTCAAAGGTTTCAATTTTGCGTGGTGGTGGATACTGTCTTTGAAAACCACTTGTGACTGTCCTGCCTCCTGTGGACTAAAAAAAAAAAAAAAAAAAGAAAAAAAGGAAAAAAAAAAGCACATATTCTGCTGTTACGGGTACTTTTCCTCTCGTGAGCTTTCGTGCTCAGCATGCGACGGAATCATGCTTGTCCATGTGAAATAAATACGGCTCTCTTGTGTCGCTCACTCTGGTCTCCTCTCTGTAAGCCAGGCCTGGAACGTCATTCATGGCTTCACTCCACTGTGAAAGCTGGGGGCTGGGGCTAAGAGGGGCCTGGGAGAGCTGTGAGGAGGGAAAAGGGGTACAGAGGCATGGAGTGGGCGATGTTGGGTGACAGAGCTCTTCCTGGCACAGGCTGTGCAGACAGATTATGTGGACATGTCTGGGGATGTTAGTCGCAACATTGAAGGTCCAACGGCCAGTAAGACATCATATCTTTTATTTTTTCTCAGAACGCTATGATAATTTCTAACACTTAAATGTCAGAGTTCCTAGGTAGTGCAAGTAAGTGGCTGAGCACTCAGTTACTACTAGCTATGAGGTTGGCAGTTCAAATCTCAGAGGAGAGAGATCTGGCATGCTGCTCCCAAAAGTCCTACGGAACATTTCTCCACTCTGTACCTTCGGAGAGGCCATGGGTCAGAATCACCCCCACAGCAACTACAAACCACAAATGCCAGGAGTGCTCATGTGAAAATATGACTTCCAGGTTGTTATTTAAAAAAAAAAAAATCAGTGGAGAGTTGGCTACACTCGGCCTGCACTCCATATGGTAACATTGGCTGCCACTGCTTCTGGATGGGGGCGTGTTCTCCGTTTCCAACTCCCCACCCAGCCCACCTCATCAGTTTACGTCACCACCTAGTAGGCCTCTGACTTTGCAACCTGCCTTCAGTGTGACCTAAAATCTAAGGATAAAGTCCAAAGCCTCCTGCCTGGCACCTAACATGATGCCAGATTCCAGTAAGGGGGCATTTTCTTAATTTCTCTCATCCACCGTTGCGTTTAACAGAGCTCCGTGCCCTTTGCTTACTCTCTTAGGTCTCTTTGTCTTTGTCTTCATTGTTTTGTTTACCTCAAGTCCCTCCCCACCTTTCCCCAGGTGATAAAGACCCATTATCCCAAGAGGACATCACACTGGGACCACTTGCTTGGAATTTATGAAGCCCTCTGGAGCCAAGCCATGTTATCTACCAGCTCTTTTCTGCACTCGCTTGGTATTTTGTATGCATCTCAAGTACAGCTTTTACCACACTGGATTTTAACTGTTCGTGTAAATGTTCCCAACAGAGACCGTGGACTTCTCAAGGGTTAAGAACCTATCTTGTTAACATATAAGGGCAGTGGTTGTACTGCAGTAGCTCAGTGGGAGAATTCTTACTTTTCATGAGGGAGCTCTAGGTTTGAGTCCTAACCAATGCTTCTTCCCCCCCATCCCATTTTTTAATATTTTTATTGTGATCTTAACAAAAGTTTACAAAAAGGTTGGGTTTTCATTCAATCATTCATTCATTGTCGTACATTTTCCTCCCTCCTTGTCCCTCTCTCCTTCCCCAGTCCACCTTGTAATGCACTTCTTGTCCCAAATTGTTGTCATTCAATAATGCCTAATCACTCATTCTCTCCAGACAGTCCTTCCCCTTCCCATCATATGCTCCAGTAAAGTATTCATTATCTATCTACTTTTTTCCCTCCTTTGTCAGTCCTATTTTATAATAGCTATGTATGCACTATTTGTCCTTTTGTAACTGAGATATATCACTCAACATAATGCCTTCCAGGTTCACTCGTGTTGCATATAATTTTTTTCAACCTATGCTTCTTATGCACAGCTACCAGCCATCTGTCAGTGGAGACATATGTGTTGTTAAGATACTGGCTCAGATAGATTGGGAAGAAATTGGGAAAAATTAAACAGTAAAAATTCTATAGATGACAATGACCCATTCTCATTGCACTTGGGATTACCATGCCTATGGGGTTGACTCAGCAGTCACTAACAACAGTAACATATAGTAGACACACAGTACGTGTTTGGTGAATGAGTATATGAATACTTGGATAGGTTGACATTGGAGACCTGGAGGCCTGAATAGGAATAACCCAGAGAACTTCTTCTGAGACTTGCTTCCTAGTTTACCATACCTAGGTAGCCATAGCTGGTGAGGAAAGATTATTCAACCCTCAGGAACTGGCAATCATGGTAGATGGTCCCTACAAATTAGAGCCTAGATTACAAGGGTAGAGAACACAAAAATCTGAAACATTTTTTCTGCTCCATGACACATCTCCTGACCTGAAAATCTTAAAAGATCTGGGACAGCAGTAGCACCAGATCCAAGAAGGTGGCCAGCAGGAGGCTGAAAAAGGAGCTTGAAGAAATCCACAAATGTGGATGAAAAACTTCCCTAATATTTAGGTTAATGAAGCTAATTTAGTGCCAAGCTGCTTTGAAGGAAATAGCAAAAAATAAGGCCCCAGGAATAGATGGTATACCAATTAAAGTATTTCAGATAACACATGTTGCCCTGGATGTGCTCACCAAGTTGTGCCAAGAAATCTGGAGAACAACCACTTGGCCAACTGACTGGA
>NW_006399867.1:2829959-2841190 GCF_000299155.1 Elephantulus edwardii | reverse complement strand
CTATCATGTCATCAGCATAGAGGGTTAATTTTACCTCCTCGTTGCCTATTTGGATACCTTTTATTCCCTTCTCTTGTCTTATTGCTATTGCTAAGGCTTCCAAAACAATATTGAATAAGAGAGGTGATAGTGGGCATCCTTGCCTAGTTCCTGTTATTAAAGGGAATAAAAGTGGTCTAGATAATCTGTAAGGATTAAGAATTTAAGATGTTCTAATAAAAAAAGAATTTTACAAGAGATTAAAAAGTCAGTTCAATGAGTCTGTCCTCTCTGTACCATCCCTTTGGTCATGGAGAAATGCAAGGAGGGGCATGGGAGCCACTAACACACAGAATCCAGGGCCCTGAACCACTGGTGACCAGAAGGTTGGTTTGTATGTGGATGTTAATAAACTGCTCTTATACATTTCCCATTCCAATGTACGTAGTACCTACCATAGGCCATGCGGTGTTCAGTGGGTGGCAGAGTGATCTTGGAATAGAAAGGGGAAAGTCAAGAAGGAGTTAATAAAAATTGCTTGTTGATTCTAACTGCAAGAAGTCTGGTCAAACAAAAATAAGGAAAATTCTGAATTTGTTGTAGTTGGTAGGTGCCAACTCATATGAACCCTACCTACAGCAGAAAGAAAAAAACTGTCTGATTAAGTAGCATTCTCACAGTCTCCGGTGTACTTAAGGAACTGTGTGAAAAGACAGCTTTCAAAATCCAACATCATTTCTGGACTAAGGCACCAAGACATTGTTGTTGATTGCCATTGAGTCAATCACAACTCATAGCGACCCTCTGAACAGAAGACCTGAAGCCTTTTTCTTAAAAAAAACCAAAAAAACAAAAACCTTTATTTTAAAATTTTGGTTACAGTTTCATTTTTTTCTTAACAAGTCTACTTGTTATCTTTAAGTCTACGTTAATCTTTCAGGATATTTTAAAAAATTAAGATGCTAAAGAAACAAGGAACGTACAGGTCAGGGCACAACCAACCCATTCTCGGGAATGTGAGAGCTATTCCAATTTAATACCTAGCTTCAAAACAAAATGAATTTTTATATTTTCTAAATGAAATAACATACAACCACCATCTTCATCTGAGCCATGAAGAAAAAGCCAGTAATGAGAATGTGACTAAAGCAGTTGATATAACTACTCCGAAAGCTGCCAGTCGAGGGAGAAAGAGGAAGGCAGAAAAACCAGTAGAAACTGAAGAGACAGAAGTAGTGACAACAGCAGTCGCCTCTGTCAATCTGAAAGCAAGCCCAAAGAGGGGACGGCCTGCAGCCACAGAAGTCAAAATTCCAAAACTAAGAGGCAGACCCAAAATGGTAAAACAGTCTTGTCCTTCAGAGAGTGAAAGGGCTACTGAAGAAGACAAAAGTAAGAAAAAAGGGTCAAGAAGAAAAGCCACCCAAAAAGCAGCTGAAAAAGGATGACCTGAAGCCTTTTTATAACATCGTTGCTTTTCAAAGTTCATAGAGTTTCCAGAGGCATGTGGTTTAGGAAGTTGATGCCACAGCTGCTCCATGGGACAAAAGATGGGGAATCTGCCCCTGTGTGACTTACTGTCTCTGAAAACTTGCTGGAGGGTCGGCTATGGGTCAGCTCCAACCAGATGTTACTCAACAAAGACTTTAGAGCAGAGTTAAAATTGTACTTTAGAGTCAAAAACAACTCCATGGAACCTAGCTATCAGAGTCTGGTATAGAATATAGATGCAAACAACACAAGTGGCAGTCAATGGAAAATGAATAAATACAAGCTATTATACACATAAACAATGGAATGTTATGGAAAAGCTAAAGAAGAGGGAGAATTTATCAAACACCACATGTCATGGATTAATCTGGAGGACATTATTCTGAGTGAAATAGATCAGTCACAAAAAGACAAGTATTGTATTCATTTACTATTAAAGAAAGCTAAGGAAATGTTTACATACAGCAAGAAACATTCTTTGATATTTACCAGGGAGATGAGGAGTACAAAAAAATCAGGACTAGAGAATAAAAACAAAACTAAAAAAACCTAGATAATATATGTTGCTAAGTGTCGTCGAGTCATAGGCGACTCATAGCGACCCTATGAAGCAAAGTCCTCAACACTTGTATAACTTTTATCCTGTCTCCAGGTTCTAGGGTTTCCGGAGGCAAGCTATTATGGAAGTGGATGCCATTCTTGCTTCCAAGCTTGTTTTAATCAGGGAGCTCCACCAAACACTGTCCACCATGGGTAACCATTAACGCATTTGACAGACACATCAGTGTCACAGTGTTCAGCTTTGCAGCAACCACAAGTTACTGCTGTACAGCAAGTGGACAGACCAGGACTATATGACCTTGAAGACTGCCTCTCCTCAAGAAGCCAGAGGCCGCATGCAGTTGACACTAATTCTCCCAAGACACTAGGTATGGCCCGACACTTCACATTTTTCCATTCCAGCACACCTAAATGCTAGCCAACTCTGGGCCAGAGACCCCAAGTTCATCTGGCAAGTCCACTCTGCTGACCCCCACTTGGGGCACAGAGAAAGCCACAAGCACCCAGAGCCTTCCATACCTGCCTCTCCTCAGATAATACATACATTTATAAAAAAAACAAAACAAAACCCCTAGAGTTTGTTATGCGGATTCATATACACCAAATTTTACTCATTTAAATCAGGAATATTAAAGTACTTTACCATCTTTCATTTGCATGCAATAATTGGTATGCTAATTACAGAGGACACTTACCCATTCATTAAAGCAGACAATGCTTCAGCTACTTAGTGGATGTCTGAGAATTTTTATGCACACACACAAAATGCTTGCTATGCAAAGGAATAAAGATGCAACATGTGTCTGTGTCAGAGAGAGAAGGAAGACTATTTACAAAATACTGCTTGTTAGGTCGTCGCACTGGATGTTAGGCCAAGGACTCAAGGAAGGGACCAGAGAGCAGGAAAGAAAGCTTCAGGCAGCTTTATTAAGGGAGCTCCCGGGAGAGGTTCCTTGGTCTCAAAATGGAGAACAAGGAAGTCATGCTTAGGACATCTTTGGGAGGGTTTTTATAGCAGGGTTTTCAGGGAGGGAAGGGAGGGACAATCCATTGTGGTTTATGGTTCAGCCAGGTAGGCTGTCAACCAGGCCATTCACTCTTTTTCTTGACATTTGTTGTATTCTTTCAATTCTTTATTCTCCTCCTTGGCCTTGGTCTGGGCCTAACACTGCTCCATCAATTGCCCCTTGATCCATGTGTGCCCTTCATAGTATGAACATTCATCCACAATCTGTGACATGCAAATGACACACCCTTGCCTGATGAATAGGAAAAGGACTTGAAGCACTTACTGAAGCATATCAAAGACTACAGTCTTCAGTTGAGAGCTCTAGTGACCTAGTCTTGTGGAGAATCACTCTGCTAATAAAAAATTTAAATAAAAAAGAAAGACACTGCCTCTATGGTGGTTAGAATCCACTGGGGCCTCCAAGGGGAAAAATGGGCCATCCCTTGGGTCCTGTGCAATGTACAACCTCTGAAAACCTGCTAGACAGTCAGCTATGAGGAAGTTCCAATTTGATGGCAATGAGCTTGAGATCACGAGAACTTGGAAACAGCCCAAATGTCCAACTGCAATTGACTGGGTTGAGAAATTGTGGTACATTTACATGATGGAATACTGAATAGAATGCAGGAGCAACGATTTTGAAAATTACTACCTAACTTGGGAGGGACTAGAGAGCATTATGCTAAGTGAACTAATCAGCCTCATATGGACAAATACTGTATAAGTCTATTATTGCAGAAATAGCAAGATAACTAGTAAAGTGGGTATGAGGATCCAAGAGGGGGAGGGTAGGAGCAGAGAGGTGACGATGGGCAGGGGGTGGTAATCATGGGGTCTCACAATTTGATGGGTAGAGGGAGGAGTGGGTGAAGAAAATAGCAAAGATGCAGTGCGAAAAACAATGTATACGAACTTTGTAAGCAAACCAGAATAAAATAAAAATATATTTTTAAAACTAAATCATGAAAGGTGGGAGAAAAAATAAAGGGGGAAAATATCCCTCCTGAATGGGCCAGCAAGTAACACCATTATACATGGAGAAAAAAGTTAATTGAAATTGTAAATGTTTTTATTTTACTTAGATCCACAATAAAGTCCATGGATACAGCAATCAAAAAAAAAAAAAAACAAACAAATGACATATTACATCAGGCAAATCTGGCTGCCAAGGTCCTCGTTAATGTATTAAAGAGCAAACATTTAAAAGCAAAACAAAACAAAAAGAGAAGGCATTCCCATTTAAAGACGAAAGTGCTCCTGATTGCTTTAAATGCATGTGAAAATAAGACAATGGACAAAGAAGATCAAAGAATAATTCATACCTTTGAATTGAGGTATTGGCAAAGAATATTTAATACACCACAGACTACCAGTGGCTAAAGGGGCTCTGGTGGCTTCGTAGTAAAGAACTGCACTGCCTATGCAAAAGTATGCAGTTCGAATTCACTAGCTGCTCCACTGCAGACAGATGAATGATCTTCCCGTGTGATTTATTGCCTTCAAGAACCTGCAGGAGGGTCAGCTATGGGTGGGGTCTGACTCGATTACTGACAATAACCACCACAACAACCAGAGCATAAAGAGCTTCACTGTCAACCCAAAGGCACACAGTTCAAATCCATCAGCTGTCCCACAAGACAAAGATGGGCAATCTCCTCCCATGCAATTTACTTGTCTCTGAAAATCTGCTGGAGGGCCAGCTATGAGTTGGTTAATGGTACAATGCTACAACAACAAACAAACAAATCTGTCTTAAAAGAAATGCAACCAGTGTGTTCCTTGGAAGAAAGGGTGGTAAGACTTTGTCTCACATATTTTGGGCATGCTGTCAAGAGGGGTAAGTTCCTGGAAAATATCAAGTTTGGAAAAGTAGAAGGTCTAAGAAGAAGGCCTTTAAAGAGATGAATTGACACAGTGAGTACAGCAATTGACATAAGCATGATGAAGATTGTGGAATGGCTTAGGATGGGACAAGACACCAATCTGTTATATACAGGGTCACTGGAGTGGGAACCCACTCCACAGCACCTAATAACAATGATTATGGTTCTCAGTTTATGACAAGAACTAATGCCTTAAAGATGTGAGGTTGGAGAAGAGTACTGAAGAGCCCAATAGCAAAAAGAACAAGTAATGATGTCTTGGAGAAAATGAAACCAGGGGCTCCCTAGAGGCAAGGATGGTAAAACCTCGACTCACACACTTTGAGTATGTTGTTAAGAGGGGCCAGTCTTCGGAAAAAGACATCATAGTTGGAAAGGTAAAGGGTTAGCAAAAGCCTGGAAGATCCTCATGAGATGAGTCAGCATAATAACTACAGCAGTGATCTTGAAAATATCAGGGGTGGTGAGGATGGCGCAGGCTAGGGCAGGATTTAGATCACAGGGCTGTTCACGGGTCACTGTGAGCCACAGTCGGCTTGATGCCACATAACAACAACAATGTTGGTTGTTGATGATGATGATGATGATGATGATGATTATATTATGCATGTGGGTCCTAAACACAAGCCAGCTCTTTTAGGAACTTCGCAACTGGATAAGCAGAAATCTAGGAGAATGGTGGAAGAAATAATCAGGAGAGTTGGTGTGAGGGGAATTTTGAGAGATGATTTTGCTCTTTCCCCCCTCTCCCCCAAAGGTGGCCTTGCTTTTTGCATTATTGCCAGTTGATTTTAGAATCCAGTTCCCAGGTAAGATGCAGCTCCACTTTCTCTGTCTCCTTCCCTTCCCCCAACCACTTACATCCTCACCCCAACACACACACACACAACACACACACACACACACACACACACACACACACACACACACACACACACGTTCACACTGCAGAAGGGGCCAAATCCTGAATGAAAAGTGGCAAGACGAAAGAGCCAGAAGATGAAGGATTGCTAACACATTCTTAATTCTTCCATCAGCCTCGCTCCTGCGTGCACCTGGGGCACACGCTCCCTCCCTCTTCCTCATTCAGAGGTGAGCTTGATAAAAACGTACCCAACAGGCTTGGGTGTGAGTGACAGTTGTTTGCCTTCCCATGTGCCCCTAAGGACTTGAGATGAGCCTGTGTGACTGACATATGTCCAGCCGATCCATATCTGACCGGCACGTGATTGACTTCGCGGGACTAATTGGATCACGGCTGACTGACACGTTCTTCCTGGATGTGACCAGCCCAGCTTACCTCAAGTGAGGAGAGCATGTCTGAGAACGACCAGCCTGACTGACACGTGTTTGACTTCGAGGTGAGGCTGGCATCTCACTACCTGCTGATGAGCCTGCCATCCTGCTCTCAGGCTCTGGAAATGGGCTCTGTTCTTCTTTATGCTTGGAGGCAAGGATGTGATTACAGCGCGCGCGTATAGTTGCCTCTCGGCCTCTGACTTAGCTGTCCTTCCATGCTGGGCACTAGAACAGTATCAGAGGCTCTATATTGTTGTCGCTGGATGTCGTCAGCGTGAGTATAACTCATAGCGACCGTGCGAAAACAGATCTGAATCCTTTTCTGTCTTGCACCACCCTCACAATCTCTGACATACTTGAGTCCGTCACTGCAGTAACGGTGTCCATGCATCTTGTTGAGGGTCTTCCTCTCTTTCACCATCCCTCCACCCTTCTAATCATGGTGTCCCTCTCCAAGGAATAGCTTCTCCTAGCAACGTGCCCAAAGTGCATGAGTCAAAACTTTATCACCTTTGCCTCCAAGGAGCACTCTGGCTGCACCTTCTCTTAGACAAATCTGTTTGCTAGCTGTACCATTTACTAAACACAGATGAGCCTGGTCCTCATGGGGTCCAGTTCTAGGCTTTTCCTGGTGACCTTAAGAGCACTTTGTACCGTCAGCATCATCCTAGAGCCTTTCTCCAGAGTTCAGCAGATGGGAGCACTTAAAGAATGACAAACCAGGACATCTAGGGTCAGGCACAGGACCACTATTAGGTGAGGTAAAGATAAAATGGTAAGGGTAAAGTATTCAATAGCTACAAGAATGGATTAAACCACACCAACGATCATAAAAATGGCACAGGATTGGACAGCATTTCCTTCTGTCGCATGCAAGGTCGCCAAGAGCTGATTCAAGAGCAACTAACAATCACAGCTCTCAGGCCACAGAGACTTGTTATGCAGGATCTCCGTTCTTCTCCCACCTTTGCATAATAATAGCGCAACTCTAGTAACGGTTTGCAAAGATAAAATCATCTTTCTTTGTAATAATTAAGATTTTCATTTCCAATTTGCAGAAGGAAGAAATTGAAGCCCAGAGACCTTTTTTTTGAGACTTCTCCTTTTTTTAAAGCAAACTGTTTAAGGTCAACAACCACGAGTCCAGTCTACATCTCCTAACTCTAAACTCTACATTTATGAAGAAAATAGTTGTGCTGCAGAATATAAATTTAAATGTTTAAGAACTTGACGTAGCTATGATTCTTAGATCCAGGGGGGAAGAACAGGCATGGGTTTTCTTTTTGCTGACACGCTGTAAGGCCAGTATATGATCATAGGAGATGTGGAGGTATTAGTAAGAAATTGACCATGAATCTGGGTGTTCTGTGTATAGAAACACGGGGTAAGCGGAGAAAGCAATGCCATAAACGTCTACCCTCAAAAAGTTAACTGACACAACTTTGAATAAATCCAAATCCAAAGTCTCTGTAAACTTTCATTAAAATACATTTTTTTAAAAAAGTAAACTGGCATTCAAGACATAAAAACAGCTACAGAAGTCATCACAAAATTCCTGGTAAAGTCTTAAAGAATCAAGAGAATGATTGAGTTGCTCAGCAGTCAACACAAGGAGGAAAATCAGTTGACAATGTACCTCCTGTAAGCTGTTGATGCGAGCTCCAAGAAGAACCAGTCTCCTGAAGGAGATTTGTTTACGGAAGATACTATCAGCATAATGAGGGATCTCTGGTGGCCTAGTGGTAAGAAGCTGTACTGCAATCCTGACGGCACGCATTTCAAAGCCACCAGCTGCCCTGCGGGAGAAGGATGAGCAGTCTCCTCCCATGAGATTAACTGCCTCTGAAAACCCACCAGATGGTCAGCTATAACTTGGTTCCAAGTGTATGGTACACAACAACAACAATCAACATAATGTATCCTTGAAGGCTACTTTTTCAGGAAATTATAGGACAATCTAAACATTGTCATGGTTGTTGTTAGGTGCCGTCAAGTTGCTTGCGAAACATAGTGACCCTATGTACAACAGCCCTAAACCCTGCTCTATGTGCCAACCTTATTGATACACCTACCTCCATTGTCCCAGTCACTGAATCAATCCATCTCGAGCATGATGTCTCTCTCCAAAGACTGGTCACTCCTTGCCCAAAGTAGTCAGACGGAGCTTCAGAATCCTTTGCCTCCAAGGAACAACCTGTTTTCACCCTCTCTAGGTCTAATTTATTTGTTCTCCTGGCAGTCCATGGCATATTCAATACTCTTCTCCAGCATCACAGCTCAAAGGCATCAATTCTCCTTCTATCCTCCCTAGTTATTGTCCAGCTTTCTGATGCATAACAGGTGATTGCACAGACTATAGCCTTGATCAGGTGCACCTTAGTCTCCAGGCTGACACCGTTGCTCTT
Source organism: Elephantulus edwardii (assembly GCF_000299155.1). Lineage (NCBI taxonomy): Eukaryota > Metazoa > Chordata > Mammalia > Macroscelidea > Macroscelididae > Elephantulus > Elephantulus edwardii. The sequence goes on along the minus strand of NW_006399867.1, from coordinate 2,832,563 downwards.
CAGCACTCTTGAGAGGTCCCTGACAGCAGACTTTCCCAGTGTAATTTGTCTTTTGATTTCCTGGCTGCTAGTGGCTAACCTTGAGGAACATGGGAATCTCAGAACACTTGATCGTGCTTATAAGAATCCTAAGCCTAGACCAAGAAGCAATCCTCAGAACAGAGCAAGGAAACACTGTTGTTGTTGTTGTTAGGTGCTGTTGAATCGTAGATGACTCATAGCAACTATATGAACGAAAGACCTGAGCACCATTCATAGAGTTTCTGGAGGCAAACCATTTCAGAAGTGGATGCCGCTCCTGCTTCCAGTCTTGTTTTAATCAGGAAGCTCCACCAAACACTGTCCACCAGGGGTAACCATTAACACATTTTGCACATCAGTGTCACAGTGTTTAGCTTCACAGATTAGTGCTATACCACCTAGAAGAAGAATGTTTGGCAGAAAAACAATTTGAACCAGGCCCGAGGGCCGCAGATTAAAATCATGCACCTTGGGCGTGGTAGAATAACTTTCTGTCCGCTAGGTCAACGTAGCTCTCTCTATGTTGTCGTTGTTATTGTTGTTAGGTGCCGTCGAGTCATAGACAACTCACAGAGACCCTATGAACGAAAGGCCTGAGCACTGTTCATAGGGTTTCCAGAGGCAAGCTGTTTCAGAAGTGGATGCCACTCCTGCTTCCAGGAACCACCGCCTGGTTCAAAATCAGGAAAGGAGTGAGTCAGGGATGTATCCTGTCCCCACACCTTTTCAATCTATATTCAGAACAGATCATTCGGGAAGCAGGGCTTTATGAAGAGGCATGAGGCATCAAGATTGGAGGAAGACTCCTTAAGAACCTACGATACGCACATGACACAACTCAACCTTGCTTGCTGAAACTGAAGAAGACCTGAAGCACTTGCTGCAAAAGGTCAAGGACTGTAGTCTTCAATATATATTGAAGCTCAACGTCAAGAAGCAAAGATTCTCACCACTGGGCCAACTGGCAGCACCATATTAGATGGAGAAGAGACTGAGGTTGTTAGAAATTACAGCTTGCTCAGCTCCACAATCAACATTTTTAACACCAGCAGTCAGGAAATCAAAAGACAAATTACATTGGGAAAATCTGCTGTCATGGACCTCTCCAGAGTACTGAAGAGCAACGATGTAAGTCTAGATACAAAGGTGCACCTAATCCAGGCCATGGTCTTCTCAATTATTTGTTATGCTTCAGAGTTGGACAATGACTAAGGATGACAGAAGAATATATGCCTTCAAGTTGTGGTGCTGAAGAAGAGTCTTGAACATATCATGGACTGCCAAGAAAACAAATAGGTCTGTCTTGGAGAAGGTGAAACCAAGTTTCTCCTTGGAGGCTAGGATTCTGAAGCTCTGCCTCACTTTGGGCACGTGTCCAGGAGAGATCGGTCCTTAGAGAAGAACATCATGCTTGGAAGGGTGGATGGATAGCACAGGAGACAGAGACCCAGATGAGATAGATTGATACAGTAAGTGGGGCAATGGAGGTTGGTGTGTCAGAATAAGTGAGACTGGCTCAGGACAGGGAAGGGTTCAGAGCTGCTGTACATAGGGTCACTATATACTGCAGGCAACTCAATGGCACATTGAAACAGTAACTTACTATGACAGGTTTGGAAGCAGGAGTAGCATCCACTTCCTAAATAACATGTCTCTGGAAATTCTATGAACTTTGATTATCGTCGATAATTGTAGAAGGGCCTCAGGCCTTTTGTTCATAGGGTCACTATGGGTCATGCTCAACTCAAAGGCAATCAACAACAACAGTACCAAGAGTGTTGATTGTGGAACCAAGCAAACGAAAGCTGCTCATAATCTCAATCTCTTCACTGACTATCATGATACTGCCAATCCACCCAGTGGTGAGAATCTTTGTTTGTTTGTTTTATTTTATACTGGTTTATTTACAAAGTTCAAACACGTTTTTCATACCTGATCTTTGCTTTCTTGATGTTGAGCTTTAATCCATATGGAAGGCTGTAGTCCTTGCTTGACCTTCTGCAGCAAGAGCTTCAGGCCCTCCTCAGTTTAAGCAAGTATGGCTGTGTCATCTGCATAACACAGGTTATCTGTGAATCTTCCACCAATCCTGATACCACATTTCTCCTCATAAACCTCAGCCTCCCAGATGATCTGTTCTGCATATAGATTGAAAAAGGATAGAGATAGGACACATTGCTGGTGTACACTCTTCCTGATTTTGAACCATGCAGTATTTCCTTGCTCTGTTCTGATGACTGCCTCTAAGTCTAAATATAAGTTTTGTATAAGCACAATCAAGTGTTCATGATTTTTAATATATAAAATAATTTTAACTATTAAGAATATAAAATAATAATTGAAGCTCAACATCAAGAATACAAAGATTTTTCGCCACCGGGCCAATTGGTCGCACCATGATAGATGAAGAAAAGACTGAGATTGTTAGCAATTTTAGTTTGCCAAGTTCCACAATCAACACTCTTGGCACCAGCAGCCAGGAAATCAAAAGACGAATTGCATTAGGAAAATTGCTGTCAGGGACCTCTCCAGAGTTCTGAAGAGAAGTGATGTCTAGAGAGACTAAGATGTGCCTTTTCCAAG
>NW_006399867.1:2829303-2829859 GCF_000299155.1 Elephantulus edwardii | reverse complement strand
GTTGGCGCAGGATAGAGCAGGGTTTAGGGCTATTGTGCATATGGTCGCTATGAGTCGCAAACCACTCAACGGCACATAACAACAACAACAAAAACAACAGCAAGGGCTTATTGTTCCTGACAATCCTCTATATGGTAATGGGGCCCTCAGAATTGAAATCAACTTTCCAGCAGGGTACCCACTCAAACCACTGAAGATCACAGTCAAAACCAAGATCTACCAACCACCCACATATCGATGTCACCCAGTAATTAGTGTGAAAAACTGGAAGCCAGCCCTCAAGACTGACCAAGTGATCCAGTCCCTCATAGCACTGGTGAATGACCCTCAGCCTGAACACCCTCTCCAGGCTGACCTAGTCAAAGAATACTCTAATGACCATAAAGAAAATCTGTAAGAACACTGAGGAATTTACAAAGAAATATGGAGAAAAGCAACCCATGGGCTAAAATCTGCCAATACTGACCCAACGAATGTGAGCAGAGACTCCTGCAGTGTATTCAGACCCCCACAAAGCAGGACTGTGTGGAGAATTGATCATGCCACCACCTGGCTT
>NW_006399867.1:2792921-2829203 GCF_000299155.1 Elephantulus edwardii | reverse complement strand
TTAACACCAGCAGTCAGGAAATCAAAAGACAAATTACATTGGGAAAATCTGCTGTCATGGACCTCTCCAGAGTACTGAAGAGCAACGATGTAAGTCTAGATACAAAGGTGCACCTAATCCAGGCCATGGTCTTCTCAATTATTTGTTATGCTTCAGAGTTGGACAATGACTAAGGATGACAGAAGAATATATGCCTTCAAGTTGTGGTGCTGAAGAAGAGTCTTGAACATATCATGGACTGCCAAGAAAACAAATAGGTCTGTCTTGGAGAAGGTGAAACCAAGTTTCTCCTTGGAGGCTAGGATTCTGAAGCTCTGCCTCACTTTGGGCACGTGTCCAGGAGAGATCGGTCCTTAGAGAAGAACATCATGCTTGGAAGGGTGGATGGATAGCACAGGAGACAGAGACCCAGATGAGATAGATTGATACAGTAAGTGGGGCAATGGAGGTTGGTGTGTCAGAATAAGTGAGACTGGCTCAGGACAGGGAAGGGTTCAGAGCTGCTGTACATAGGGTCACTATATACTGCAGGCAACTCAATGGCACATTGAAACAGTAACTTACTATGACAGGTTTGGAAGCAGGAGTAGCATCCACTTCCTAAATAACATGTCTCTGGAAATTCTATGAACTTTGATTATCGTCGATAATTGTAGAAGGGCCTCAGGCCTTTTGTTCATAGGGTCACTATGGGTCATGCTCAACTCAAAGGCAATCAACAACAACAGTACCAAGAGTGTTGATTGTGGAACCAAGCAAACGAAAGCTGCTCATAATCTCAATCTCTTCACTGACTATCATGATACTGCCAATCCACCCAGTGGTGAGAATCTTTGTTTGTTTGTTTTATTTTATACTGGTTTATTTACAAAGTTCAAACACGTTTTTCATACCTGATCTTTGCTTTCTTGATGTTGAGCTTTAATCCATATGGAAGGCTGTAGTCCTTGCTTGACCTTCTGCAGCAAGAGCTTCAGGCCCTCCTCAGTTTAAGCAAGTATGGCTGTGTCATCTGCATAACACAGGTTATCTGTGAATCTTCCACCAATCCTGATACCACATTTCTCCTCATAAACCTCAGCCTCCCAGATGATCTGTTCTGCATATAGATTGAAAAAGGATAGAGATAGGACACATTGCTGGTGTACACTCTTCCTGATTTTGAACCATGCAGTATTTCCTTGCTCTGTTCTGATGACTGCCTCTAAGTCTAAATATAAGTTTTGTATAAGCACAATCAAGTGTTCATGATTTTTAATATATAAAATAATTTTAACTATTAAGAATATAAAATAATAATTGAAGCTCAACATCAAGAATACAAAGATTTTTCGCCACCGGGCCAATTGGTCGCACCATGATAGATGAAGAAAAGACTGAGATTGTTAGCAATTTTAGTTTGCCAAGTTCCACAATCAACACTCTTGGCACCAGCAGCCAGGAAATCAAAAGACGAATTGCATTAGGAAAATTGCTGTCAGGGACCTCTCCAGAGTTCTGAAGAGAAGTGATGTCTAGAGAGACTAAGATGTGCCTTTTCCAAGACATGGTCTTTGCAAATACTTGCTGTGCATCAGAGAGCTAGACAGTGACTACAGCTGACAGAAAAAGAATCAATGCCTTTGAGCTGTAGTGCTGGAGAAGAGTGTTGGACATAACCATGGCCTGCCAAGAGAACAAATCGGTCTGTCCTGGAGAGGGTGAAAGCAAGCTGCTCCTTGGAGGCAAGAATTTTAGGACTCTACTTCACATGCTTTTGGCATGTGGCCTGGAGGGACCCGCTCTTGGAGAAGGATATCATGCTTGGAAGGGTGGAGGGTCAGCACAAGAGAGGAAGACCCAGAATGGGATGAACTGACACAGTGACTGGGGTAATGGGATGGGGGTGGGGAGGGGTAATAAGTGTTTCAAAGATAGTGAGATTGGCTCAGGACAGGGCAAGGTTCAGAGCTATTGTATACAGGGCTACTGAGTCACAAGTGACTTGATGGCACACAGCAGCAACAAGGCGATTCTATACAGCAGCAAACAATGGGGAGTCTGAATTGACACTGGGGTAAAAACTCTACTGTTGAGTCAATTCCAGCTCACAATGACTCTGTAGTCATAGAGTCACTATGAACTACTCCAGAGAATTTCCAAAGCTGCAGTCTTTATGAAAGAAGCTGCCACATCTTTCTCTGGCAAAGTGGCTGCTAAGTTCAAACTGCCTCCCTCTCTGTTAACAGCTGGACACTTAACTGTGTTCCATCAGGATTCCTTTGATAGAGGGATAAAGCCTGGAAAATTCCCAGAAGTGAGTTTATGCTTATTACTGTATCTTCCCTGAACATCAGTCATCTGATACTGTCATTAGCTGTTGGCAAATGATTAGTGTGTGGTATCACAGATGAGCATCTGAAAGAGTTCTGTGACTTTGTGGGCAGACAAAGGCTTATTTAATAAAGAAATGCAGTCATGGCACACACCTTTCCTTGTTTTAACCCTGCAGCATTCATCCCCTAGGTCTGTTTGAATGACACCTGACTCTTGGTCTATGTCCAGGTTCTGCAAGAGCACAATTAAGTGTTCTGGAATAACCATTCTTCAGCCCTGGTGGCCTAGTGGGAAGAAGCTGTGCTACCATCCTGAAGGCACACAGTTCGAGGCCACCAACTGCTCTACAGGAGAAGGATGGGCAATCTCGTCCCATGTGATTGACTGCCTCTGAAAACTCATCAGAGGGTCAGCTATGGATTGGTTCCAAGTCACGGTAAATAACAACACAATATTATGCATAATTTGTCATGATTCACGTAGTCAAAATGTCTTTGCATAGTCACGAAAATACATATAAGCAACTTTCTGGCCTTCTTGACTTTCAGCTAGGATCCATCGGACAGAAATTCTATCTCTCATCCACAGCCTCTTCTGAGTTCAGCTTTAATTTCTCACTTCCTATTCCTTGTGAATGTGTTGTTCCATTTTTTAAATTTAATTTAGTTGTTTCATTTTTTAATCATCTTCAACAAAAATTGACTTTTTTATATGGTGATATTGCTTCATGACTTTGGATCATCTTTCTTTGGAATGGAGACCACCATGGGTCTCTTCCATGTGATTCGACACCTCGCTAATATCTTAGATTTTTTTTATACAGACTAGTGAGCAATTGCAGCATTACATCACTTGTTCAAATAGCATCACTTCTACAATCTCACTTTCCACCAGTGCCTTCTATGCAGTTTGAACTTCTTTCAGTATAACCAGATCTTGATCATCTGTTACCTCCTGAAAGGGTTGCACATTTATCAATTCTATTCCTTCCATCTTTTTTTGATACTTTCTGTAGCAGTCATTAATTTTCCCATAGAATTCTTCAACATTGCAGCTTGAGGCTTGACTTTTTTCCCCCTTTCAGTTCTTTCAGTTTGAGAAATGCTGAACAATATATTCTTCCATTTTTTGGTTTTGTAACCCCAGGTGCTTGCATATGTCATTATAATACTTTGTTTTTTTCTTCTGAAACCATCTTTTTTTGGTAATTTTATATTAATGCTTTAATGAAAGTTTACAGAAATGTTGAATTTCCATTCATTCATTGTTGCATATTTCCCTCTCTCACCCCCCCCCTCCAAATTCACTTTTCTCTTTGAAAAAAAGAATCTTTCATTGTTACACAAGTTCCTCCTTCACCCACTCCCCAGTCCACTGTCCTAGGCTCATCTTATTCTGGACTGTTGTCATACAAATAATACCTAATCATATCTTTATTCTAGACAGTTCTTTCCCTCATCTATTTAAATACGTGTTCCTTATGTTTCCCCCCAGCTCCCATGTCAGTCCTATTTTACAACAGTGGCATTCTTTTGAGACCTTTTGTTCTGTGTTTTAAATGTATTCTTTCCTGTATTAGTCTACCCTTGAGAGCAAGATTCAGAGTCTCTTCTGACATGCCTTTTCCTTTCTTTCCTTTACTTCCTACCATTTTAATAACATTCCGTTTCCTCAAGTATGATGTCCTTGAGTCATTCCACTAGTTGTCCGGTTTTCAATCATCTTGAGGTGATCTCTAAAGTCAAGGTCTCTAAAATCACTATTTGGGTTTTAATGGATGTATTTTCATTTTCTTCACCTTCAGCTTGAACTCATGACCTTGTTTTAATGAGTGACAGGAAGCTTCTCCATCATCTCTTTGGCAGGCCATAGAATATTCAGTACTCTTCTCCAACACAGCAACTTAAGGGGACCAATATTTCTGCCATTCTGCTTCCTTGTTCAGCTCTTATCTGTGTTGCAAGTGATTGAAGAGAGGATGGCCTGAACATCATTGCTCATTAGTATTTTGGAGAGATCCCTGACAACACACTTAACCTAGTACAATGTGCCCTCTGATCTCCTGACTGTTGATACCAAAGGTGTTGGTTGTTGATCCAAGTAAGATGAAATTATTGACAACTTCAATTTTTCTCCATTTATCATGATAGTGAAGATTCTTGCCTTCTTGATGTTGAAATCCCCATATTCCATATATATATTCCCGTATCTTGGAAGAAGGAGTGCCATCCACTTCCATAATAGATTGCCTCCGGAAACCCTATGAACCTGGAGAGAGGATGGAAGGCACCCAAGCGTCAAGGACTCTCCTTCACAGGGTCGCTATGAGTCGCCTGCGACTCAATGGCACTGAACAACAACAACAATATTCCCATATATTCCATCCATATAGTCACCATTTTGTTGTTGTTGTTGGAAAGGGTATTTGAAATACATTTTTGCTTTTGTCAAATACTCTTAGAATCTTTGACATAATTTTATGACCAAGATCGTATTTTCCAAATATCAGTCCTTCTTCTTTGTTTCTAACATTTACTTTCCAATCACCGGTATTATCAATTCATCTTGATTGCATACTTGATCATTTCATAATGCAGAAATTGGTAAGAATTATTTGCTTCTTTATCTTTGGCAATGCTTATTGGCACACAAATTTGAATAGTAGTCATTTATTAATCTACCTGGTAGACATAAGGATATTATTCTATCACTAGCAGTATTGTACTCCAAAAGAGACCTTGACATGTTTCTTTTTTATGATAAATGTGATTCCTTTTCAATTTTCCATTCTCAGCATAATAGGCCATATGATGCCTAATTCGAAACGGCCAGTACTAGTTTATTTCAGCTCACTAATGCCTAGACAGGGAGCACTGGTGGCTAGTGGTAAGAAGCCGTGCTACAATCTCAAAGGAATGTAGTTTGAATCCACCAGCTGCTCCACAGGAGAAAGATGGGCAATCTCTTCCCATGTGATTAAACTGCCTTCAAAAATCCCTGAAGGGTCAGCTATGGATCATTTCTGAGTCAATGGTACTCAACAACAACAATGCCTAAAATAGCCAATTATTTTTGTTATGTTGTTGTTAGTTATTTGGTATGTTGTTGTTGTTAGTATTATGCAAGCAAAATACTGTTGAAGATAATTAAAAAAATAGCTAAAACAGTACATAGATAGGAAACTGCCAGAAATTAAAGAGGGACTTAAAAGAGATTGTGGCACCAGGGATATCATTGCTCATTAAATGAAGGTCCTGAAAAACTTTCCTCTACCCAGCTCATTAAGGGTGGCTCTATTCTGAAGTGGGATCTCTGGTAGGTTAGTGGTAAGGAGTTGCACTGCCAACCCAAAGGCATGTGGTTCTAATCCACCAGCTGCTCCATAGGAGAAAGATGGGAACTCTCCTCCTGTATAATTTACAGCCTCTGAAAATCTGCTGAAGGTCAGCAGTGAGTCAGTTCTAATTCGATGATACACAACTTTGAAGAGGCAGCTCTCCCATGGTTGAATTTTTCATTTCTTCCAACCTAAGGGGCTCATCTGGCACTGTGTTAGGTACTGATCTTCTGCTTTTCATAAAATTTTCACTTTCTTTCCAGAAATGGAATATCTGGCTGTTCTTCCTAATCTAGCTTAATCTAGAAGTACCACTGAAGATTGTTCGCAATGGATGTCCCTGTTAGTACTTGAGAGATTGGCTTCCAACATCATAACAACATGAAAGCCTCCACAGCCCGACAAACCAGTAAACAAATAGCAGCTACAAATATTACAGCCTTGGATAGCCTTGAGACAGACCTACTCTAGTCTAGAGTTTTGTTTTGTTTTTTCGCCTATAGTATTATTATGATTCAGAATTGACAAATTGTAGTAGACTTAACTTTCTGGTTTTAATTAAGAATTTGAAGAGTCAAGAAAAAATTTAATTTCAATTGAACACAACTAAAAGCTTCTTTGATCTAAAAAGAAGAGGATCACAGAGTAACTATTTACAGAAACAAGAATTTGCCTTCCAAAATGTTCTCATTAAATTAAACAAATACTTTATCGATTCTCTGAAATACCTGTAGAGTGGTTGCACTAGGGAGGCATGGATCTTTGTTAGCCTTAAAAATTTTAAGGGTAGGAAGTTCTGTGGGCCCACTTTTACCATGTAGTATATGAAGTTGTTACGAGGCTGACGTTGAAGTGGTTGGATTCTGAAAGGTGGGCTCTCTTGTTTTGGTTCAGGGTTGGGTGTGGACTGTTTAGTTGTTTTTTTTATTTAAGCCTCTTGTTTAGAGTTAACAGAACCTGGTGGAGGGCCTTTGTATTTAAAAGTTGGTTGGTGTTACTGTATTTTGGATGAACATTCTCCTAAGTGGTACAGCACTGGTCTGTCAATTTGCTGTACTGAGGTAACTTGGGGTTGCTGTGAAGCATCATAGAACCCTCTCCCACTGGTGTGTCAAATGCCATAATGGTTATCCATGGTGAACAGTATTTGGTGGAGCTCCCAGATTAAGAGAGATTTGGAAGCAGGAGTGGCATCCACTTCCTAAACAACATGCTTCTGTAAACTCTATGAACTTACAGAGATACAATGATAGTTATAGAACAGTGTTCAGATCTTCTGTTCATAGGGTCGCTATGAGTCATGCTTAACTCAACGGCACTCAACAACAACAACAACAATGAAGTTGATACTATATCCTAAGTAGAATTTTTAAATATTTTGCCAATTGGGTTTGAGGAAGTTGAGCCACATGAACTTGCCTATATTTGACTGTTTTAATCTATGAATGTGATAGTCTCTTTCTTGTGGTTTGTTTAACTTGATATTAAAATCATAGTAATTATAGACTAGGCCTTCTAAGATTGATCCCAGTTTGTCTCTTATGAACTTTATGCTTTGGGGCTTTATTCCTAGGTCTCTGATCTATCTTGAGTTGATTTTTGTGTATAGTGTGACATGTGGATCCTGTTTCAGCTTTGAAGAGATTGTCATTTCCCCATTTGATAGGTTTTATTTCCTTGTAAAGCTGGGCCCTTTTCTGGGTTCTCAATTCCATTCCATTGGTCTATGTGCCTGTCATTGTACCAGTGTCCTGTTTTGGACTGGGGGTCAGGGAGTGCTCTGCCTCCTAACTTGGGAGGGGCTGGAGAGCATTATGCAAAGTGAACTAACTCAGTCCCATAAAGACAAATACAGTATAAGACCATTATTGTCGAACTAATATGAGGATCCAAGTCAGGAGGGGAGCAGAAGGGTGAAGATAATCCAGGGTGGGGAGGGGGTGGGGCTTATCGTAGGGTTGCATAATTTGATGGATGGAGGGAGTGGTGGGTAAAGGAAAGGGGAAAGATTTTATGTGAAAAACAATGTATATGAAAGTTGTAAATAAACTAGTAAAAAAATAAAAACTTCATTACAAAAAAAACCCAACAAAATAAATGCTAGTAATTTAAATGAAATATATATTTACTTGTAATATCTAATTTAAGGGCACTCTGGTGGCTTAGTGAGTTAAGGAGTTGCACTGCCAACCCATAGGCTGGTGGTTCAAATCCACCAGCTGTTCTACAGGAGAAAGACTGGTAAATACCTCTAATGCAATTTAAAGTCTCCAAAATCTTCCTTCAGGGTCAGCCATGAGTCAGTTGCAACTGGACAGCAGTGAGCTGAGTCTGTTGACTGATTTATGTTAATAACTCACATGCATTCATATTATTCAGCCAGTAAGTTAAGCATAGTGGAGAATATGAGAATGGTGAAGGATCGGACAGTGTTTTGATCTGTTTGCTGTATGTAGGTTAGTTGTGAGTCAGAGGCAACTTAACAGTGCCTAACAACAACAATAAAACATTTGAATTTAATATTCTCTCTCTTTCTTAGAGAAATGGTATTAGGTCCCTATTATTCTTTGACATAAGGGTCGTGTTTTATGTTAGCTATACCCAACAATTCATCCCTGAAGTGGTCTTGGCAGTCCTATTTTCCAGTGAAAGTTTGCATCCATTTCCTCCCAGTTGTCTGGTACCTATTCCCAGGATGTTAGAACATCTCACCCCTCTGATTTTTGGTCAGCAGCAATCAGATGTGATTATGTGCTATGGAGTCACACATAATCACTTAACATCTTTCTCAAGATAATCTCTCAATAGTTTGTTTACAAGCACATCCAACAATAGTAACTGTGAGCTCACAGCACCAAGAATAACAACTCAATCTATGCTCAATCCCTTTGCCTTCTCTCCTATTGGGTTCATATGGTGACCCAAATAAACATCTCGAATTAGCAGCGAGTCAGATCACTTCAGGATATACGAATAGTTCATTGTGTGTGGTTCAAAACAAAGTAAACAATGTCCTTAAATAAATAAGAGGCGTGGTAAAGATTCTGATATGAGATGATTCTATCTTTTCTAAGCATTTTTTTGGGGGGCCGGAGGAGTATGAAGCCTTCACCCCTTACATAAGCACTTGGACACTACTTTTAATTTTTAGTACAAATGCATAGCAATTCACCTTTCAGAAAAATCTGTCAGGAAAAAAAATAACACCCAGGTAAAGTAGTGACTGAACTATTTGGGTAGTTGTTGTTGTTGTGAGCCATTGAATCACGTCTGACTCAGAGCAACCCTATGTACAACAGCTCTGAACCCTGCCCTGTCCTGAACCAGTCTCACTGTTTCTGCACACTTATCCTCATTACCCCAATTTCTTTGTCAATTCATCTCCTTCAGAGTCTTCCTATCCTGCGCTGACTGTCCACTCTTTCAAGCATGATGCCCTTCTCCAGGGACTGGTCCCTCTTGGCAACATGCCCAAAGTATATGAGATGGAGCTTCAAAATCCTTTCCTCCAAGGAAAAGCTTGGTTGCATGCTCTCTAGGATATACCTTTGTTTTATCTTGGTCATCCATAACATGGTCAGTACTGATTTCCTTCACTACAAATCAAAAGCATTGATTCCTCTTCTTTGTAATTTTCCAGCTCTTTGATGCATAGCAAGTAACTGTGAAGATCATTGCCTGAATCAGGCACACCTTAGTCTCTAGACTGATATCCTTGCTCTTCAGCACTCTACAGAAGTTCCTGACAGCAGATTTTCTTGATACAATTCATCATTGGATTTCCTGACTGCTGGTGTCAAGATTTTGAAACCAAGGAAGCTGAAACTGTTAACAATCTCAGTCTCTTCCACATCTATCATGGTGCTTGCTGCCACTTGGCCCAGTTGTGAGAACCTTTTGGGTAGAATAAATTAATATTTCCCATTTGGATGGCAAGATTTTCCTATCACACAAATTTCTTTTTGGCATAATTTATACTTAACTATGTCATTCAGTCAGAACTGAGTCGTTGCTGACCTTCCAAGGGAGTTTCAGAGGCTGTAAATTTTATGGGAATAAACTGCTTACCTTTCACCATTTGAGCAGCTGGTGGATTTGAACAATAAGTTTGCACAACAGGTTTGGTTGTATCATGCTGTTTCCTTGTACCCTGATATCTAAGTGACAAAAGAACACCAGTCTCGACTACAAAAGCAGTAGGGCTTTTCTAGTTGATATAATAACTATTGAAGAGCACAGTCTCATTTTATGCCTTTTTTTTAAAAAAAAAGTATCCTATTTATTCTGATTATCACAGTGAATTTTCTTTTTAAACGCGCGAGAATGAGATAATGAAATGCCTTGAATCAATGTTATTACAATTATATATCTTCTTCAAACAGTTCGCTGACGTGCAACCTCAACTGCAACCAGGTGCAACCTGGCCTCTCCCAGTCTGCAGCAGAGTGAAGTAATTAAAAGACAAGTGTAAATAATTAATCCACAGTGCTATCAGATCTCGAGAATCTCAATGCTTTTGTCCCTGACCTGAAAAGAACTAGATGATACCCAGCTTCCATTGTGGTTTTTGGGTTTTTGGGATTTTGTGTGTGTGTGTGAGAAAAATCTGTATTTAGAATCAGCCAGCTGGACTCAGTTTAGGTAATCCCAATTTTGTTGGCAACATCCAAACATCATAGTCAGGACAAGTCAAACATAGGCCTTCTTCTCTCCATCAGGCCTAATCAAAGAAAGTGTTGACCTTGGCCACATCAATGTCATAGAGCTTCTTTACAGCTTGTTTAATTTGGTGCTTGTTGGCCTTGACATCCACAATGAACACAAGTGTGTTGATATCTTCTATCTTCTTCAAGGCTGACTCAGTGGTCAGGGGAAATTTGATGATGGCATAGTGGTCAAGCTTGTTTCTCCTGGGGGCGCTCTTCCGGGGGTATTTGGGCTGCCTTTGGAGTCTCAGCATCTTAGGCCACCAGAAGGTGGGTAACGTGCCACTCTTCTTGGTCTTTAATGCCGTTGCTTTGGCTTCAGTTTTGGGAGGGCAGGGGCTTCCTTCTTTGCTTTCAACGCCATCTTCATAGAAAGCTCCCATTGTTGATTGCTCTGAGAGAGATTACAAAAGAGCATCCTGGATAGATGGGCTTGTGGTTTAGTCCACAAGGATTTACACCACTAATCCAAAAGCTACTCTTCTCTGGTAGTTTGAATCTACCAGTCGCAGCATAGGAGAAAGATGTGCAATTTCCTCTAGTGCTATTTTTTCACTTTGGAAACCCAATGGAGGATCAACTTGGAGTCAATTCCAGTCCAACGTCAGTTAGAGAGTAAGAGAAAGGACAGAATGGAAGATAGATGTAGACTAAAACTCAAAAGTCATAAAAATGGCTACACTTACTGGTCTGATGGACACTGCAGGAATGTCCAAGATAACAATTGTTAGCGACCCTTGGAACCTGAAACAAAAGTCACCCTGTCATACAATGTTTAGCCAAGTGGCAATAAGTCTATAATGCAAAAGTAATAAGGAGCTACTCAGTCAGTGCAAGATTGTAAAGACAGCATTTAGCCAAAGAGAAAGCTCAGAAGGTTAACAGGGAGAGGACGGAGGGATGAATGGAATCTACAGCTACATACAGGTGATTGGAAGAGAGATGATATAATGTAAGATCACCACTGACATACAGAAGAGAGATGATGTAGACAGAAGGATTGCAGTCAGCCTCAGTAAACAAGATACGAATGAACGGTTAAATGGAATACCAAGCTGCTCTGCAAGTCTCACTCAAAGAACAATAGAAAGTTGTAAAACCAAAAAATCAAGGCGTTAACAATTTCACTCCAAGAACAAAGATGAAACAAACATGATGTCATCATCCTGTTAGCTTTTCAAGAGGAAGGATTACATCACACAATGTTACTGTTGTTGTTATGTGTCATTGAGTTGCCTGTGACCCATAGCGACCCTACGTACAGCATCTCTGAAGCCCGCCCTGTCCTGAGCCAGCTCACTGACTCGGACACATCTACCCTCATTACCCTAGTTACTGTATCAATCCATCTCATCCGAGGTCTTCCTCTTGTGTGCTGTCCCTCCACCCTTCCAAGCATGATATCCTTCTCTGTAGATCAGTCCGTCCCTCCTGGCCCCATGAAACTTGGTTTCACCCTCTCCAAGACAGACTTATTTGTTTTCTTGGGGTTCCATGGTAAGTTTAAGACTCTTCTCCATCAATGTTCTTGTTATTGTTATGTGCTGTCGAGTCGCTTGCAACTCATAGTGACTCTATGTACAACAGCCCTAAACTCTGCTCTGTCCTGTGCCAATCGCACTGTCTCTGACACTCCCATCCCAATTATCCCAGTCACTGAATCAATCCACCTCATAGAGGGCCTTCCCCTCCTGTGCTGTCCCTCCACCCTCCCAAGCATGACGTCCTTCTCCAAGGACCAGTCTCTCCTCACAACATGTCCAAAGTATGTTAGACAGAGCCTCAGAATCCTTGCCTCCAAGGAGCCACCTGGTTTAACCCTTTCCAGGACCAATCTGTTTGTTTTCCTAGCAGTCCATGGTATTCTCAATACTCTTCTCCAGCACCACAGCTCAAAGGCATTAATTCTCTTTCTATCCTCCTTGGTCATTGTCCAACTCTCTGATGCATAACAAGTGATTGTGAAGACCATGGTCTGTATCAAACGCACCTTACAATTCTCCATCAATATTTTGTGATAATCACTTGGACCATCCTGGTTTGTTGTTGTTGTTAGGTGTTGTCTAGTGAAGTACATCTCATAGAGACCCTATGAAACCTGAGATCTGATCACTGTCCTATCCTATGCCATCTTCACACTTCCTGACTCCCTAGAGCCTGTTGCAGTAGTCACCATGTCAACCCATCTAGTTGACAGTCTTTCTCTCCTTCGCTGATTCTCTGCCTTTCCAAGCATGATGTCCTTCTCGAAGGTATAGCTTCTCCTAGCAACATGCCTGAAGAATGCAAGAGGAAGCTTTCTCATCTCTGCCTCCAAGAAGCACTCTGGCTGCACATTCTCTGAGACATTTGTTTGTTTCTTTTGACAGTCCATGGGATGTTTAACTCTCTTCTCCAACACCACAGCTTAAAGGCATCAATTCTTTTTCTGTCATCCCTATTCATTGTCCAGCTCTCATATGCATAGTAAGTGATTGGAAAGACTATGGCCTGAATCAGATGCATATTTTTTTAACTTTATGAAATTTATTTTTTACCGAAGTTCACTTGGTTTTATCTTGTGAGTGGAAAAATGTAGAAAATGAAATGTACTTAAATATAACTGGAAGTAAGTAGATATGTATAATGTGTTTAAGTGTTTCTAAATCTAAGAGGGAGTTGCTTTGCTTACTCAAAGGTGGTGCCCCTTGGTGGTTCTAACGTATGGTGGCTCCTTGGGAAAAAGAGCACTCTCCTTCCATGTGATTTACAGCCTCTGAAAAACCACTGGAAGTTCATCCCAGAGTCATTCTGACCCCACGGCAATGAGTTTGAGGAAGTTTTATTGTACACACGTAAAAAATGTAAAGCTTAAATAATTTGCAGTCTTTATGCAAAAAAAGTAGCCATACTATTTTCTGCAAAAATACAAGCTGCCAGAGACCTTGGAAATTTCTTAAAGTATTTGGTTTGGACAAGTTAAGTTCAAGGGCCAGAAGTAATGATAAATTATTACTTTAAATTAGAGAAGTATTTGAAATTTTTAGTAAATAGTTCCATACTTTTAACACAGAAAAAAAATAAATAAAATGTTGGTTTATAAAAATATTAAATTAAATATGGGTTTATTTATAATACAAGCTCTGGTGGCCTACTGGTAAGAAACTGCATTGCAATCCTGAAGGCACACAGTTCAAATCCACCAGCTGCCCTAGGGGATAAAAATGGGCAATCTCCTCCTGTGTGATTAAACTGCCTTTGAAAACTCACTGGAGGATCAGTTCTGGGTCAGCCCCAGATGCGATGGTACGTGACAACACCAATATATTATATTTATAGTTTAAAATGAAGTTATTTTTGACTCATTAAAAAATGTTATGTGACTTGACCTATAGATTATTTACATCTATAGAATTAAAGCCGATAATAAGTATATCAAAGGTCTTGGTATATTTGTTCCTGCCACTCTCTACTGTGTGAAAGAGAACCACATCATGATCAAAGTGTGAATAACAGACCAGAAGCAGGCTTGTCTGTCATGGAGGATGTTAGGACTAGAGACCTTGATCTTTGGGATATATTTTGTGACATTGTGGCATTGAGATTTGAGGAAATATTCATTAAATCAGACATCTGAGTATCAGCTTTATGATTTTTGCCATATTCACGTGTGATCTGCACTATTACTATCTTAAGGGAGCTCTGGTGGCCTAGTGGTAAGGAGTTGCACTACCAACTCACATGCACGATGCTCTAACCCACCAGTTGCTTGATTAAAGAAAGATGAGCGATTTCATCTTGTGCTAGTTACAGCCTCTGAAAACCCACTGGAGAGTCAGCTGTGAGCTGGAGGGTTCGGAATCAATAGACACAACAACAGCATAGCTATTCTAAATGGAACAAATGGTTCTCTTAACTCTAAGACAGAGCATGACTATTGCTATGATATAGTCTTCCCCAAGCCCTTTGGTTTCACAGGTGGTCCTGGAGTCTTGCTCCCCTTTCTACTATTCACAAAAGTGGTGAAAATTTATCTGGCTGGGGTGACAGTCATGGGTTCACAGCTCTTGACTGGACAGAGCTAGCTTATCAGAAATTCTGTTGCTTTTTTTATCTTTCTCCTTCCAAAGTCAGGTTGTGGTCTCGATAAGTCCATCTGTCCCTCAGATGGGCTGTCTGAGGTCCAGCTGGGGAACCAGGTGGGGACAGCATTGGGGGGTCCACTAAGGCTGAGGAAGCCAGGTCTCAGCTAGGCTTCACGTAATGAGGATGGGACTGTAATTTCCCATCTGCCTTTTGTTTTTTTGTCTATAGTTTCAGTTGGGCTAGAACTCAGATGGACAAAAAATAAAGGTGCAGTTTCTTGAATCCCTGAATCGCTCATGCAGTTGCTGACCAAGATTTCTGCGACTCCTGTTAACCTCACATGCACGAAAGGAGAACTGAGCTCTGGGGTTTCACAGGATTCTTTTAACCAGGCTTTTCTTCCATGGCTCCTGTGGATGGATTTGAACCTCCGACCTTTTGGCTATCGGTTGAGTGCATTAACCATTTGTGCCATCCAGGAATACTCTGCTGTTGTTGTTAGGTTCCATTGAGTCACCTTATAACTCCTAGAAACCCTGTGAACCACAGAGCTGAACCTTCCCCTTTCTTATCCTCACCATCTCTGATTCACTCCAGTCCATTCTTCTAGTTATGATGTCAATTCATCTTGTGAGGGGTCTTCTTCTCTTGCTGTCTTTGCCAGCATGGAATTCTTTTCCAAGGACTGGCCACTCCTGCAACAGAAGGGTAATAGACAAATTCTCTGGCAAATATTAATTTATATATTAGTTTTAAAACCCCATATAATTAACATTTCTTTTCTCATTGCCATCACGTTGAGCCAGCTCATTGCTGACCATCCAGCAGGTTTTCAGAAGCTGTAAATCTCATAGGAGGAGATTGATCATGGAGCAGCTGATGGATTCAAACCGCCAGCCTTTGACATGGGAGTGCAACTCCCTACCCACTCTGCCACCAGAGCTCTCTGTTATTAAGAGGGGTGTTTTGGGTTTTTTTTGTTGTTGTTTTAAAATATTTTTTTTTAATTTTACTTTATTATTTTGTGTGCGTGTACCATTAAATCGGATCTGACAGGTACAGGAGGAGATTGCCCCTCCTTCTCCAGCAGAGCATTCAAACCATGTAGCTCTGGGATTGCAGTGCAGCTTCTTGCCACCAGAGCTCCCCTAAGAGGTTTTTTTTAAAAAAAAAAATTATTACTGTTTCAAAAATTCTCTTACGTATGAATAATGAAACATTTACTCCAATCGGTATATTACCCATATACTGAATATGGGTAATGGTTTGGGATCTTATTTCTTTTTCTAGCCAGAAGAGAGCATACCTTGAGTTTACCCTAATTTTCTTCATCCAAAGAATTAATTATGCTGATTAATAATACTGGGAGCACTCAAATATGAGAGAAATGTTGAAAGCATGCTAGAGGCCAACTGTTTTCTTTGGGAGCAGGAAGATACTCAAAATATTGAAGACCCAACACCTCATTGACCCTGACCAAGCCGAAGAGATTTTGTGGAAATACAACAGGAAGGCCTCCCTCAGTTTGGAGCCGTGAGGATCCCACCAGGCCTTGCCACCCAGCTTGTTCTTCAGATCAGGAACAGCGGCATCAATCACTGTGTGTGTGTGTGTGTGTGTGTGTGTGTGTGTGTGTGTGTGTGTGCGCGCGCGCGCACGCGTGCAGAAACGCACCACCTCAGACCCCACCCTAGACAGACTTGCTGGATCAGACTCAGCTTTTTAACACTTCCCCCCAAGGTGATTCATGTGTACATTATAAATGGTGCCGGAAACACATTGTGTTTCTGCTTTTCTAAAATGCTTCTGTGTGACGATCATCTGCAGGCCCCATTATGGGTAAAACTCATGGAGTCAGAACCAGTTCGTGACTGACCCCCCGGAGGGTTTTCAGAGACTGTAAATCACATGAGAAGTGACTGCCCACCTTTTTGCCAAGGGACAGTTGTTGGATTCGAGCCACCTACATGCGGGTTGGCTTTGCAGCTCTTTATCCAGGAGGCCACTAGAACTAAATGAGTGTTTGAGCCCGGCCTTCCATCAGCCCTGGGAGACAGCGCAGGAGGAATTTCCACAATGCCCCTAACTCGCTGACCGCTGGTGCCCTGGAAGTCCCCAGGCCAGCAGGCCAAGCCCCGCAGAGGCACAAGCACCTAATGAGGATGCTTAGAGGGAAGGGCAATAGCCTAGCTAATGACTGCTTCCAGAACAAACCCAGAAAGGAGGCTGCTGTGCCCAGCAGGAAACTTCACTTCTGCAGGGCTGACTTCCCGCCCCCCCCCAAGCTCACTTCCTGCTCATCATAGGGAGCCGTAACCCCGGTTCTGTAAGATAAGACTACAGAAATACATGCCTCTCCAACCTCCCATGTGCCCAAGACAAAAATACCAAGTGCAGACCCACACACACTCTGACTGGATCCATTACCCAAAACCCCACAGTGAACAGGGCTTCCCTCTATAACCAAATCTAAGAGAGAAACTACGTACAGGCGGAAAGAAACTAAAATTTGAGATGTTTAAAAAAAGCTTGTGCTACAGAATTCTTGTTAGACTTAAACCAAGAAAAACGAGACAGCTTATTATAGTTCTTTCTGTTTCCCATTTCCTTGAGATTTGAAAAGATGGTGCATTGATGGAAAAAGAACAATGACGAAAGACTTTTCACCCAAGAGAGGACACAAGTTGGGTCAAGAGGCTGGATTTAGGATTCACTTCTGCCGATTACTTAGCTATCGGAATGTGAACAAGTAAATCTCTCTATGCCTCAGTTTCTGCATCTGTAAAAAGGGCTGGTAATGATACTCCTGACCCCACAAAGTCTCTGAATGATTACATGTGAGGATATATTTCAAGTGTTTGGCAAAGCGACCATTCAACATTAGTCTTCTAGCTGTGGAAACATCAAGG
Organism: Elephantulus edwardii; assembly: GCF_000299155.1. Lineage (NCBI taxonomy): Eukaryota > Metazoa > Chordata > Mammalia > Macroscelidea > Macroscelididae > Elephantulus > Elephantulus edwardii. The sequence continues at coordinate 2,811,870 of NW_006399867.1, read as the reverse complement.
GTTCCATGCAGCCTCTAGAGGCAAGGATGGGGAAATGTCATCACACTTGTTAGGTGCTATTGAGTTGTATACGACCCATAGCGACCCTGTGAACAACAGATCTGAACCCCCGTCCTATCCTGTGCCATCCTCACACCTCCTGACATGCTAGAAGCCATTGCAGCAGTCAGTGTAACAATCCACCTGGTTGTTTTGGGCATATTTTCAGGGGGAATCAGTGCTGGGGGAGAGACATCATGCTGCTAGAGAGTCAGTGAAGGACAGGAAGACCCTCAGTGATATGGTTAGACACGGTGACTGTAGCCATGGACTTGACAGGACAGAGATCAGGAGGATGATAAGAGAGGGTAAGATTCAGCTCTGTTGTTCATAGTGTCACTATGAGTTGGGATGGCACATTAGTGACCAATAACAAGGCAACTCCAGCAGGGCAGAGAGGGTTGAGCTCAAGGGGCATTTGGGGTGGACAGAGGTAGGTGTGATGAAATTTTAAAGCGTAAAATGTGATGATTGGAGAGGGAGCAGGAAGAGCAGGAATAGAACGGATTCTTTACAATGAACACTGTAAGGAATTCTTGGTGCTGCTGCTGTTGTTAGGTGCCATCGATTTGAATACGACTCATAGTGACCCTATGAACCTCGTCCTGTCCTGTGCCATCCTCACAATCTCTGACACACTCAAGCCCGTTGTTGCAGTCACTGTGTCAATCCACCTGTTTGAGGATCTTTCACTTCTTTGTCATCTCGCCTCCTTTTCAAGCATCATGTCCTTCTCCAAGGAATAACTTCTAGCAGCATGCCCATTTGACATCAGCAATGATATCCTTGGAGGCGTGGCATCTTCCAAATATAGCTTGAACAACCGTCTCAGAGAAGAATGCTGATTATCCTGTGCATGGCCAAAAGATCAAACAGATATGTCTGGGAGAAAGTGTAGTCACAGTGCTCCTTGGAGGCAAACATGATGAAGCTTCATCTCGCAGACTTTGGGCATGTTGCTTATTGCTGTTGTTGTTGTTATGTGCCGTCGAGTCGCTTGTGACTCATAGCGACCCTATGTACAACAGTCCTAAACTCCACTCTGTCCTGTGCCAATTGCACTATCTCTGACACTCCCATCCCAATTATCCCAATCACTGAATCAATCCACCTCATAGAGGGCCTTCCCCTCTTGCGCTGTCCCTTCACCCTCCCAAGAATGATGTCCTTCTCCAAGGACCGGTTTCTCCTCACAACATGTCCAAAGTATGTTAGACAGAGCCTCAGAATCCTTGCCTCCAAGGAAGCACCCGGTTTAACCCTTTCCAGGATGAATCTGTTTGTTTTCCTAGCAGTCCATGGTATTCTCAATACTCTTCTCCAGCACCACAGCTCAAAGGCATCAATTCTCCTTCTATCCTCCTTGGTCATTGTTCAACTCTCTGATGTATAACAGGTGATTGCAAAGACCATGGCCTGTATCAGACACACCTTAGTCTCCAGAGAGACACCATTGCTCTTCAGTACTTTGGAGGAGAGGCTTTTTCTTGGAGAGGGACAAAATCTTGGGAAGGTGGAGGAAGGATGAAGGAGAGGGAGACCCTCAACCAGGTGGATTGACACACTGACTGCAGCAATGGGCTTGAGGATGTTGGAGATTGTGAAGATAGTACAAGATAGGAAAGGGTTCAGTTCTGTTGTTTCTAGGGTTGCTGTGAATTGTATTCAAGTTGTCGGCACCTAAAAAAAAACAAGCAGCATGCCCAAAGTATGTGAAACAAAGCTTCCAGCAATTAGAAATCAGGAGACATCTTGGACTAGGAAAGTCTGCAATCAGAGACCTCTTCAAATTATTGAGGAGCAATGATGTCAGTTTGAAGAGTAAGGTATGCCTGATTCAGTCCCTTTTCAGTCACTTGCTATGCATCTGAGAGCTGGACAATGGTGGTAGAAGAATTGAGGCTTTTGAACTGTGGATTTGGAGAAGAGTGCTGAATATCCCACAGACTGCCTGAAGGACAAACAAGTCTGTCTTGAAGAAGGTGCAGCCACAGCGCTCCTTGGGGACAAAGCTGATAAAGCTTCTGTGAAGAATCAGGGGAAGTGAATCAACCTGAAGTGAATGGATGATCAGACAGCAGGTACATTGCAATTGGCAATCTGGAACAGGACATGCATAACTGATCAAAGAGAGGGGAAGACAATGAGGAAAGAATAAAACCAGAGAAGAATGGAAGGCAGGGGCTGGAGGTGAGGGAAAGGGAGCAGAGATGAGTGAATGGATGGGTAAGATAAAGAGAAAGGAAGTAGACAGCCAGGTTCAATAGAACATTTTAAATAAGGGCATTAGGCAATTGTAATTATTGTTATAAAATGAAAAGCGTAAGAACATTTCTCTCAACGAATTGTATAAATCCTCTCCTCATGCCAATCCTTGCCTCCTGCGGAGTCAGCAAGCAAGTTCCCTCAACAAAACCTGCAAAAGCCCTAAGTCCGAGCTGAAGCCATCGAGACTGGTGGGAATGAGTGAAGGTCAAGGAGAAAGACTTGAAAAATGAACCACAGAACCTCCCTTTCTGCAGAATAGTATAAACTGAAGTACAAATTTCATACATGATGTACAAACTGTTATGAAGCTTGGACAAAATCTCCATCCTAGTGCCAGATTTCAACACACCTTCCTTGACATTTAGCATTTTGTGTAAACAAAAAAGAAAAGAAAGAAATATGAAGAGTAGTGCATTTCCCTGTTTCGTGAGCACAAGCATTGTACAGAAGCGGGTTTTAACGATTCTGGCTCAGGTGTTCTGAGCTTGGACCTGAAAGTCCCCACACATAACAAGCTCCCAGGTGATGCGGATGTTTCTGGTCCACAGGAATGTGGGGTTTCAGGATGCAGGTAATCTGTGTAACACAATAAATGAGCTTGGCTAACTGGTCTGATAGAGACTGATGGAGTCCCAGAGACTAAGGCCCTTCAAACCCGGAGCAAAACTCATCCTTGCGGCTCAGCTTTCAACCAAACAATGGACAGATCTATTAGGGGACCGACCAGTAATACCAGGGAAGCACTCACCTCTAAGAAACAGCCAACCACTGACAATCAAAAGAACAGCTTTTGTCCAAGAAGAAAGCCCTAGAGGCAGGAGGGAGTAAGACAGGAGGAGGAGCGGAAATGAGAATAATAGGGAGGAAGTAGGGAAAGTGTGGGTCCATTGTGGGGATTGTATTTAATGTGATAAAATAGTATGTGTATGAATGGCTGAGTGAAAAGCCAACCTGTTTTGTCAACTTTCACTCAAATAACAATGAAACAAAGAAATAAATAAACAGACAGGAAGCTCAGATATGTACAGAAGGTAGGAATGTCAGTCCAAAGACCTGAATGGACAGGAATGTCGCTTTATTATCTATAAAGTAAATTAATTTCTATCTCAAGTCTCCATCTCACCAAGTTGATGCAAAGGCATTAGATTTTAAATTGGAGGAACAATAGAATTTTTTTAAAAATCCCAAAAAACACACCATAATAGGCACCTCTTCACCAAATAGAAAAGAGACTCTAATTCCTGAAAAACATGTCTCCAAACTCATAGGTGGCCCTCCTCAGCTCTCCAGGGCTCAGACACCTTACCCAGAGCAAGAGGACTCAAAGAGACATTGCTGCTTGTTAATAATTGCCATAATCTTCAATATCTGCTACTAAGCCAGCAGCCCATTCTACATGAAAAATAATAATTTATAGTTGCAGCTAAAGGATTGTTTTATCAGAACCCACAATTGTAATTGGATGTCAAGTGTTGTGAGTCTCTGTGAATGGAAAGTGACAATCACCAAGGCTGGTGTTTAATTTTATAATGTAATTATTAAACTTCCCATCTCCCTGCTCCTGTGTCTTCTGTCAACGAGGCTTCCAGCAGTGGCCTCATATTCTGTCAATGCTGTTTTCATCAGCACAGAATTTTGACGTTTTTATCTTTAAGCCTGTGTCTGGCCCTGTTTTGCTTATCAGTAGGTAGGGTGGACAATGACCCATTGGCCTGGTTCTGCAGAAAGAGGGCAGCTACCAAATTTTCATTATGAGTCATAGAAGACTCAACGGCACATAATAACCAATTTTTCTGACTCGGGACTCAAAAAGCCCAAACAAGAAAGCAGGATCCCAAGTTTGCAAGCTTGCTTTGCTCATGTGGCTTACCCTCCCTTCCCACTCGCCCACAAGACCCAACCCCTGGCCTGTCCATCAGAAGCCGACCAAAGGGCTGACCTAGTTTCTTCAACGCAGAAACTATAGCCTTCTGGAAAGGTAAGCCTTGGCATTTTGGGATCAGAATCTTGCAAAATCTTCTATCAATTCTAAGTCTTATGACTAACAAAGTCACCAGCCAAAAGCATTAGGAAAGTGATCTTATTTTGAGAAGTGGCAAACAGATTGAGGAAACCTTACAAAGCTTGTTTTTATAGGAACACTGCTTAGTGGAGAAGAAAGCATGATAACATCTAGGAGGTGAGATGCTAGATTGAGCAAAGAGATAAAAGAAGTTCAAGAGAAACGGACAAACACGATGTATAAAAATGATTGTAAAAAAAAATGCAATGTTGCTGTTATGTGTCCTCAAGTCACCTGTGACTCATAGCAACCCTGTGCACAATAGTTCTGAACCCTGCTCTGTTTTGAACTAATCTCACTGTCTCTGACGCACCCGCCTTCATTGCCCCAGTTCCTGTATCAATCCCTCTCATCGGGGTCTTTCTCTCCTGATTTGTTCCTCTACCTTTCCAAGAATGATGTCTTTCTCCAGAGACTGGTCTCTCTTGGCAATATGCCCAAAGTATGTGAGACAGAGCTTCAAAATCCTAGCCTCTAAGGAGCAGGCTTGTTCCACCCTCTCCAGGACAGACCTGTTTGCTCTCTTGACAATCCATAGTCTATACAATACTCTTCTCTAGCATCACAACTCAATGATCTTCTTCTGCCGTCCTTACTCATTGCCCAGCTCTCTGATGCATACCAAGTAATTGCAAAGACCATGGCCTGGATCAGGTGTACCTTAGTCTCCAGACTTACATCATTGCTTTTTAGCACTCTGGAGAGGTCCCTAACAACAGATTGTCCTGATGTAATTCATCTTTTGATTTCCTGGCTGCTTGTGCCAAGATTGTTGATTATGGAACCAAGCAATCTGAAATTATTAACAATCCCAATCTCTTCTCCATCTTATCATGGTGCCGCCAATTGGCCCAATGGTGAGAATCTTCATTTTCTTGGTGTTGAGCATCAATCCATATTGTAGACTACAGTCCTTGACCCTCTGCAGCAAATGCTTCAGACTTTCCTCAGTTTGAGCAAGTAAGTTTGTTTCATCTGTGTAACACAGGTTGTTGATGAGTCTTCCTCCAATCCTGATGCCACATTCCTCCTCTATATAGTCCAGCCTCCTGAATGATCTGTTCTGCAAATAGATTGAAAATCCAATGTACATGAATGAAACACAATGTATATGAATGATTGTATGAAAACCAATTAAAAAACAGAACTTAAGCAAAAAAAAAAATTCACTCTGTGGTGCTGGCTCCTCAGCCCAGCTGTCTAAACAGGCAAGGATTTCACTCTAAGGAGTACATCTCTGATTCCAGTTTAGCCAAGATTTCAATATCCAAACTTAAGAACAGAGCTTAATGGAGGAAAAAACCCTCAACACTGAGCCTAGCTAAACCAAAGTTAGGCTAGGATTCAGCTTCTCCCAGGGTAACTGAGACTTTAACCAAAACATAACTCAAGAAACTCTACAAACCCTTGCCACATCAATCCTGGAACACTGTTCAATTCAGAACTCAATGTATTTCTTCTTGTTGTTTTTATGTGCCATCGAGTCTACTATCACTCAGAACAACCCTATGAACAATGACTCTGAACCTTGCCCTTGAGCTTCACCCTCTCTGACATGTCTGATTCCACTCATATCTTTGTCAATCCATCTCATCAAGAATCTTCCTTTCTTGTGCTGACCTTCTACCCATCCAAGCATGATGTCCTTCTCCAAGGACTCGCCCCTCCTGACATGTACTTGTTATGTTGTTAAGTACTGCCAAGTTGGAACCCACTGACAGCTGACCTTCCAGTGGGTTTTCAGAGGTAGTAAATCAGAGACTATCTATCTTTGTCTTGTAGAGCAGCTGGTGGATTTGAACCATGTCCCCATGGGTTGGTAGCCCCATGCCTTACTAAGTTACCAGCGCTCTCAGACATTTACTAGGAGCAGCAAACCTTCTTACCACTGGGCTATCAGAGCACCCTGACAGTTACTAGAAACCCCAAGTTAAGCCTAGCCTACAACCCATATCTAGGATGCAAATATCTTTTGGAATAAGGACAGAAGTCAAAGGCACCTAGTTATAGAAAATAATTGTCTGTTAATCATTGTTTGAAGTCTAAACTCTCTATTTGTTAGAACAATACTCTTAATAGAATTGTTTTCTAGCACAAAAACTACCTTATTTCATATGAGTGTAATCGATTGGGGACAGAGATTACAGTCCATTCAACTAGGAAATCTCAAACCCAGCATAAGGTCTGGGGGACTTTGGTGGTATAGTAGGTAAGGAGTTGTGCTGCCAACTCAAAAACAGATAGTTCAAGCACACCAGCACTCCTTAGGAACAGTCTCCTTCTCTGCTTCTGAAAACTCACTGTGACATCAGTTATGAATCGGTTCTGACTCAACAGTACGTTAACAATGGGAGGAGATTGCCCATCTTTATCTCACAGAGCAGCTAGGGGATTTGAACTGTGTGCCATTGGGATAGCAACATTACTTCTTACCATAAAGCCACCAGAACTTCCTAATAACAAGCATGGGACCTAGACTAATACCTAGGACTAAGGGAGGCTCATGTGTTGGATTCTGGAAGGTGGGTTCTCTTGTTTTGGATGAGGGTCAGGTGAGGACTGTTTGGTTGTTTTTTTCTTTTATTTCATTCACAATCATGTGTGAGCTGATTGTATTTGCTGGATTTAGCAAACAATGATCTGTGGGCTGGAAGCCTCTTGTTTAAGTCAATCAGATCAGAACCTGGTGGGTGGGCCTTTGTATTTAAAAGTCAGTTGGTCCCTCCTGCTGGTGTTAACTGTTTGGGACAAGCATTCTTCTAAGAGGTACAGCACTGATCTGTAAGTTTGCTGTACTGAGGTAACTTGTGGTTACTGTGACACTGAACACTGTGCCACTGATGTGTCAAATGCCATAACAGTTACCCATGATGGACAGTGTTTGGTGGAGCTCCCCAATTAAGACTGGCTTGGAAGTAGAGTTGGTACCCACTTCGTAAACAATATGCCTCTGGAAACTCTATGAACATTAGGGAAATGATGATAGTTATAGAACAGGGTTTAGATTTTTGTTCCTAGAGTTGTTATGAGTCATGCTCGACTTGATGGCACATAACAACACAACAACAATACATACTAATACATGGGACCTATACCAATAGACAAAGGTTTGCTGAATGGCTAGAGGGAAAACATTCAGAAGATTAAAAAGAAAAGAAGTCTCTGGAATCCTGAAGACCTAGTGAGAAATCTGCTCTGCCACATCTTAGCTGTGTGACCTCCAGACCCTCCCTCAATGTGCAATATCAAGGTTGCTGCTAGGAGGTAATGAAATAGTGAATGCAAACTATCTAACTCAGAATATTGCTTTCCTTTTTCTTCCTCCAAGGGCAGTGCATCAGGTGATGGTATTAGATGATATCTATTTGTTTTTCCCCTTCTACCCCTGAACGCAGGATCCTCAGAGAGTATCAGATCCCTAAACTCCTTGGAACCTCCAAATCTAATTTGCCATTATCTTCACCCATATTCTATATCATCTCTTTCCAGGGTGGAGTCTCCATAGACTTCTGATTTGTTGTCTGTCATGCTTTTTAACAAATATTCACAGACCTCAGTCACATTTAATGCTAAAAATGTATTCTTGTTCATGGATCCTCGAGTTGACGTAGCACTGCTGAGACCTGGCCCTGATGTCTTCTGTGACCACAGCCAGTCAGAGTCTTCCACTCTACTCCACGGGATCACTCATCCTCCAGCAAGTCAGCCCAGGCTGCTCACATGGCCACGGGACTGTTCCATGAGAGCGGAAGCCCATTCCAGCCCATCTGAGGTCTGGACTCAGAACTGACACTTCATCATGTCCATAGCAAGTGACAAGGCCATTTCAAATGGCAAAGACACAACTCTGCATGCTGATGGAAGAAACTGCAAGGATTCAGGCAGTGGATGAGCTCTGGCCATTTTCAGTCATCAGTCTCTTATATCTTTTTTGTCCTTGAGTCTCTTTGGTTTGAAGAAGGTGGATAAGAGGCTGCACACAGCAATATATTTTGATGAGAAGCTCTCATGGCCTATTGGTAAAGAGTTGTGCTGCCAAGCCAAAAGCAGGTGGTTCAAATCCACCAGTTGCTTCATAGGAGAAAGATGAGCAATTTCTTCTTGTAATTTTTAGCCTTTGAAGACCCACTGGAGAGTCAGTTCCAGCTTGAAGGCACACAACAGCCACAAAGTCTTCTGAGTTGAGTTCTAACTCAGCTCTACCACATGTATTATCTGGCCTCTCAGATCCATAATTTCTTCGTCTGTATAATGAGAACAATTCATAAGAACTCCTGAGTCCTTGAATTTCCATTACAGCTGGGGCACATTCTACTGCCTCCAGAACTGGTAAGAACAGGAAGAAAAATCTAAGCAGCAGACAGCCAGTATCACTCAACAATGTTCCCACATCACCAAGACAATTTCTCTAGGCAGCTTCTCAAAGCAGTGGATGATCAACTGCGTCATTTACTATAATTTTTCTTTTTTTACCAGTCTGTAAGTGAAACCTAGACATTCTCTTGAGATAACTTATCCGTATGACACAAACATTTTCCTTCCTGTCCTCATCTACCGTGTATGATGCAAACTTTCCCAAACTGTCCCCTAGACCTTCCTGATGGACTTCCCAGACTTTCCACCTCCCTTTTCCAAGGTGGCGCTGACTAGGCCACTTACAGCTCCTCTTTTTAATCACTGTTTACCTCATTTGCATTTTTCTCATTGTAATACAATTATCATAAAGAAAGCCCTATTACCAAGGTACAAGTGGTGTCTGATTCAGTCTTTACTAAAACTTGATCTCATAGTGAAATTACAAGACTGAAAAGAACTGTCTCAAAGGATTTCCTAGGCTGAGTGAAGTGCTTTGTGGCAGGAAGCTGCACTGCAATCCTGAAGTCATGCGGTTTGAATCCACCAACTGCTCTGCAGAAGGATGGGCAAATTTCATCTTCCAATTAACTGTCTCAGTTAAACCCCACCAAAGGGTCAGCCATGAGAGGTTTAGAACTTAATGGTGCACAATAATAATCTTCAGGGAAGCAGATTTTCAGCTCATTCCTCTCAAGCAACCAATAGTGGGTTCATCCACTGGCCTTTCAGTCAGCAATCAAGCATCTGACCATTGTGCCATAGGGCTCCTTACAGTCTTACTGAAAAACCTGAAGCCCATCACCGTGGAGTAGATTCTGACTCACAGTGATGCTACAGAACCGCGCAGAATGATCTCTGAGCTTTACAGAAGCCCATTAGCCGGGTGAGCTTAAGCCTCTGCCTTTTCATGAGCAACCAAGCATTTAACCACTGTGGTCACCAGGCTTCCATTTCTGGGTTCCAGAATAGAATAGAGTCCTCAGTCCACAGTTCTTCTTACACTCCCTCCTTGTCTTGTCCTCTACAGATTAAATTTAGCTGACCTCTGTGGTTTCTCCCAAATTTACTCACAAAACTCATTTTATTCACTAATCACAATGCCTTACCTCTCTTATAAACAGATTCTCCATCTGATCAATACTGTCCACTCAAGACCTGTCTCGTGAGGTGAAATGAATGATACATTTATGTTTTCAGCATGGTGCTCAGCACATAGTGAGCAATTCAATAGAGATTAAGCCCCAGCATTCTGATCAGACTTAATATTAGACTGTTACCGTCCGCTTTGGCTCAAATCAGGAAAGGAGTACATCAGAAATGCATCCTATCGCCACCCCTTTTCAGTCAACATGCAGAACAGATCATTTGGGAAGGCTAGGCTTTATGAGGAGGAATGTGGCATCAGGATTGGAGGAAGCCCATCAACAATCTGAGCTATGCAGATGGCACAACCTTGCTTGCTGAAACTGAGAAAGACCTGCATTTTCTGTCAAAGGTCAAAGACTGCCGTGTGCGATATGGATTGAAGCTCAACGTTCAGGAAACGAAGATTCTCACCATTGAGTCATTGGCAGCATCATGATCAATGGAGAGGAGATTGAGACTGTGAAAAATTTCAAATCGCTCAGTTCCACAATCAACACTCTTAGCACCAGCAGTCAGGAAAACAAAAAACTAATTGCACTGGGGAAAGTCTTCTGTTAGGGACCTCTCCAGAGTGCTGAAAAGCAACAATGCCAGTCTAGAGACTAATGTGAGCCAGATCCAGGCCATGGTCTTCTCAATTGCTTGCTATGCAACAGAGAGCTGGGCAATTACAGATAATGACAGAATAAGAATCAATGTCTTTGAGTTGTAATTCTGGAGAAGAGTACTAAACATACCATGGACCCATGGACCACCAAGAGAACAACTTCTCCAGGTCTGTCCTGGAGAAGATAAAATCAAGTTGTTCCTTAGAGGTAAGGATTCTGAAGCTCCATCTCACATGCTTTGGGCATATTGTCAGGAAGGACTGGTCCTTGGAGAAGGACATCACGCTTGGAAGGACAGCATAGGGGAAAAAAATCCTGAATGAGATGGATTGACTGGGTGACTGGGGTAATGGGGGGTAGGTGTGTCAGAGACAGTGAGCCTGGCTCGGGATAGGGCTGGCTTCAGAGCTATTGTGCATAGGATCATTATATAGCAACACAACAACATCCTCTCTGGAGTCCATTGGAGTGTTTGCATTATTTTTTACTTCCGTATACAACTTCATATTTACAAGACAAAAAATCTTCTCTGTCATAGATTCTTTCGTTAAGCAGCTCTGTAGTTTGTTGTTATGTGGCATCGAGTTGCTTGCAATTCATAACAACACCGTGTACAACAGCCCTGAAACCTGCTCTACACCGTGACAACTTTACTGTCTCTGACACACCTACCCCCATTACCCCAGTCACTGAATCAATCCATCTCATTGATGAATTTCCTCTCTTTCTCTGTCCCTCCACCCTTCCAAGCACAATGTCTTTCTCCAAGTACTGGTCCCTCCTTGCAACATGCCCAAAGTATATCAGATGAGCTTCAGAATTCTTGCCTCTAAAGAGCAGCCTGGTTTCACCCTCTCCAGGACAAATCTGTTCTTCTGGTATTTCATGGTATATTCAACACTCTTCTCCAGCACCACAGCTCAAAGGCATCAATTCTCTTTCTATCATCCCTAGTCATTGTCCAGCTCTCTGACACTTTGCAAGCAATTGCAAAGACTATGGCCTGGATCAGATAGCTCAGTGCTAGGGAATTATGCTGCCAACCCAAAGACATGTGGTTCGAATCCCCAGCTGCTCTGTGGGATTTACTACCTCTGAAAACCTACTGGAGGCTCAGTTATGGGCTGAATCTGACTTGATGGTACTCAATAAGAACTGCTCTCAATATCTGTTCCTCACTTCAGGGTGTTACATCAGCAGGTAACCCCAAGTCAAGGAGTTATTGCTGTCTCAATTGGCACAAAAATTCCTGGTCCAAGTAGAGAGAGTGGAAGAGAGAAGTGATCTTGTCCTGGATTTTCTCCATTGGCGTCTGACCCAAGCAGAGGCCAGAGCCACGGGAGGGGGTGGGGGTGGTGTTGGATTTCCCTTCAGGATGATGATGAGGGACCAGCAGCTGGCAGGAAACAAATATGACACAAATGCTGGAACAGCTATAAATAGGCAAAGTCAATGGAGTGGAAAGGAAGGCATTTAACAGCTAAGTATTCTTTGCAACAGCAGGCTCACACCTCATTTTAACAGACATTATTTACACAAAAGGAGGTGTGATGGTGCTTACAGCATCATTAGGCATGGATTACTTCCTTAACTGTGAATAAAGACACCCAGGAGAAGGGGCTTCTCTGGAACTCCTCAAGGGCAGCCTGGAAACCAAATATAGACCGAGCCGTGCCCTTAGACCAACGTTAAAACTGTCAGTAAGCCCAACAATTGTCTCCTGGCTTACCGAGTTCTCTGTCCACCAAAAACCACAAAGAGGGTTCCCAAACCAGGGGAGCAAAAATGGCCACATTCTGAGCCTCACAGCAACTTCCACCTCAGTTTCTTAAACCCTCTCTCAGCTCAATAGTGCTGAGTCCCTGTGAGCAAAGGGTGTTCTACACCAACTATCCCCAGAGTCGTATTCCATCTATGTGCTACCTTCTGCCTTGAGTTATCACTGCTGTTTTCACCCACGATGCAGAACCAGGGCATCTTCTGTCCACAAAAGCACTATGTGTGCATTTTCCCCGGGGTCTCTCTGACTTCCAACAGCTCCTGTGAGCTCCACTGCTCTCCCTCCTTTCTATAGCTCATCCCAGCCAATATCTCTTTTCTAAGTCTAAAGGAAGGAAGCTTTTCTCTCTCTCTCTCTCTCTCTCTCTCTCTCTCTCTCTCCTCCCCGAATCTTCGAAGCCACTCAGCCTCCTCCCACAGCCTATCTTCAACATGTTTAGGTTTTCCTAACAAAAGCAGAAACCTCAGGAGACGCTTCTGTCTTCAGTCCTGACACATTCCACCCCCAAGGCAATCAAACACCAAGCTTGCCACCTGCCTGCATGGGAGGACGGAAAAGGGAGAAAATACAAATTAATGTCTCATAATATTATGCAGACACTAGCATTTAAGTCATTCTGACTACATGCTATATCCACCCAGACAGTCTGTCCTTTCAGGAGGATGGCTAAGCCTCGACAGCACAGTGTCGGGGGTCTGTTTTAAGCACATTTTGAAGATATTTCCTTGTGGACCAGCTCCTTGCTGGATCAGCTTCTCTGGGCTTAAATGTATGAAGTGCTTCAGGAAAGAGACAGACGGGAGAGTCTCTGAACACCCAGGATAGAGCTGAGCAGGAGCCCTCACGGACTGACCTCATCCTGAAGTTTTATCCCTTTTGAAAGATCCTCTTTTGAGATTTCAGTGGGCCTCTGAGAAAAATCATTCAAGAACTGGGCTATATAAAAAGATGATGGCACCAGAATTAGAGAAAGACTCATCAACCATCTACATTATGCCAGTGACACAAGCATGCTTGCTGCAAGTGAACTCGAAACATCTGCTGGAGAAGATCAAAGACTGCAGTCTTCAATATGAGTTACATCTCAACAGCAAGAAAACAAAAACCCTCACCACTGAAGCAACAGGTAACAGAACAGCAGATAGAGAAAACGATTGTCAGTGATTTCATTCTCCATGGGTCCCCCAATCAATACCCAGGGTAAAAACAATCAAGAAATTAAAAGACATGTTGCAATTGGGAAATATGTTGTCATGACTCTCTCCAAAGTTCTAAAGAGCAACAGTGTCACTTTAAAGACTAGGGTGCACCTGATTTAAGCTATGGGTTTTTCAATTACTTCCTATACATCTGAGTGTTGGACAATGAACTTATGGAAGAAGAATCAATGACTTTGAGTTGCACTGGAGAAGAGAATATCCCATGGACTGCTCTTAGAGGCAAGGATGGAGATAGTTCATCTCTCCTAGAGTTTGTTATTAGGAGCCCTTGGGGAAAGATACTATACCAGGATGGATAGAGGGTAAGAGAAGGAGAGGAAAATTCCCAACAAGGTGGATTTAGACAGTATCTGTAACAATCAGAGATGGTGAGGGTGATGACGGATAGACAAGGTTCAGATCTGTTGTTCATCAGGTCATTATAGTTACAGATGACTCAGTGGCACTTAACAACAACAACTGTTAAAATCAAGAGATGAAACACAATCATGACATCAGTGGCTTCATCAAGCCAATGCCAACCTTGATGCCCAGTCAAAGGTGATAACTGCCCACTTTGTGTCAGGCTCTATGCTTGAGGCTAAGGGAATATTCACTTTGATGTTGCTGTTTCTTTAATAGATGCCGAGTAGATGCTTACTCTATGTCAGACACTGTTTTACACTCTTAGACTATAGCAGTGAACAAGATATCCACGGTGTGGAGAAAATAGTCTAGTGAGGAAGATAGGAGATAACAAGCAAACACATTTACGGCAGAAAGACAATACAGCAGAATAGAGGTGAAGAAGGGTGGGAGCTCTTCTTATGTAGATGATCGAGAAGGTCTCGCTGAAGAAGTGACTTGGAGTCATGATAAGGATGATGAGAAGATAATCAAGGAGAAGAGAATTCAAGCTGCAAGCATTGCTGCAGTTGAAAACCTAAGCACAGCAGTTGCAAGAAGTCAAGAAAAGTGGTTGTTATTCTGGACACGGTGTAAAAGGAGAAAAAGATTAAAAGGGGGATCGGGAGAGCCTGCAATCAGAGCAGTTCCACACTTAATGGCTACATTTCAGTGATATATATATATACACACAGGTTAGATAAGGTTCTCTCTTCTCATGAATGTGCTAAAACCAGTCATTCACACAGAGTGTTTACAAGATCTTCTTTCAGACAAAGAGGCAAACTGGATTTATAGATACACAGGATGTTTATAGATATGGGAATGGAGGTAGAAATGAAAGAGGCACACTTGAGGAAGGTGTTTTGGGTTTGCTTTTTTTTAATTGTTATTAATCCATTTTAGGTCAATGAGAGTCAGAAAAGACTCTTTGATCTAGCTCAGAGTATTGGCTATGACAATGAGGCGGCTCTAAAATAATGGAAAAGACCCAGGCCTGAGGTGTCCTGTGGTTCAGAGGAAGACTTTCTAGTTCTCATTCTTACTGTCACTGAGCTAGAGCCAATTTAGAGCTTAACCTCCATCAAGTTTCCAAAGCTGTAAATTCTGTGGGAGAAGATTTCCTTGGATTATCTCTATACCATGGAGCCACTGGTGGATTCGAACTGCTGGATTCAAACTGCTGGAGAGGCATGGCCTTTGGGTCCCAGTACAACTCCTTACAGGTTAGGCTAACAGAGTTCCTTCACTAATATGTTAAGACAGACCCTCAAGTCAGATTCCACTAGGAGCTGCCCCTGTGGTGGTTTTACAGAGTCTGTAAATCACACTGGAGCAGATAGCTCATCTTTCTTCCCTGGAACAGCCAATGGATTCAAACCTCCTACCTTTGGGTTGTCAGAGCAATTCCTTACCACTAGGCCACTAGGCCACCAGAGCTCCTCCTTCCAAATTCTAAGGTTTTGTGTGGATGACAAAGGAACTTTTCTAGGGGGATAGGTATAAGAAGGTTCAAGACAAAGCACTGATGTTTTTCTAAGATAACGTCTGGACTTATTTCAGGCCTCAACATCCAGGCAAGTGACAGTTTCTGCCAAATACATACAGATGAAGCTTTAGCTCTAAGCCAGCATAAACCCTGAGATGGGATTGTGCTGGGGATAGTGGAAGAAATTAGAAAAAGGTTTTGTGGGTAAATATAAGAAATGTGGAAGGCCAGGACATGTAGACACTTCTAGGAATAGTTAGCATTCCAGTTCTATTGTAAATACCAGGAGAAATTCTTCATTATTAATATTAAAGAGTTTTGGGTGGAAGAGTAATATGATTTGTTTACAAAATCTTTCTCAGGTTCAAAACTTAAAAACTCACTGTGGTCAAATATGAACTGACTTGCAGTGATTCTCCAACAGGTTCCTGAGGCTCTGAATCACATTTTGCTTCTGTGGAGGCACTGGTGGGCTTAAAGTGCCAGTGAGGTTCAGCCTTTGGGTGCGCAAGATGCCCATAGAGCTTTCTAGAAAGCTAAATGTTCAGACTTCCTAGTTGCCTGTCCAGGAAAGATAGATCTTAAATTGTTAGCTAGATATTCTCCTGGACTGATAAAGATTTCCCTCAAGCTGACATCTCTTTAGTTTGAACGACACCAGCTTTGGGTAAATACCCCAGTGACACAAGTCACTGTTCAAATATCTCCAAGTGTAGGGACATTCTTACCTCTATCTTCTTTTTAAGACATTTCTACTAGTAATTTAGTTTCTGTTGTAAAGGATCCTCAAGACTGTCCTTCATGTCAATGGTTTTCCCTAGGAAAACTCAGGAAAGCTTTTATACTCAAAATTATGGCCTATGGAAGCAATAGAATACGAATTGAAATCAGCAAATACTAAAAAGCACAGAGTCCAATTTCAAGAGAGACCAGGAACAAACTTCCAGTTGTTCTCTCCCAGTGAAGTTTTTTTACAAGCAATAATGAATTCTCTCAATAACGATGCATGATAATATGTATGGAGTATAGTTAACGTGAGAAGTTAACTCATCCCAAGGTTTTTATTGGGGATTATGATAGATGGAGAAGAGATTGATATTTCTAACATTTCCGCTTGCTCAGTTCCACAATCAATATGCTTAGCACCAGCAGTCAGAAAATCCAAAGATGAATTGCATTGGGAAAGTCTGCTGTGAGGGACCTCTCTCCAGAGGGCTAAAGAACAATGATGTCAGTCTGGAGACTAAGGTGTGCCTGACCCTGGCCATGGTCTTCTTAATCACTTGCCATGTATCAGAGAGCTGAACAATGACTAAGGATGACAGAAGAATTTATGCCTTTAAGCTGTCGTTCTGGAGAAGAATATTGAACATACCATGGACTGCCAAGAAAATAAACAGGTCTGTCCTGGAGAGGGTGAGGTCAAGTTATGTTTTTGGAGGTAAGGATTTTGAGGCTGTCTCACATACTTTGGGCATGTTGCCAGGAGGGACCAGTGCTTGGAGAGGAACTTCATGCTTGGAAGGGTGGAGTGACAGCACAGAAGAGGAAGACCCTGAATTAGACGGATTGACACAGTAACAGGGGTAGTGGGAGTCAGAGACAATAAGGTTGGCACAGGATAGAGCAAAGTTCAGAGCTGTTGTATGTAGTGTCTGTGTATGTATGCTATGAGTCACAAGCAACTCAACAGCATGTAACCACCACCACCACCAGAGACCCATAGGCATGGAGTGCCCACATCACTGACCTTAGTGATAGAGTCTCCAGCCTCTTCAGAGGTCAGATTGATAAGGTGGGCACAAGGCCGCCACCACAAATCCCATTATTATCATTGACTACCTGGTATGTCCAAAACTCCAGGTGAAAAACACACTCTAATTGGACAAGGTTTTCCGAGGGTTTAGGAAATATCTTCTAGGTTCCTGTCCAGAGTCTAGAACATTCTTTGAAATGCTCGGGATTTGCACAAACCAGTGTCACTGAGTCCTCTTGTGTTAGGGAAAGAGCATAATCTCTCCAATAGAAAGGTTATTTTAACCATATATGAGAGTAGTTGCATTTCCTACCTGTATTTACATTCTTTCAGTGGAAAAAAAAAAGAAAGTAAAAAATAGTGGGAAAGTGAGATTTTTTTTAGAAGAACCAGAGGTGATTCCTTAGATAGTATCTTCCATTATCTCTCAGTTTTGCTTTGTTTACTCAGCAACCCTTACCAAAGGGTTCCTTTTTGCGGGAAGAAGTGAATGGGTCTCTACACATGCAGGTATGACAGAGTGTATTAGGACTGGCAGAATACTATAACAAACAATCCCAGCACCTTAGTAGCTTAACAATATAACTGTATTTCTTGCCTACATCACAATCAATTGCAGGATGAACACAGCTGTAAATAGTCTGCTGTTTTTCCAGTTGAGAAGTATATTCCTCTCTTTTCTTCCTGAATCTGAGTTTTCCCCTGTGACTGAGTAGGGCAGCCAATTTTGGTGGAAGTGGCAGAGCGCCAGTTCTCAGCCTTGCCTTCGAGAAGTCAAAACACTTCTACTTAATGCTGTGATGGAGAAGCCTGCCATCATATAAGAAGTCCGATAACCTTGATTCTGCCATTCTATGAGGAAATACATCCTAGCCATGAGGAGAGGTTGTAGGGAGAGGGGCAGAAAGTCTGTCCAGTGCCCATTCATCTCAGTCCAACCACCACACGTGTGAAGTAAGAAGTCACCTTGAGCTTACTGAATGTCTGTGTTGTTCCATGCCTCTCTCTCACCTTTTAGATCAAATTTCTGAGGCCTCCCACTGGCATCCCTCTTGACCATCATCTAAAGAGGTCACACGCACACACACTTACCTGGCACCTGGATCTTTATGGAGGAGGCTTTAACAGAAACAAGTCCTGATCTTGGTTATAGGACCTTAGGACCAGGATGTCTAGAAGTCTGAGTGACTCTACTCAAAGGTCAAATGACCCCAGATGCTCTGCTGGAGAAGGAGGGACAATCTCCTCCTGTACCAGTCAGATCTGATTTGACGGTACACACACAAAAATAATAAAATAAAATAAATGTTAAAAAATTATTAAAAAAAGGTCAAATGATCAACAAGGTCCCCCCTGATAGCTCAATCATTAAGTTCTCAGTTGCTAACGTAAAGTTCAGTGGCTTGTGCCCACTACAGACTAGACAGAAAAGGTCTGGTGATCTGCTCCCACAAAGGTTGTTGTTTTCCATAGAATCAGAACTGACCCATAGCTGACCCTCCAGCGAATTTCCAGAGACAATTAACTGCACGGGAGGAGATTGCCCATCCTTCTCCCACGGAGCAGCTAGTGGCCTCGAACCGCATACCTTTGAGATTGCAGGACAGCTTCTTGCCACTAGACCACCAGAGCTCTCTCACACAAAGATTACACCCTATAAAACTCTTTCAAGAGATCTTACTTTCTCCTATAGGGTTGTTATAAGTTTGCATCAGGTGGAAGACACACACCAACAATTTGGGGAGGGGAATAATTCCCTTTTAAAAAGGTATTGTCTTATTTAAAATTACATCTCATATATATTTTGCTTGTGTTTCCAACTAAATGACTTGGTGGTGGTG